>NW_026262581.1:52159697-52634697 GCF_021869535.1 Mytilus californianus | reverse complement strand
ATACATGACTTGAATATGAATAAAATTATTTCATTGCATTCATTTGATGTCACATATTATAAATCACAAGCATTAAAAAGATATATACATACACACAAAACTCACTAAAATTATTCCTATTTGTTCAATTCATTAATATAATTTTTACATTTGCATCCATCTCTTCAAAATTATTGTTAGTATCATTAGGAATCATGCTTGAATATGTATAGTACTAGAAAACTGACATCTCATGATGTGGATGGTAGACATAATGATGAGAATTTTGAAAAGTATGGCTTGGCTCAATTTTAACATATTGTTATGGACCATACGCTACAAGTGAAATATGGTCCTAACGAATTTGACATCTGATCAAGAGTTATACTCATTAGTTTTTATCAAAAATGTGCAGTTTGTGTTTTTTTTTACCGGATGACAATAGTAAATAGTACCTCTTGGTAAAATTTTAACATGATGTCATGGACCATAAACTAATTACGAGTATAATCTTTTTGAATTTGACATTTACTGACCAAGAGATTTGATCCTTAGGTTTCTTTTTTATTTTTATTTTTTTAACTTGGTGATGATAAATGTTCTACTCGACAAAAACTTTTAAGATTTAAATCAGAGTGTCGTGGAAAAATAATATTCAGGTCAAGGCAGATTTTGACAGTGGAGATTTGCCGTTCAAGAGTCATTCTGCGGATATATGTAATCACTAGATCACCAAACTCCAGTTTACTTGATTTTCATGTTTTCTTCCTTCAAACTATTCTTGTTGCTCGTTAAACTTTGAAATTTAAAGACTTCTTTTAGAATTTTACAAATTAAAGGAATTGTTGATCTATGTTCAATTTGATTAAAACTAATGATTACATAAACTAAATTGATAAAAGCAATTATACAATAGACATAACAATAAAAAAAAAGTTTCATTTTCTGTTTATAATTACTATGATTTCTTTGGCGAATTGATAACTTAAAAAAAACTTGGGAGTTTTCTTACATAATCAAATGCCTATTTCAAGTCAATCTTGCTCCATTTCGTCTTTCGTCTTGATTTTTTGAGTGGTTTATATTCAAGCTTATCAAAATCATCATCTTCTGAAATTTCTTTCTGAAAAGAGCAAAATATAATCTTGAAATATTCAACTTACAATTTCAATATCCTTTAAAAATTGGTCGCGAGCATCAACGAAGAGACATTAATTGTCAAAGAAAAGAGGGACGAAAGATACCAGAGGGACAGTCAAACTCATAGATCTAAAACAAACTGACAACGCCATGGCCAAAAATAAAAAGACAAACAGACAAATAATAGTACAGATGACACAACATAGAAAACTAAAGACTAAGCAACACGAACCCCACCAAAAACTGGGGGTGATCTCAGGTGCTCCGGAAGGGTAAGCAAATCCTGCTCCATATGTGGCACCCGTCGTGTTCCTTATGTTATTACAAATCCGGTAAATAGTCTTATTCGGTAGGTCACATTCGTGAAAAGGGAAGGGTATTGTAGTTACGACATAAGGAACATATCCGATATCATCTGTGAAACGGTTATTCCATAACGGTCAACTAACTCGTGATGGCGTCCGCAAAATGCACATCTGGTGCAGAAAAGTAATACCGTTTATGTGATGCGATTTATAGAATACCACTTGGTATAATATATTATTATCTACAAAAATATTAGACCTTAGTTCATAACTTTATATCAATGGAGATCTAGACAGAAAAAAATACTGCAAGCACCATGCTATTTTTACTCACTCGATTATTAACATCGAACAACTCCTTGACACTTTTCTTTACATCATTGTGTAGATTTTCTAACTCTCGTAATTTCCATTTTATATGGTATGCGTTCCATGTTTTTAATCTGACAATTTCATGTAGATCTACGTTACACTCCTCATAGAGAATGACAAGCTTGCTTATTCTCATATCTTCATCAAACCGTTGTCTATTTTCTTGTGTGAACAATCCATATTTTGATATAAACTTGCTCGTCATTTCCAAAATAGGTTTTACAAATTTTTGATAGAATTGATGAAACTGACGAATATCAGCTAGTCTTTCCTGATGAGACGTAGAGCCCATATGTTCCACATATGTACGTATAGATGCTTCGGTCTGATGCATCTTATGATATGGCAAAGGAGCAGTAAAACTTCCCTCATTTCTTTCTGGAGGCATAATTGTTTCTACATGTCTATCTACATAAGATTGCAATGAATTTTTTGTTTCATCAACTGACGACGTGTACTGATTTTGATTTGACTGTACTGATAAAGACTCAGCCACAGGGGACAATTTTGAAGCCGCTGTTGTATTCTTATCTAAATGTGACCATAGAGAATTTGCAATAGACTTCATACTTAATTTAGTAGATACTGAATTATCCGTAACTCTACTGACATTCCTTTCACTTTGATGGTCTTTCTGATCGATAGTTTTATCTTCGAATATCTCATCGCAAAGGCCACATCTTGCCTCATTAATTACTATCTTTGCAAAAAAAGGATCATTTATAATTTCTCTCAGACCAGATTCAAAATGAAAAGTTTCCTTGATCATTTTTGCATTTGATTCCGTATCATTTGTTCGAATACTTTGTTTTTTGCGATCCTCAAAAACTGTTTTGACTTCAACGTCCGTAACTTTAATTTCCTCCATTTCAATTATATCTTCCTCACCTGCAGCCTCTGCTTTAAATTGATCTTGATCTGTAAGGATCTTAAGTGTTCCAAGAAGGTGGAATGTGTCCATTGAGTCTATTTTTGTGTCACATTCTCCTTGAATTATACATCCTTTCTGTTCATCCCATTTACATCGTAACAATTTCTCACCTCTGTTTGTGATAAAATCATGTAAGCTTCTTCTGATGTTATTTATACCAGTAGCACTTTTTATTCCTGCTAAGATGTTCGATATTCGTTTTGGATAAAGATCTGGATTGTGATACACTGACAATTGTTTTAGAACTTCAGTTTCAGATTGCGTCAACACTGCGACATCCATATTTATTACGAATATTAAACTCCAACAAATCACATTTTCAACAACTGCTACATCAGAATGAAAAGAACTTTCATCGGGTTTTCCCGACTCCATTTTTCGTAATTGACATGACTTCATGAGTCTCTTGAAGGCAATATTGGTTATGTTTATCTTGCTTCGTAGTCCAGAGACTAACTGAACAAACCTTTCTAGAATATTACAAATATCATTAATTTGTGGCATCTTTTTAAAATCATTACATGCAATCAGTTTCTCCGTTGACAATTTGTCGTCGAATAGTGTAAACTCTATGTACTTTACCGTGTCTAAAAATGATGATGAAATAAAAAACTGAAAGTCATCCCTTTTCCAACAGGTAGCGATTTTCGACTGCAGTACAAAACCAACAAATGTGTAATATTTTATCCATGATAGCAATAAATTCAGTTCTGGTAATGTATATTCTGTTCGCTGCTTATGAAGTCTCTCAACAAAGACACTGAAACTTCTCATAGCCCGGTAAGGGTACCGTTGCTCACGCATTTCAATGACACTATCAGCAAACGATCGAACAATAGATATAACTACTGGTTTATCAGTAAAATCAGGAACCATAAAACCAAGTTTTCGCACTTTAGTTATACTTTGATCGTAAGAACAGCTTTTATCTTGTAAATAGGTCAATAGTTCTTCTGATATCGAATTCTCGAAGTCCAAAATGCATTTTTTGACATCTACACTCAATCCAAATAGTTTATGATAAGTGATCATTTCTACAAAAGTTGAAATATTTTTTTCTCTCTTGTCATATAATTTATCTTCTGCTATTGACAAATGAGATTTGAAATTATTGTCCATTTCTTCTCTAACCTTCATAAGTTGTCCACGTATAAAATTGCATTCCTTCACAGAAAGATTATTAAACTGAGAAACAATCTGAATCATGTCTCGAATCAGATGTCGGCATGACATAAATTCACCAGTATTAGTTTTGAATTGTCGAAGAATTTGGTTTTCTTCTTTTGTAACAGGATTCGAGAATGTTTTGATACGATGAAGAAAATAATCAAGTCTTATTTTCTGAACTTGACTTTCTAGCAATTTTTCCAAATTCTTGAATGTGGAACAGTACCTATTTAACTCGTCAACAGACAATGCATTTACATATTTCTTCTCAACAATTGGTAATAACTTCCAATACCACTTGTTACTCTTCGTTAATAAATCAATGACTATTACACGACGAACTTCTCTTTTTTCAACTTCCTCTTTTACAGACTTATTCTTGACTTTTTTCATAAGTCTACGTATTGGAGGGTTTAGTCTAGGATTGTAAAAGAATTTTTCTCCCTCCTGTTTTACCCCATAATCTTCCAGCAGTTGTATTTGTTCTAGGCAGTTATTCTTGGAAGTTATCGTATAAAGGACTGCTAATGTATCTTGCAAACACTTCACTACTAAATCCAAATTGGAGGCCCGCTTTAAATCCGAGATATTCATCATCCAATTCAAACATTCCATTTTGCCCCATTTGTTTTCAAGTGGTTGTCTAGCTTTAAACATTTCAAAAGCCAGTTCAATGTAGTTTTGACGTCCAGTTAGTCTACCAAGAAGCAAATTTGCCTCACCCTCTGTATTGGTAAGGACATCAATACTTTCTTGACTGTTTCCTCTTTTGCATTTCAAAAGCATGCTAATCGATTTCTTCAAATTTTCTTCGACTTTTCGAGCTTCCCTGACGTTTGCACTACCATCGGGTTTAATTTTCATATGAAGGAGAGAGTCGAAGATCAAACAATGACTATATGAAAAAGCGTCTCTACTTGTATCACAGAATTGAAACGCATCTTCTGGAAAACCGTACTTCTTGTATAATTCAACAGCCTCTTTTGTTTCCCCTGTAAAATATTTATCTTGCATGTAATTGATCAGTTCAATAGCTATATTCTGCAAAGATCTAGTCCCCTTATTGGTTTTATAGAGCGATACTCGAGTACTTGCTCAAAATAGGAAAACATTTTACGCTTTGTTTGTCATTGCCTAATCGACGTAAAACCCTCTTCATCATTATCTTGAGATAGATAATTACAGTCCCAGGCATGATCTACCATTATTTGTAGCCTAAGTAAACAACGATTCAATCAATAATTTGATAAACACCTTTTGAATATAAATGGTTACAGTCTAACCAGATCAAACAACAAATACATTGTATAATCGTAAAAAAAACATTCAAAAAGGTGTTATATGATAAGAAGTGACCGATATAATGCCTGGTTGTCTGTTTTAACGTTATTTTGTTTGTTCTTCGATACGATATTTCGCTCTTATATGATGCTACATGTTTGTAAAGTATTTAAAAAATGGAAGATTTCGGAAGCATTTTAAATGACAATTTCGCACAAATATACGAAGCATTTTAAAATTATGATTAATTAGTGATTTCTATTGAATTCTCGGAGGGACGTTCTCCAAAAAATCTATTTATTGAAAGAAGGGGACAATGTCCTAACGTGAAACCGATTTATGGAGTTTTATTTTAATTCCAAACTCCATAGTACCGAACGATACTTGAGTAATCGATTACTCGTTGACACCCCTAGTAAAAATAGCTATATGACAACACAAAAAATACATAAAAAGAATAACCAAATTCTTCTAAGGTCAACTTTGCCTGGATAGTTGGAAGCTTAGTTTCTTAAAATTTTCTTTAATTTTAAACGGTTAATTACGAAATGTAACCCTCGGGAACAGTCCACCAGCAGTTGTATCGACACAGTGCTAGTGACTGCAAACGAAAATTTATGAATTTCGTGCGCCATAAACACTCTTCTGAATTTACCTTCAACCGTATAATACATGTATTGACGTTTGAGCAAAGAAATAAAAACACACATTAAAGATACTAGATAAGAACAGCAAACTCCAAATTTCTTTTTATTGAATCAATTAATGTTTCACATTTTCTGTTTTATGAACAGTGATTATCAATTTATTCATTACCTTTGTTGATAAGTATTCTTGCAGCATATGTGACGTATTCCTTTCTGCCATTATAGCGACTTGTTAAGAATTCAATTATTACTGATAAACTGCTTATATTGTCTAGGGCTTTTAACATTTGATCTGTATCTTGATGTTTATGGTAGTGACTAGCGGCATTTCTAATTATTTGATCCTCAAAATAACCATGGTCTAAGTTCTGTAATATAAAATGATAATCAAACAGTTTCAATATATGTAGACAATAATCTTAGTAAATTGTTCCACGTGTTGAGCAGGAACTGCCTATCCTTCTGGAACACATGAGCTCAACCCGGTTTTTGGTTGGGTTAGTAATGCTCAGACTTTATTTTCAATGATATATTTTGTGACTGTTGTTTTTCCTTTCGTAGATTTATTGGCATTTGCTGATTTGATTGGACTAATGCTTTTTATATGCCCCCTTGGTATCTTTTCTTTTTTTTTCAGTAAAAAGTATGAAAAGCATAACACTCAAAATCTTGTTGGCACCACAGGAATGGATGTAATTATACCTCTACCATTCAGAAAGCGGTATATATATATTTTTATCCGTCTATTCGTTTTTTCGTCAAACAACCCGTCAGAATTTTTATATGTGGATGATTACTCAAAGATGTTATATCGGATTGCAACAAAAATTGTATATATGGTTACATATATAAAACCCTTATTGATTTTGATATCACTAGGTCAACATCATGTTCGTTGAAAATAGACTGAAATAAGTGCAGGGAAGGAGTTTTTGGATAATAACTTTAGCACCTTATATGGGTTGTGTAATTTTACTTCAATAAATGCTAACATATGCGCGAAAGATCCCTATTGATATTGAGATCACCAAGTCTAAGGTAGTGGTTATAGTCACAAAAAGACTGAAAATAGAACATAACATGGGACTCGGACCTGGGGTCTATTACATGCCAAATGATAAACTACATGTCAATAACATTGATTTTTAAATATAGTTAATCACATTACATTTTCATAGCATGCTACTACCTCTTCATTTTCTTGGCTTATGTGTTCAGCTGTATGTACTTTAAAGCGTGAACAGGCTAACATTACATACTCCATGGTCTAATCTAAAATGAAATGCCCTGTTATGCCCGGGAAACTTCTAATTTGCCTGTTTGACCACAAGTTAATTGTTAAGCATACATTTTGACTAATTTTCCTTTATGCTTTCAGTAAATTTGCAGTTCAATCGACTTCTCCTTAATTCTTATTGAGGGAAGATGTTTCCTACTTGGAACTTGGTACTTTGAATTGTCATTTTCCCATTGAATGTCTGAATAGAGGCAATAGTAGTATACCGCTGTTCAATAGTGATAAATCGATTTAAAAGAAACAAATCCGGGCCACAAACCAAAACTGAGGGAAACACATCAACTATAAGAGGAGACAAAACGGAACAACAGAAACACTGAAAACAAACGCCAACATACATAGAAACGGACTATGTGATGACAACTGCCATATTCCTGACTTGGTACAGGACAAGAAAAAATGGTGGGTCGAACCTGGTTTAATGGCTAGCCAAACCTCCCTCTTATATGGCAATGTTAAAAAAACCCGCTAAAATGACATATTACGTGACAGGAATACAGTTAAAATAAATGAAAGAACATTCAGGACAGAGAAATACATAAATAAATAATATAACAGTACATTTCAACATGTAAACCACAGAATAACAACGAACACATAAAATTAATTTACGACAGAACACAAATACAGCACAATAGAATAATGCACTGTGCGTCACACGAATGTATCAACGCCACAAAAGGTGGCATCTAAAATATTTGCTGTCTACCACTGAAAAAGTAATCAAGTCACCAGCCCAGCAACAGATAATACAAGGACATCTGCTATTTGTATTTGCCTCACATCATATTTAACATATTCTAATATTTTTATCAAATCTAGTATTTTGTTTTACTTACTTGTAATTCAGATTCTTCAGGTTGTATTGGTGTTTTCAGAAGTACTTCCTTATGTTTTCTCTGGAAATAAAAAAAATATAAGATTTTAACATTAGGAGTGTTTGATGGATTAACTAACAGTTGGCCTGGTTCAACTATACATTATTATGTGAAACCAACATCCCTTATCTGACAAACTGTGTGCTTTATATTTGATTATATCATAACAGCATTATTTCATTGCATTTCTTATTTTAAAGGGACATATTTTTTTCAGTAAAGATTTATATATAGAAACAAATGAATACATTTGTTTATTCTTAAAAATCTTTTTCTTACAATTTTAAGATTCTACTAAAAATTTCAATTTAGATTTTGTTACTTACCCTCATGTGAGTCATAAGATTTGAAGTACCTTTCGAGCTTCCACATATTACAGAAGAGCAATGGTAGCATTTTGCTTCAAAACTTCCATACATTTTTTTTGGCATGTAAAAATGTTCAAGTATACTGTACTCCATTCTTGTCTGTTTTGACTGCTATATTTAAAATTTCATAGTGTTTAAATTATATACACATGGACAAACTTTAACATAAAGATTATGCATTAACAACATATAACCCTTGTCATTTTAATCAAGGGACATTCTTTTTCTTCAAAATTACGTTATAAATTTCATGCGTCTGAAGCGCTTTTCTGGATTTAGCGTTACCAGGAAAGCTCAAAGCTGAATATTTGAAAGCCAAGGATGTATAAGAACCGAAACAGTTGTAGAGCTATATGACCAAATTAAGTGAAAGGAAATGTCATCAGCCTAGGCTAAGATTATATTGTTAATTGTATAGAACAACATTTTTACAATTCATCATAAAGGGATAATTCCTATTGTAGTTGAGATCATCCCTTCTAAGATAAGTCATAGTAAATAAAAGTTCATTGAAATTAGACTGAAATGAGTACTGACGGGGGTTTTCCAGAGGATTATGGGATTGCAACCAAACTTGCATATATGATCTTATATCAGAGGAAAATCATTAATAAGTTTGAGGTCTATAAGTCAGTGTACTAGAATTAAACCAAAATAAGTGCCGGAAATAGGTTTACCGTTGATAACTTCCGGACTTAAAACAATTAAAAAACTAACACTTTATAAATTATATGCTTCCAAAGCGCTTTTATGTTTTTATCTTCATCAGGAACGCTCAAAGTTTTAAAGCCAATGATTTATATGTAGAAATATCTTACCCAACATGAGATTTGGGAACAAACCCGGATACATTGTTACATATAAGTAGAAGGAGATATCTATTGATTTAAAAACACTATACGACTTGGAGTATTGTATGCTTGCACTTAAAGGTTTTTCATTGATAATAATAAATAATAGTGATAATAATATATAAACTGAATGATCATTTTCATCTGTATAAAGAAAACTAGGAGAACAAGATATTCTTTGAACGTTGTGTAATATAAGTTCATTATATGTCTAGGTCTATGTTATACTAATTTTTTCTCTCTCTACTGGTTATATATTTTATAGGAACATGTCAATATTTTACCAATGTACAAAGTTTGACCGGAAAAGTTGTGAAAAACATTCTGTCAAAATAGAAATCACACATTCGTGAGTAGATTGATTTTAAATTACCCAAAAACAACTAACCATCTCTTCTTTTTTATAAAGCTTTCTATTGCAAATATTTAAAAGAAAATGTGGTATGATTGCCAATGAGACAACTCTCCACAAGAGACCAAATGACACAGAAATTAACAACTATAGGTCACCGTACAGCCTTCAACAATGAGCAAAGCCCATAGCGCATAGTCAGCTATAAAAGGCCCCGAAATAACAAATGTAAAACAATTCAAACGAGAAAACTAACGGCCTAATCTATGTACAAAATAATGAACGAAAAACAAATATGTAACACAGTAACAAACGACAACCATTGAATTAGAAGCTCCTGACTCGGACAGGCACATACAGAATTTGGCGGGGTTAAACTAGTTTGAAGGCGCCAAACCTCGCCATAATCTGGAACAGTGGTGTAACAGTACAACATCAGAACAAACTATAAAAATCAGTTGAAAAAGGCTTAACTCATCAAATGGATACAAATAGAAATACATCTAACAAAAACACAGAGTGGACGTGGACGGGTACTTGTACATCTAAACAAAAAAAAAGACACGAAGTACAGATCTGAGAGCACTCGCAGTTACTGATAGCTAGATCAAAGCCAATAACTAATATAAAAAAAAATCATGCATCTAAGACTTAATTATCAATCAGTACACATCAAACATCAAATGGATTTAGTGTAAAGTCGTCATAAACAGAAAAGAACATGACCTTGTGCAATGCCAAGATACAGGTATCGACATGAATGTACATATGTATATAACAATAAAATTTAGTTTTATTTTTATTTACTGATAACAAAATCAATATTAATACCAATGGAAACAATATTCAAAGATCTAATTACAGTGTTTAATTGGTAACCTTTTAGAATAAGTTTACCCGGATCGTTTCTAAATTTCCGGGCTTGGTAAACAACATCTCCGTAAAAATGAGGATGCGCTATCCCGTTTGAAATAAGTTTTCTACAGGTACAACCAAACTTCAAAAGCAAATCTTTATATCTATGGAATAATTTAGTAAAGGTTTTAAGTAATGTGTGGTAACGAAATCCCTGACTTAATAATTTACCAGTAATACTCAGATTACGTTCATTGAAATCCAAAACGTCACAACAGACACGGGCATACCGAACGAGTTGTGATATATAAACACCATAAGATTGTGCCAAAGGAACATCATCATCCAAAAAAGGAAAATTAACAATAGGGAACGAAAAATCGTACCTTTTGTTGTAAATTTTAGTGTAGAGTTTCCCGTGTTAAACTGAAATATCTAAATCTAGGAAAGGACCGTTTATATTTGATTTATTTAAAGTAAGTTCCTTTGGCTAAATTTCGGCAGTATATTTAGAAAATTCTTGATTATTTAACGAAAAAATATCATCAAGATAACGGTAAGTGTTGTCGAATTTATCAATTAAATGCAATTTAGACGGGTCTTTACTGAGTTTGGTCATAACAGTACAAGAACAAGTCTGTTATTAAAGGGGCGCAATTGGTGCCCATATGAATACCTACAACCTGTCGATAAACTTTATTGCCGAAACGTACATAAATATTATCAAGGACAAAATTAACAGCTTCAATCATCTCATCACACCTCCAGTAAGTATATCTTGCATATTTACCTTTCTCATTTGAGAAGAAGGCTTTAAATGAGTTGCAGCAAATATATTTGCATTCAGATTTACCAAACGACCATTTAATTAAATAGGAAAACTTTTGTTTGATAAGATTGTGTGGAAGTGTAGTGTAAAGAGTTGAAAAGTCAAAACTGTCAACAAAATCAAAAGGACCATCAAAAGCACGTAATTTATCTAAAACATCCAAAGAATTTTTTACACTCCAAAAATAGTTAATTCCACTATTTTCATATATTTTATTACAAAATTTAATGATAATTTCTTCGATAGTAGTTAAAGATTTAGTTAAAAGCATTGAAAGATTAGTTGTAGTACACTTACTAAAGGCCGAGACGAAACGATATTTTACTGTTTTTTTGTGTGTAGTTTAGGTAACCAATACATAGTAGGAACCTTCAAATGTTCAGAAGAGGCCGTAAGCTGTGATGTGGTTATGATATGTTTGTTTACTATATGACTCTCTTTGGAGCGCAAGGACTTGAATGTAGATGAATTTAAAATTTCATTCTTAAGAATGTCCGTGTAGTATTTACGGCATACCACCACCACATTGTTGGCTGCTTTGTCGGCCGGTACAAACACAAACCGCTTTGAAAGTACTTGAATAGATATAAGAAGATGTGGTATGAGTGCCAATGAGACAACTCTCCATCCAAGTCAAAATTTATAAAAGTAAACCATTATAGGTCACAGTACGGTCTTCAACACGGAGCCTTGGCTCACACCGAAAAGTAAGCTATAAAGGGCCCCAAAAAATTGAAGTTTGTTTCTTATTCTAGAAATAGGCGTATTATGTACTCTTTTATTTATTTCTGAATTATTTTCAAAATGTGATATTCGAATATCCACAACATTCATACATTTATTTAAATAAGAATCAAGAGATTTTTTATCAGATTTTTCCCGTTTACACCAAATTTTACAATTCGATGAAAGAGCGTATTTTTTTACCTGACGACACTGTTTCCAATCTATTTTAGATGGTGGACGATATTTTGGTCCTTTTTCAAAAAGTTTTTAACAACACGGATTTTAATCTTAACATGAATGGCTACAAAAAAATTTAAAACAACACGTTTAATAATTTCATGCGTCCGAAGCGCTTTTCTGGATTTACCTTCATCAGGAACGCTCAAAGCCAAACATTTTAAATCCGAGGGATGTATAAGTACTGAAACAGTTGAAGAGCTATATGACAAAAATACCTAAAACAAATAGCCAAATCCATCTAAAGTCAACTTTGCCTGAGGGAGTTGAAACATTAGTTTCTTTATAATTTCAAAATTTATAAACGGGCAATTTTAGAAAAGTTTGTTATAAATCATGTCAGTACCGAAGTACTGACTACTGAGCTGATGATACCCTCGGGGACTGATAGTCCACCAGCAGAGGTATCGACCCAGTGATGTAAAAAATTGAAAACAACACGTTTAATAATTTCATGCGTCCGAAGCGCTTTTCTGGATTTACCTTCATCAGGAACGCTCGAAGCCAAACATTTGAAATCCGAGGGATGTATAAGTACTGAAACAGTTGAAGAGCTATATGACAAAATACCTAAAACAAATAGCCAAATCCATCTAAGGTCAACTTTGCCTGAGGGAGTTGAAACCTTAGTTTCAAACAATGCATGCAGTTCTCAATTTTTTTAAACATTCAAAATCCAAAACAGATAATCAGAAGCCAAAAGCAAATAATCCCACATTTTAATAAATACAAGCCTAACTTTTATTTTCCCCGTTCAAATTGAAAAAAAAATGACACCGAGAAATGCTACTTTCATAAATCAACTGAGGTTTACATGCTTTTAATCAAAAACATAACTGTCAGCACACATCAGCCATAGCTAAAATTTCTCTCTATTCGAAAGATAAGTCTGTCCCAATTACCCCATATTACTGTCTGTTTAAACCATCCCATATACCTATGGTCGTTCAAGTCAATATTGTGTTTGCATGGAAAATCGATGCCATACATGAATACATATTTGATATGATTAATTTGTCGTATTCACAAATTCGTTTTTCTTTCTTCATTTATGGATAACAAATATCGTTTATAAAGGAGCAAAAATATATCTTTCCTGAGCACATGGACTAAATCTCTGTCTTGGGGGCTGGTGTTGCGGGGGCTGGTGTTGCTTAAGGGTTAGTTTACTGTGTAATATAATTGTCTACTCTTGCTTGTCTATATTTTCTTTATTCTCAAGAATGACCGTCTGTCCTTCTTTATCTACGTTTTGATTCGCGCATCACTTATGAGTCTGACGGAACGCGTGTCTGGCTAACACAGTTTTATATCTTGATATTTATGATGAGTTTATTTACAATTAGGATTGCCCTATTCAATCAAACTTCAAATCCATAATCTGAAATATTGAATGATTTTCCCTTTAATTTAAAAAACTAAAATCCTAATAAATGAAAATATTCCTATCTAAATGCCGCGAGTCTGGAGATACCTCCAAAAAGAACACACAAGTGTATCTAATAAAAGGTAAAATTAAACTTCAATCAATTTTATATTGAATGTAGCATGAGCGCGCTGACAATGCAATTTTCTATATAATTAAATTTTCCAAGGTTATAACTCAGTGCAAATAGTTGATCGACGCTAACCGAACCTTCACAAGACATGGGTAATATAAACCTTTGATGTAAATTTCATGAAATTATGATAATATATTCATGTAAGCTCTTAAAAAAACTGTCACGCAGATGGAAACTACGTATTTATGTGTTCGTTGCTCAGCGATGCGATGTGCAAAATACTAGTAAACGAAAAATTTAGCTACTGGTCATAGTCCATGAATATGACAAAGTAAACGACAAATAATTCTATCATAATCCCAATGCCACGTATAGGCATTGTTGTATGTTCCAAACTTAAAGTAGCAAATGAATATGACCGACAGAAAGTGACATCACAAATCAATTTGTGCACAGAATCGTCATAATTTATATAAATATGATCGTCCTGATTTTATTTTAATGGAGTAGTAGAAAAATACTTATATTTACCTTTCTCTCATTATATCTTCGCAATGATGATATTGCTGCATCGTACATGTTGAATTCTTGTAGAACATCAATAGCTTTGTCAAAACGACCAATGTGTTCATAAATTCGGCAACAATCTGTAGGTTTATTACTTCTCCTATACATTTCGGCAGCTTTCTCAAACTATAAAAGTTGAATTCAAATCCAAAGATTTGTGTATGTTTGCATGTCACCATGAATTTTGCACTGAGTTATGTGCAAATATATCTAAGTTAAATAAATATGTCAAAATTGAAAGAGAGATTATATACAAAACGGGAATAACAAATACAAAAATGGTCAATATCAAAAGGGATGTTTTCTATCATAGTATAAAGTATTAAACAAATTTTTATGTGAAAAAACCTAGAAAGTGGCGATTGATAAAAATAATGTTCTTGGTTTATAATGGTAGTGAGAGACCATGGTGATCAGAGTTCTCAACTATTTTTCTTTAAAGGCTACTCTGTCCAAAATTATAGATAATCCCTGTTATACTTTTTAAAATATTAAATATATCAAAACTTTGGTATCAACTGACCCTTAACAGGGCATATCAGTACTTTCTTAATGAATATTTCGTCAAATATATTTCTATACGATTTGTCTGTGTCTAAACTAACTAATGACATTTTTACCACGTCTTATATTGTGGTTTAACATC
Source organism: Mytilus californianus (assembly GCF_021869535.1). NCBI lineage: Eukaryota > Metazoa > Mollusca > Bivalvia > Mytilida > Mytilidae > Mytilus > Mytilus californianus. The sequence goes on along the minus strand of NW_026262581.1, from coordinate 52,619,767 downwards.
TATGTCGTCTGTCTGCTAAGTACCGAACGTGACCTATTCCCGAATATGACTGTTATACCGAGAGTGAATTTACATTGCTATACGACGTGTCTCGGTATTTTGTACATCCAACATTCATGAATTTATTTTTGATGTTTTTGTTATGGTTTCAGTTGAATAATGTGTTATGTCGTATCGTTTGTTGTCCAAATAATTATACAATTGCCTTTCAATACCATCATTGTCATATTCCCGAATATGACTGTTATACTGAATGTGAATTTGCATTGATGTGCGGCGTGTCCTCGGTGTTTTGTACATCCAACATTAACATTGTCATAAAGCGGGAGGTTTGGCATGCCATGAAACCAGGTTCAACCCACCATTTTTTTCTTAAAATGTCCTGTACCAAGTCAGGAATATGGCAGTTGTTATCAAATAGTTTGTTTCTATGTGTGTTGGCGTTTGTTTTTGTTGCACTTCGGTGTTCCTGTTGTTCCTTTGTTTTCCTCTTATAGTTGATGTGTTTCCCTCGGTTTTGGTTTGTAACCCGGATGTGTTTTCTCTCAATCGATTTATGACTTTTGAACACCGGTATACTACTGTTGCCTTTATTTATGTCTGAAAGGATCTTCGATCGCTGTTCGTAAAAATATCAAAAATATGTATTTTTCAGAAACTTGGTCAGCTTAATGGAATTTTTGTGAGACAAATTCACCATATATTTAAACAGTGTCGAACATGGTTGTTTTTTTTTCTTACCACGAATCCGTGAGTTAAAACCTACTGACGGATTTTAACAGTTGATTCTAATTTTTGTTGACACATCTCTATCTAAGGTTATTGGAGGTTTGAGCGATTACAAACATGATTGACCTCGTCCCATTTGTATATGCTTGTCCCAAGCCAAGAGCCTGTAATTCCATGGTTGCATTTGAATGCTTTCTGCAATATTTGAGCATTCCTGGTGACGAAAAATCCAGAAAAGCGCTTCCGGTGCACGAGATTTGTAAAGTGTTTATTTCATTTACTAGCAGTTGTTTTACCTTAAATCAGACCTTTTGTTTTCTATTTCGAATTATTACGCATTTTGTAATTTTGGCGGCATACAACTGTTTATATCTTTGTCATTGGTTATTTGATGGGAAGCTGTTACATTAGCAATTATACCATATGACCTTATCATAATGTTGATAGCTTTAGGGATGTCAATTTGTACCATCAAATGGACTGTCAACACCAATGTTTTAAAGAATTTATCAAAGTAACTAAATGTTATCTAAGTAACTTTCATTTCAAAAGGAATTTGTTTTTACCTTTTTCTCACTACTTGGTTGCAACTAGCCTTTAAAAAAAGTTCATTGATTTGTTATTTCCTTCATTCTTTTCTTCTTATTCATTGTATAATGTAGTCATATAAGTAAGCCGTTTTTCACAACGTTTACCCTATTATCAATGGATAAATCTGGGGGTTTTGTTTTCAGAATTTCGTGCCCATGGTTTGCAAATAAAAAAGTGTTTTTGATGCCATACCGACTCGCCCTCTTTTCTCAAACATTGACGATACAGGTACGGTAAAAGTATCAACACAAAAAAAAGAATGACTAACAAATTATTATAAAAAATAATTAAAGAAAACAAAAAACTTGTAATGTTTCCACATTAAAATTCGGAATCGATTCGTAATTTGTTCAAATATTAACGTAAAATTTAAGACAATTACACTTTTGTATTACCCGTTGTCTCTTTTCGTATATCTCAGCTGCCAGATCATAATGTTTAGCCATCGCAAGACAGTTTGCCGCCTCCTTAGTCCTTTTCAACTTCATAAACTTTAAAGTTGCTTCATATAATTCTTCTCTCATTTCACTGCTGTTTTGATTTTTTTTGCGTGCATTTTTATAATGTAAATAAGCAAATGCCAATTCTTATTTATAAATACAACCAGCCATTTTAAAACATTGTGCCGCCTGGTCATATAATTCCCTTTTCATCAGTTTCTCTCCGCTTGACATCCACTCTGCAGGTGTGGACTGAACCGTAAAATCTAAAAGAAATATATAATATGAAAGGGAAACGATATGTATATACAATTTTAGCACATATGGAATAAAAGGATGATAAAATATGTTGCCAGTATGGTTACTTTCATTCAAGTTTTTGAGTTTTCATTATTCCCAGTTAAAGGTCTTTTATATAGAACATGTTTTGTAATGAAAATATCAGTTTTATTGAATATGAGACTACACTATAAACACGTGGACATTGAACAAACTGAAAAGCTATCAATCAACAGAACAAGTGAAAAACAACTGCCACATTCCTGACTTGCCTAAAATGGAGGGAGAATAAGCAAATTTAACGTTTGTTTTAATAAAAATAATTTGAATGCATACATTTCAATTGTATTTTTAGAAAAAGCTTGATTATTAATATAGAATGTGAAGTCTAGCATTTTAATATAAAAATGAGACGTCTAGCATTTTAATATAAAAATGAGGTGGTGTGGCATGATTGCCAATGAGACAACTATCCACCAAAGTTCAAATGAAGTAGGTGTGAGCTATTATAGGCAACCGTATTGTCCGTTTTTTACATATAAGCATCTGAACATTTAAAAACCATACAAATAACTTTTTTAACACTTGCATGGATGTGGCTGTGTATCTAAGATAGAAATACCTACTTCTCTCAGTAGAGGTTTTAACTAAATCAAGAGCTGTAAAGTATTGAAACATAGGTGTCCTTTTTTCAACGTCTTCATCAAATATCCAAACGTTAACTCTGGCTCGAGTAATTGCTGTATAGAGCTGTTTCAATTCTGAATTTAGCACTTTATGTAACTTCTGATCAAACGTCAAAGGTCTTGACGAATATTCTATAATCATAAGAGCTACAATCTCATATTTCATATCACAAATGTATCATTTAATTTTCTTTCTATTGACAAAATACGGTCTTTTCCCTGCGAAATCCTAGCAAAATGTATAAAACTGTCACAACCTGTAGCTTTAAAAATAACTCGATAAAATATCATTCTTAATACGTTTTTAAAAATAGAACAATATAAACAACATCTTGGCAAAGTATGAACGAATTATGTCATTTGTTTGGTGTATATACTCTAATATTATTTCATTGACCATAGACAAATGTTTTGTCATAACATCAATCACATTCCAACAATGTATTTGAAAAATGAATCCAAGATGATAAAAAAACAACTGTGACCTAGATTTCGACTACTTAATATGTACTGCTTTTTACAAATCTATATATGAAAAACTATTCTTACTGGAGTTATATCTTTACAAAGGATACAATCAAAGATTTACCTGTTTGCAAAGTCTTGTCTGCTGTATGTCTCTGCAAAAAGTCTGTAACAACTCTCCATTCTTTCGAAGCCTGACACAAACAAGCATATAATCATTTGAGGTATTTTCAGTATAATGCATTTTTATTAATATATAATACCAACATAATAACAAAAGCACTGCTATGCTAGTATTATTTCAATCAACGTTTAAATCACATTTGATATACTAAACGGTAATAAAATTAGTAATAAAAGTTACCAAAACAGCGTGGCACAACCATTGTTGGTTGTTATTTTATGATTAAATCATTACTTCAATCTGAGCAAATATGTTCTTTAAATAACGAAATATAAGAACTAACCACCTTTTAAGCAGAAGTGTTAACTCTTTGTTTCTTGATGCCAGCTAGGCCGAAATGGCTGATTATTGGCAAAACAGATATAGAACAATAACTGATGCTAAACATAGAGGGTAAGTTCATATGAATATCGCGTTTGTTTGCAACCTATGTACAGACCTGTGAATTTTTGAAAATGTTGAACAACAGTATATCATCAAACTCTAGTCCTTTTGCTTCATATAATGTTAGAACAATTCCAGTTTTCAATTCTTCCGGCACTTTGTCACGTGCGTCGTCATCAACTACGAGAATCGCTTGGTGAGCACCAAACTCTATTTGTGATGTGTCTTGTTTATGTTGGCATAACATTTTTATTAAATCATCCGGAGAATATGCATAAAGTATGACAGGCTTTGGGCCATTAAAAACACATTGTTCATCTGGAAGTTTGTCAAACGAATCCGAAAATAAGTCAGCTAGAATGTCAAGAACGCTTTTTGCTAGTTCTGTAATACCACTGTGAGATCTGTAGTTATGTGGAAGGTTGTGCACACGTTTTAGTATTGTAGAAACATCAACCGCTTTCATCTTAAAAACATAACAAACATATCTAACGTTAAGTAGATTTCCATCTAAAACCGTACAAAACAGTAGTTATATTCCACAAGACGGAAATTCTTATATTCTTTGATGTTAAAGACATCATCTTTATATTAATAAACACGTCTATACAATTTTACGAAAACATCCTTAATTTACAATTTTCTTTGAATGTGTGAACAAACAGCACAAAAATTTTCTAATATGAAATTTGTCAATAAAAACGTACGGTAATCGGTATTCTTCGCACCTACAATACGTCAACTCAGCTCATTGTTTGTTGATACAATCGTTTAGGTTTAATGATGAAGTTTCACTTTTTAAATGCGTGTATGCAAATATAAAAGGAAGCACTACGAAGTAAAATTGTTACCGCTAATGTTATAAATAGATCTTCAGAGGTAAAAAAAAAACCATATACGTGTAACAAGTCAAACTAGCTCTCCAGTAGTGAATTAGAGGCAACAATAATTCCCTATGTTCATAAGTCCATAGGAACATGAAAATCATTGTAAAACATAACTGTTGAAATCGTAAAAGGAGCAATACCATGTGTATTGGGTGGACATTGTTTCCTGTTATGCATGATTAAACAACCTAATTTACAGAACAGACGATTTTTTCTCGAATCTAACGATCTAAGACACCGAAAACATGTCGCAAATAAGTTTAGACAAAGGCAAAACTAATCGGTTAACCGATTTGTTTTGTGTCAGGAGGAGACCACGGTTAATGAAGTGCGCATAATCAGAACATGCACGAGCCTAACGTTTCAACTGAGATATGTAAACGCCATACGATAGGGCAGAAGTAATGAAACTGCTGAGGAATTGGAAGTTGAGATCATCACGTTTTTCCTGGATGAATTAATCCAAGATATGAAGCAAATCGTTCTAGTTTAGGCAGCATCCTCAATTCATGTGAGATGCAAGCACTTACTGAAATGAGGGTTATTGCGTGGTAGTATGTCTTCAATATATCTGAAAGGGAAATAAAAGAACGTAACAACATACGCTTCATATCAGCACAAACAAGTCGTCCTATAGGAGTGTACAATTTATTCCAATTGGAATCCGACAGTTTAATATAAATCCATTAAACTCGACAAATTTGATGTCTATCAAAACTCCATCATTTTGATGACATCATCTTTCTTGTGCTTGTTGTTGTAATCAGTGTGTTTCTTCAATAAGGAATTTTCCATAACCTTAATATATGCAATAACACTTTACTGATGTTAACATCTCATAATTCAATTAAGAAGATAAATCAAAGTTATAAACAGAACATCTGGGGGAATCGCAATATAGTTATTAGTTCTAGTACTAGTGACTAAAAAGCTTGTTTTTCCTATGAACCCATAATTACTATTTGCTCAATTTATTGATTTGTTTCTAAAATGCAGAAGAACTCCTTATCAAACCCAATTGAGAAGAAATGAATGTCTTTGTCTTGAACAGTTCTTGGAGACAATTACAAATACAATGATAAATAACAAACACATAGTATGAATAATGGTTTAAAAAATGTCATAATAATGTCAAAAAAATCAGATATTCAACATACAACTATATTTTAAATATATGAAAGTATATTTGACAACTAAGGAGAACACGTTTTTCAAAAACTTTCTTTGATAAAGAGCTGAAAATGGTCCAAATATAAAACAACGATATCAAAATAATATACGTGATTTGAATATACATAAAATCGAATATATACCAAATATCACATTCATAGTAGCAAGAATGACTAACAATGAATAACATAACACGTCAAAATGTTGAAATTTGCTCGCAACTTTTTTAACCAGTTACAAAAAGAGCAAACTTGCCCACGATTCTCTTTTACTTGTGTATTCAACAAATCAGCTCCATATCTGAAAGAAAGCGTTTCAGGGGATATTTTCATGCGATTTCGAAGTTCAATTGTGGTATCTAGGTATAAAAGGTTAGCCTTTGATGAAATCAAGTGTTCATAAAACTCATGATTCAATGTTAACTAAATATCTACAGCAACTGCAAGAAAAGCTAAAAAAAATATAAAAACGGTCGAGTATTTTCCGGTAATTTTCCATGCACGCATGTTAAGATAAATCAAACTTTATAATATAAACAAGCTTACTATTTACAGGGATAGCAAAAACACTTGAATAGGTTGTGTAATTTTAATACCTGATATGTTTTGTGTATAACATTGAAAAAATCTTGGGTTTTTCAGCAGGGACAAAATTTAAAAACTAACAGGTATACTTTTAAGGTGATCAATTGAAAGGTGATCTGAATAGATCCATAGAGGTCAAAGCAATTATTCATTTTGGAAAATTATATGATACTCGCCATTTAAATTAAATGTTTGTGTTGATTTTATTCATATTTACAGTTTCAAAATAAACATATTGTTACATTTCAAACTATTCAATCTCAATATAATTGTCGAGAAAACAGACACTTACCGTCAGGTTCTTGCTTGTGTGGTGGAACAGACTAACCAAGTCTTTAAACCGGAATGAAACTCCTTTCATAATACTCTGAGCTGTATCACCAGTAAGAAACATTCCATTTGGACTTTCGCAAAGGTTGATCAGAAGATACAGTTCAGATTGAGTGAAATCTTGGGCTTCATCCACATATATTTCATGTACAATCCATTTTCTTCTTTTCTGCTTCATAAATCGTCGATACAGATTTTTAACTACGTCTGTTTGATCAAATAAACATTTCTGTCGTCGCATATGTTCGTATATCAAAAATAGTTCATACAGAGTTTCCCGATCGTCAACAAAGGCTGGTGCTTGCTTTCGTCCCATTTCAAAGTACTCGGCTTTCGACAGATAGTCTTTCTCAGATGCAAGTGCCTCAAAAGAACCTTTAATAAAAGACATTATCTCTGTCCAAATCAATAATGGGTGGTATCTGTTTTTGTGTACCTTAGTTTTTCCAATCATTTGCGGCCACAAAAGTTCTTCAAACACATTATAAGTAACTTCTCTTCTAGGGTCAGGTTTTCTTTTTTTCTTTTGGGAAATCCTTTCTGACTGTGATTTGTGTTCTGTGTTGCTGTTCTCATTTTCATCGGTGCTATCACTGTCATAGTCCTCTTCCTCCATACAAAGTAATATAGATATGTCATCAACATCGGTCCATCCTTTAATATCAGCTTTTAGACTCCCATCATCAGGGTTTCTATCAAAATAATATGGCGCTCCTAATGTTGCATCAAACATCAACCAAAAGTACTTTGCTGTGACAAAAAGGGGATACTGTTTGTCAGAAAGATCTTGAAGACGATTTGGCAAATCTGTGTCTTCCAGTATCCAATGTGCAGCAGTAATACCATCACCAATCATAAATCCTCTAAAACTCTTTCGAACTTCTGAGCAGAGTACACCGTTTTTGGTTATGAATACCTGACGCAAATGATGTTCAACCTTTTCTAAGGTTTCCGAGTCAACTTGATCTGTCATATATTCAATTGCCCCGAAATTTGTACTGTCCTTTACAGCCGACATTCCATTTGTGTTACCATTGGTAAAAGTATCACTACTTATCATTGATCTTACCTCTTCTGTTTTTTCTTCTCGAAACTGCATGGTAGGATCTTGGATGCATGTAACTACTCTGTGTCTGTCCTCAGATGGATGCATTATTTCGACGTCGTCAAAAGGTGTTTCTTCTTTCGTGGTAGAAGCACAATTGATACCTATTAATACTACATTAGATCTAGAGAATTTGTCAATGGGTATATTTTTTTCTAGTTTCTTAATAATTTGTAAATTTATCAACGGTAAATATTTAAGATAGGTAAGATATAATAAGCATAAGGATAATCATACTGAGTATATATCTCCCAGTTGATACGATATTCCATTGTTTTATTTCATATCATGATTTCCTTGATAGAGGGTTGCTGCTCACAAGGAAGCTAGTTAATCAAGAGTTTCAAGTGGTGAAGTTGAAATCGTCCCTTCGTAAGTTTTACGGACGCCATTACGAGTTGGTTGACCGTTATGGAATATCCATTTCACAGATGACAACGGATATATTCCAATTGTCGTAACTCCAATCCCTTCCCCTTTTCCCCGAATGTGACCTACCGAATTAGACTTATCACCGGGTTTGTACTAACATGAGCAACACGACAGGTGGAGCAGATTCGCTTACCTTTCCGGAGTACCTGAGATCACCCCAGTTTTTGGTTGGGTTCGTGTTGCTCAGTCTTCGGTTTTCTATGTTGTGTTTTGTGTACTTTTGTTTGTCTGTTTGTCTTTTTCTTTTTAGCCATGGTGTTGTCAGTTTATTTTCGACTTATGAGTTTGAATGTCGCTTTGGTATCCTTCGCCTCTCTTTTATATAACTACTGATATAACAAACATAATTTCTGATTTAAACTTCCTAACATGAAGTATAAAATTGCCACGTTACATTGCGCAACCTGTTACATTCAAGATTGAAACAGTTGTTCGGAAAAAGCGTTAAAATATTCCTTCCTGTTTCGGTTCTTATATTTCAAATAATCTCCTAATCATACAAGGTAAATATTGTTGAATTTGACTGATTTTTAGAATAACCTTCACCCCGATTGCAAAGAGAAAAAGTTAAGGAATTAAATGCATGAAATGTTTGGAAGCGTAAAAATTTTTAAAAAATCTACAGAGACTAGACAAAATCATCGAAGATCATCTTCACCTGAAGGAATTATAACTTTCGTTTTGGTACCATTGCCTTATCTTAAAAACAGTTATATGCATAATAAAATACATATGTAAACAACGTAATATAAGAGTATTGAACACACGAGTGTATAAAGTCCCCGCCGGGCTCACCAAAAGCAGAATATACAAAGTAGTTGTAATTTAGACTAAGATGGGTGATGCCGACTTCGGTGCACAAGACTCCTGTTTAAAGAATAATTCTACCTATGACTATAATAATGCAGAGTCTGAAAGAAATAAAAAATTATATTTGAATATAAAACAAACCTTTGTGACGTTCACTATTTTCCACTATTTCTACGTCTTTTAAGGTTTTGTTGTCTAGATTATGAATAGACCAATACTGTTGAAACCGGTACCAAAGACGATAGATACAACAAGTTGTTTTTCCTGTGCCACTGCGACCAATAACTACTACTGGTGCTGTAAATGGCAAGTTAATGATGTGATATTCCAAATCTGTGACTCGAAAGGGAAATTCCCCCTTACGTTCATGTAAAATTGAAAAGGCAACATTTGATGAAAACGTATAAAACTTTATTGTAGTGTATTCGTTGTCATTCGAATTTGCTGGAGGATACAGAGTTATTATTTGGCATGGAGCACTATCCTCACGTGCAGGCTCATAAATAATAGGATGTTTCACATAAGTATTATCGAAAGTATTGTTATTAATTTGTATTTTTTTCTGAATTAAACTTTTTGATCCTTTTTCATAAGATTTAACAATTCTTTCCACCGACTGGTGAATATTTTTATGTTCCATGACAACATCCCAAAGTATGATTACTTGGGTGTATAAAGGATTATTTTCCGTGGTTAATCGTGGTGAAAATGCGATCGCAACTTCCCAGAGAAGTCTGCTTCCTTTACTAAGTTTTGCCTCGTACAGGCCAATTATTTTGGAACGTGTATGTAATTTCTTACAAAGAACGTTTGTCCATTGTCCAGACACAAGAGACTTAATTGTTTCTTTTATCCTTTTTTTTATGCCTGGCATAATGTGGGTGTCTCTCATACACTTCCGAAAGTCATAAGTATATTGCATCTCCCATACTGGATCTTCAAACATTCCACGTGTGATCTAAAAAAGACAGAAAAGAAGTAATATATAATCTCAGACAGTTGTCATATGTTATTGCACTAGAAAAATTAGGAATCATGCTCCAAATGCCCATAAGTACATCCCTACATGTCAACACTGTTAAATGAACTTTGTTACAATCAATTGGAGTGTTTTTAAATTTTAATATGTACGCACTTATATCCATAATAAAGTCAATATAAAAATAATAAGCCATGAATAACAAGTCTCACTGTATCTTATCTATCTAAAAAATGTAAAAAAAGGCAATACAAATCGTAAGACATAGAATTTATCAAACTATCATGACAAAAAAGAAAAAAAGCTCACACACACAACTATAAATTGAACAAAACGTAACCTGTCAAACATCAACATTGAACTATAGAACTACTGAAGTAAAACTGAAGTAGAATAATGATACAATCCTTCTTGTTACTCTTGATATTTGTTGTCATAAACAAAAGAAACAGGACAAGTTTGTAGCTACTTGTGACCAGGGTTGGCAAAAACCTGGGTTTTATGAGTAATGCCCACCCTAGTGGGAAATACTGGGAAAACCCGGGTTTTGTTAAGTTTCACCGGGTTATACTGGGCAATAATGGGTTATATGAAATACTAGCCTGAATCTTTAAGAGGATTGAGTGATCTTTTACAAATGCAATATCTAAAAGATTAATATATTTAAGACAATATTCAAATTTATGACTAGTGGTCTCAGTTCATAAGTTCACTTGTTCGAGACTTAGTATAATATGTATAAATTTGTGAATGTATTGGTCCAGCAAGTCTATGACATACATTAACACGCATACTCTGACAAATGTAAAAAGTTTCCTCAGTCAATAGATAATTCCCCATTGTTTGTTTTACATTGTCATTCCGTCTAAATTTGTCAAATTGTTAGCATACGTCCTATTTTTTATTTGATATGTAAATATTTTATATTTAGAGTGATCAATTCATTATAAGTTAGGAAAATGACTATTCGACAATTTTTAATCATTGTTTTTTTTTGTGTTCTTAAAAGTTTTACACAGTTCTCGCATATTTACATGTACATCACTAAATAATAAGTTATTATTCAGATTATAACATGTTTGTTTACATTACAATAATAATTCTTTTCGTCTTTTCAAGTGTGTGTGATATGTCCTCTAATGGTATTTATTTATCAATATTATTCATAGCAATTAAATTGTACAATTCACTAATGACAATACGCTAAAATACATTAAAAAAAAGTGACTTTAAAGTAAGCAAGTATATGTCACTGTGAGACTTCAACAATGAGCACAATCCATGCTGTTAGGTAAGCTATTGTAAACCAAGACATGACAAAACGTAAAACAATTCAAACGAGAAAAATCTGGTCAATGATAAAACAATAAACAAAAAGAATATGTCAGACAGCAACCAACAAATACCACTGAATTACAGGCGCCTGACTTGGGACAACACATATTAAATGTGGCAATTGAAATATGTTTGTGAGTGCTCAACTTTCCCCCTAACTTGTGAGTGTTAACGTATCTTAATTTTGTTCCTTCTAACAGAATTTCCTATGAACAATATTTTATATTTACTGTTTGCAAAAGTGGGAATTATCGAAATACTAAGGATTTTCTTATCCCAGGCATATATTACCTTAGCCGTATTTGGCACAAATTTTTTGGAATTTTGGGTCCTCGATGCTCTTCAACTTTGTACTTGTTCGGCTTTCTAACTATTTTGATCTTAGCGTCACTAATGAGTCTTATGTAGACGAAATACGCGTCTGGCGTATCAAATTATAAGCCTGGTACCTTTGATAACTATTATAACCAATGATATGATATGCTATATATATAAGTCTGAAAATTAAACCCAACAGTGTTAGAATTAGATTTTTATGCTAACAAATTTTCGTCCCTCAACGGGATTTGAACTCACACCTTTGATACAATACAGCACCAATCGCTTAGCCTCATGTCCAGAGCTCTAGACCACTCGACCACATCCGCTATATAAAAATATAACTTCAATAGTCGTAGTGTTACCTTGTCACGTAAGGCGAATCTAGAGATCTTTCTGTGTTGTGATGTTACACTATTGTTTCAGATAAGGGTAAAGGTTTGGTAACATTAAAACGTTTAAACATGCTGCATTTGATTGCACCTGTCCTATGTCAGGAATCTGATGTTCAGTAGTTGTCGTTTGTTGATGTGGTTCATAAGTGTTTCTCGTTTCTCGTTTTTTATATAGATTAGACCGTTGGTTTTCCCGTTTGAATGGTTTTACACTAGTAATTTTTGGGGCCCTTTATAGCTTGCTGTTCGGTGTGAGCCAAGGCTCCGTGTTGAAGACCGTACTTTGGCCTATAATGGTTTACTTTTATAAATTTTGACTTAAATGGAGAGTTGTCTCATTGGCACTCATACCACATCTTCTTATATATATAGACATAAGACATGTGTTTTAAGCGTGAGTAGATGTTATATTATTATTTTTTTATATATACACTGTATATATATATATATTTGTTGGAACAAATACTCTATACCCTTTCCGTAAGAAACAAATACTGTAATTTTTTCTTCCATGGGAAATAATATTCCAGGATATTTCTTCCTCTTGGAAACAATTTTATAAAGGAACTTTTGTTACATGAAAAGTGTAAGAAATAATATTTTTCTACACTTACTTCAAATTGAGTATCATCTAAATTCACGTCTTCAATGACACAATCATCACCATGACCAGATTCCTGAAATATCATAATTTAAACAGTGCAATTATGTTTGCATTAATTTCTTTTTGCATTTTGTTTATTTTTGACAAAGTTGTAAAACTAAACTTGTGCATCGTGAAAATACCAATGCTATTTTAGCCAGTTTGCTATTGATGAAATACATCGAAAATTATTTTAACATGCATAATTTTCTAATCAAACATCACAAAATGTTACATAATTAAAGTAAAACATACAAGAATCGTTTTGACCAAGCATCTGCATTTTTTAAGAAATTATTCGTCTAGAGTGCTTGGGTAAAAGTACATGCCGTGGATTATTTTTAACTTTTTGGGGTCCAAAGATGTCAGCCTCATTTCGTGACTAAGTTCATTATACAGACTTACAGTAGTCAAGCCGCGCTCGGTTTTATCTTGGTCATCTTTTTCCACTTTAGGTTTTTGCTTACTTTCCAAACTTTTTATCATTTGTATTATCTGTGTAAGATTTGATTCTTGAATCTCTGGATCTTCTTTAATTTCTATATCGGGTTTAGCTTCTACCGGTTTGTCATTTGCTTCCTTTTCGTTTGATGGATTGATCTCTGAGAAATCACTAGTATCTGATTTCTTTCGTACAGGTTTAGCAATCAAATTTGTCACAACACTTGCGCTTTGTGTTTTAGGGATATTCGGGGTGTTACACAGTGTCTGAGATTTCAAAGCGTTCGTTTCATACTCAATTGCTTCCTGAAATATTTTGGACCGTGGGTCATCTACTTTTACATAATCATGGGGATATTTTCCTTCTTTGTTTTGAATTTCACACCGAACTTGCATCTTTTGTAAAATATCAGCCAACCTCTGAGTTGTTTTGTTTAAATTGTGTTTGGCAATTAAGTGGAACAATGTGTCACCATTTTTATCTCGTTGTCCAGGGTCCAAATATTCATATCGTATAGAATTTTTGTCATATAATTCCATACACTTCTTGAAAACTGATATATTATCTGAAAGAAAGATTGAAGTAAAGTGTACAACGTGATCATGATAGATTAATTATAATTTGTATAAATTGGCCCCGTAAATGAAAATAATACTTAAATAATTGTGTGCGTACGTAACGCTTATCTGGATTTACCTTCACCAGGAACCTCAAACCAAAAAAAAAAGACTATAGATATACTACATTATGTAATATAAGCTATGTAACCAAAAGGGACCTAAAAGAGCCAAATTCATCTAAGTCTAATTTTATCTGAAAATGCCGGTACTTTTGTCTCTTACTAACTTTTAAAGTTATCAACTCATTTTTGAACTAAATTGTCTACTAGTATATTATAATTATGTGCATTTATCGATAATATAAACATAATCTTTTTAGAATTTCACTATTTTGCATTTCAGGGACAACACAATAGCTCCTACAATAACAAACACAAGTCATAAATGTTGTCAGTGGTTTTAGGGCTTCTAGATCATTTAGAACCCTTCTATCTATTACTAAAAAATGTATCACAAAGAGATTCTTTATTCATCAGTCTATTTATTTCAAGGATTTAGGCCTGTAAATGTTGTCTTTTCACTTAACAAAAAAAAAAACCTTTTTAAACCAAAAGTATTGTATTAAAGTCTTCCTGACATGCAAGGTTATGTTCTGCGAGTTGAACGTGAATGGGATTCCTTACGAACGTTCCCTACCTATTGAAACAGCTGCAAAAAAAATGCGTGTACATTTTGACACATGTCTCTATCGGCAGTAATAATAGTTTGATATCATAGTCCTTATGAAGAATTAGTTCAATTATTATTGCCACCTGTGGAGCAGGATCTGCTTACCCTTCCAGAGCACCTGAGATCACCTCGGTTTTTGGTGGGGTTTGTTAGGGGTTATACTGTTGTTTGTCTTTAGGTCTCTTTTAGTTTTTTGCCATGGCGTTGTCAGTTTATTTTAGACTGATGAGTTTTAATGTTCCTTTGGTATCTTTCGCTTCTCTTCTTGAAAAAGGCTACGTTTTTACGCGTCTTACAAATTATTATAAACTTCATCTAACATACAACTATGACATACATGGTTAACCTTTCACCAAGAAGAGTTGCCAGACTTCTTAAGTCTTATGAAGAAAAAAACATTCGTCAATAAAACGGAGAAAAACGCAAAAAAAAAAATCATCTGGAGGTCAACATATGTTTACCGATATCACAAACTTGTCAAAGCATTTACTAAATTTTATCATCGGTACAAGGACATCATTCGTAAATATAAATCAACGTGCAGACATCTTATACGTTATGGTATTCCATATCCAATGTTTTATGATAATATTCTATACAAAGCACAAAAATGTCGTCATTCACCTCAAAAGCTAACCAAACCTTTAAACAGACTTATTCAGAAGGGATATAGTTACGATACTGTTGTCAGGTCATTAAAGATGGCATATTTTGGAATTAATATTGATTCACTCATATTGTCTTTGCTTCGGAAATAAACCAGTTGTTGGCATGATACGGGTTATGTTCTTCTCGTATATTTTATGATGGTATGATACTAAACCCCTAACGGGAGGGATTGTGCTTGATTTTCATATGATGAAGACATAATCTTTCCATCAGTTTAACTGAGGTCTGGAGCTGGCATGTCAGTAACTGCTAGTGATCATTTGTTAATTTATGTTATCATTGTCATTTTGCTTAGTTTCTTCTGTTATCTATTCTAACATCGGACTCGGACTTCTTTTAAACTGAGTTTTACTGTGCATATTGATTTGTGTTTGTTTATTCTACATTGGCTATAGGTATAGGGGGAGGGTTGAGATCACACGTTAAACATGTTTAACCCCGTCGCATTTTTGCGCCTGTCCAAAATCAGGAACCTCTGGCCATTGTTAGTCTTGTATTGTTTTTTTTTAATTTCGGTTCATTTATATGTTTCGGAGTTTAGTGTGACGTCCATTTTCTATGAACTAGTGCACAGTTTTGTTTAGAGGCCAGCTGAAGCCCGCCTCCGGATGCGGGATTTTCTCGCTGTGTTGAAGACCTTTTGGTTGCCTTAGGTTGTTTTCTACTCTTTGTTTGTGTTTTTGTCTCTTTGACACATTCCCCGTTTCCATTCTCATTTTTATTACGTGCAAGTTCTTTGGAAGTCAACTTTTCAGATGTCAACCGAGCCTTACTGAATTGCTTAATGTCTGCATCTATATTGTTCATTGTCACTTTACAGAATAAACCAGAATAGAAATTTCTAATCCATGGAGAGTACCTACATTCACCTTTGTTTTGATATTATTCGTGTTGCTCAATCATTTTGAATCTTTTTATGTGCACTGATCGATTTTCGGTTTTTTCTTTTTTAACCATGGTGTCGTATACTAGTACTTTTCTTTTATTATAATCTATTAATAGTATTTTTCTTAATTTCTCTCGCGATGTATTTTCTTTTAAATCTTTCTTACACCCTTTCCCTCTTGGTTTTACATATTTTTATTTTAAATGTATTTTACTCTACTATACCTTGATCCATCTTTACAGCTATATCCAAGACTGCATGAATCGGTGTATCTCCAGAGTATAGGCTTAAATGCTGAGGGTCGCATTCATGACTGCAGACCAAAGTTTCTATTAACTGATAGTATTTCCTTTCAGTAACAATTCTTATACATTTTCTGCCTCCTGAGAAAAAAAAAATCAACGTTCAAAACTGTTTCGATATGTATGCAGTCAGGTATAGCGACTGATAGATTTAAATCTGTTTTCTCTCGCATATTCTTGAAAAATATACTTTTTAATTCTAAAGTTAATGACAATTATTTACGTATTTGATTTCTGTTCATCATCTTATTTTCCATTTATCTAAAATCTTCATATTAAAACTGTAACGAATTTGTTCAAATTGTTTTATGAAACGCATTCGGTAAGTTTAACCGCTGTCTTCTTCAAACGAAGTTTGGCACTCTAAGAATCATGTGTCGTCGGCTCATAACAAGAAAAAACCACGAAACAAAACATATCACACGATCATATGATAATTAAAATCAAAAGCTAATTAAGAAAACAGCTTCTGTTGAACAGTTTGACAATATAGGACTCTCTCCTTCAGCGATTTTTTTTGTTTTTTTATTTTAATTTATATGTTTTGATGGGTTAAAGTGATTTTACTATCGGTAAACTACTGTCTAATTTTAAAAATGTAAAAGGTGCTTGGGACGATTTCGCCCTACTCAGAATACAAAGAATGTTGTTTTTATTATCTCGTGTTGTCTATCTTTAAAAGTTTAATTCTTGGCTCATTGCTATTTTTTACATTCAATACGTTTTGACTTCAAGTATTATGTTTTAAGCATCGCTTACAAAATAAATGAACGAATTTCGCAAAATCTTGAATCAAGAAAAATGAGTTCATGTAATGCAATAGGTAAACTAAAAGGACAAATTTAAAAACAGAGTAAATTGAAAGTGACAAAACTGTCCTAGCCTTTGGTAATTCCTGGATATACAAGATGTACTTTCTATATTTCTTCAGTTGCATAATCTAGCAATGAACTGAGGCTTGATTGATGTCGTTTGAATTACTAATAATACTGATGTTGACAACAATTTTCAAAGACATAGTAAGTACTTATAGTAATAAATGGTAATTACCGTCTGCTACTGATCCGCCATTTTGAAAGAACCAGTCAATGATTTCTTTAGTATTTCGTGAAAGATTTTTCTCTGTAAGAAGATATAATACTGAATCCAGTGGAATACCAGCTGCAAACCCAGAATACAGGTTATCTCCGTGAAGTTTTGAATGCTTCAATGCAAGGTTGCAAACCTGAAGCCATTTCTGTTGATTTTTTAATTCGTCAATGACCCGTTTAAATAGTTTTTGGGATATTCGGCATAACTCTGGGGGAATTTCTGGAATATTGATATTCATGTTATAGTTATAAGGACATTTTTACACATGAAACAAAAATCTTCAAATGTTCTGTATCAATATAAGTTATTCAAGACAACCTGGATTAAAATAAAAGGAACTTAATTTGCAATAAATAAATATAACACATATCTCATGTCTACAATATGTGTGATTGTTCAATCCGTACAAAAACTAGACTAACAGCTGACTATACGGTATGGGTTTTTGTTATTGTTGAAGGTCGTACGGCGACCTTTAATTCCTAATATCCACGTCATTTGAAATCTGGTATATAGTTGTATCATTGGCAATCAGACTGCATCTCCTTATTTTCATAACATATCGACGGGCGACTTATATTATAAATCCAATTTGGAATGTATGAAAAATGACACCAGATGAAATGAATGTGCATTTCAATAGAAAATGAAATCACGCTAACGGAAAATAACAACTCAGGTCATAAGATAGTTTTTCATGGCAAGTTAACGGTATATCATAACTGTTGGCGAATAAATGCTGTGGACATTGTTTTATCCACGTTGTAGGCGTTATTCCTGTATAACGTATATTTCTATAAATACATTTTGTCAGTTTTCGTAGATGCAACCTATCAATGTTCATGGATACACAGGGAAATTTCACTCACATCAATTTCACGTGAATTCAAATTCATGTGAATTTCATATCAAACGAGCTTATACGTGAAACTCATGTGAAATCAGTTTATGCGAGTATCACGTGAAAATCAAATGATTTTTTTTATTTTTAAAATACCGTAATTCAAATAACATCTAAATTTTCAATTTAATCAAAACCATGAAAAATACCAATTTTTTTTTGTAAATATAAAAAAGAAGATGTGGTATGATTGCCAATGAGACAACTCTCCACAAGAGATCAAATGACACAGAAATTAACAACTATAGGTCAGCGTACGGCCTTCAACAATGAGCAAAGCCCATACCGCATAATCATCTATAAAAGGCCCCGAAATAACAAATGTAAAACAATTCAAACGAGAAAACTAACGGCCTAATTTAAGTACAAAATAATGAACGAAAAACAAATATGTAACACAGCAACAAACGACAAACACTGAATTACAGGCTCCTGACTTGGGACAGGCACATATAGAATGTGGCGGTGTTGAACTAGTTTGAAGGCGCCAACCCTCCCCTAACCTGGAACAGTGGTGTAACAGTACAACATAAGGACAAACTGTAAAAATCAGTTGAAAAAGGCTTAACTCATCAAATGGATACAAATAGAAATACATTTAACAAAATCACAGAGTGGACTTGAACGTTTACTTGTACATCCAAACAACAAAAAGACACTAAGTACAGATCTGAGAGTACTCGCAGCTACTGACAGCTAGTTCAAAGCCAATAACAACTAATAAAAAAATCATGCATCTAAAGACATGAAAATTTTCACGTGAATTTCATGTATAAGCTCGTTTCAGGTGAATCTCACGTGAAAATTTTAATGTGAATTTCATGTGAGATTCAGGTGAAATTCACGTGAGCAAATTTTGCCTGTGTATGAAAATTACAAAGAATGGTTTTATAGAACTGATCCAGATATGACCAGTTATGAGGGTGTGGATGAGGTGTAAAGCATAAAGAGTAACGGGTCAAAACAAAACAGAATAGAGATTAATGGGGTGCTATAATATCTAGAATAGGGAATAATGAAAAAATTAAGAAGGCTTAAAAATCACGAAGACGGAAATGAAGACCCCTCACCCAGACCCCGGGTTATACAAATGTGTGTTTGAAGCTAAGGTTTTTCTCTGTTATTAGGTATCTGAATAAAGTTACAATAACCCAATGCAAAGTTTACATAACGTATACTCTGAATAGACAACGGCTATATCACTTTATATACGCAAAGTTGAACTTAAAAGGACTTGGCTATTGTTTATAAGTCCTATTTATACATTCATCGCTTTCACGTGTTTGAGCGTTTCTAATAAAAATATATCCAAAAAGCCTTCGGACGAACTAAATCTATATAGTGTCATTTTCATTTCATATGTATTACAATGCAGCAATATATAGGTAATCATATCCGTAATTGTATTCTGTGAAGGGTAAACAATCTCTCTTTTTGGAATGTATTTGAATATATAATGGAGATACCCGGGCCCTAAATATGAAGTTTGAATAATGTTGTATCAAAACTTTTTGAGAAAGCAACGACTCTACATGCTACAAATTATAAATATGCATTACTACCATAAAAAGCGTTACAAATTACGTCTT
This sequence comes from Mytilus californianus, assembly GCF_021869535.1. Taxonomy (NCBI): domain Eukaryota; kingdom Metazoa; phylum Mollusca; class Bivalvia; order Mytilida; family Mytilidae; genus Mytilus; species Mytilus californianus. Next base: position 52,599,851 of record NW_026262581.1, on the reverse strand, counting down.
GACTTTTATAGTCGGGACCAAGTGAATAAAACAAACATAGGACACGATTTCTTGAAAGATGTTCATTTTTTACTATCGTTAGTTATTGGAGACAAACATCATTGAAAGTTAAAACATCTAAAACAAAAGAGCCAGAACAGAGCAGTTAAAACAGGCAACTCGTCTTAAGTGGTTGCTACTTTTTTTTTCGTAAACTTCGTAGTTTTGATAAACTAAAAAACTGAGACCATCGAATTGAAATAGAACATTTAAGTCATGGCAAGACCGAGGCATCGACAGTTGAGGAGATGGTGTCAAAAGGAGTATCCCTGTAGAACAACGATATCCAGGTTGTGTTTATTCCAAATACTGCCTTAATTTCTATCATTTCGACTTACCACAAACTGTTGATTCTGCGAGGAAATCGGTAATCAGTTTTATTGAATTTTCTATAATGTCCCTGTGTCTTGGACCCTTGTGCTTTGACTTTATTAGTCTTGAAAGTTCTACTAAGGATGTCGTCGAATCCTCTAGAATACTGTTTTGACAAGTAGTAAATTTTGCTAGACACTCATGACATTTATCCTCGTGCATATGTGTTTGGTCTGGCTCTCTTTCTAAATCTGGTTCGTCTTTTTCTATTTTCTTTGTCCCTTTTTGACCAATCAGTTGCTCTTTTTGTACACTTCTCTCTCTTCCTAAATTCGGCTTGTCTTTTTCTTTTTTCTTTCCCCCTTGTAAATCAATCACATGGTCTCTTTGTACACATCTTTTCTCTTTGCATTGTACTTCTAGTGGTTCAATTACTGTAAATATAATATTCTATTATGGTATCTTTATTATCAAATACATTTTTGTAATAACAAATGAAAATGATTTAAAATAATATATATATAACACGATTCCTCACAACTTACTTAAATCAATTATTTACAATGGAAGTCGTACTTTGATTTTTTTTATTTTCTATTCCTATTTGAATTTGTTTCTGTACCTCCTAATCATAAGGAATTAAAAAACGAGAAAAAGAACCAAAAAAAACGATTTTAAATTGTGCAATAAAAATAAATTTTTTATTCAACAAACAGTGTCCTCCGAAAAAAAGTGGCTGCTAGCATTTTTCATTTTTGGTATATAAAACGGATTGTCATCTTTTGAAAATCATGACAAGACGTGAAAATGTCGAATTCCGCTGTCAAAGGAGGTGCTAAGATTTTGAGATTTTTGGAACGTTTTAGTCTTATACAGTTTTTTGGTTTTTATAAATATCATTAAAATTGGCTGCTGGAAAAAAGTGGCTGCTATCTTGATTGGCTGCTAAAAGTGGCTGCCAGCTTGAGTCTGGTTTTCAAATACAGGATTTTCAAGAATGTGTCATTTGATAAAAAACAAATACTGGTATCTTCTAGCGATATTCCTTTTTATTGTTAGCATCCATTGCCGAACATAATGTTGATGAATGGTAAAAATGTGATAATCTATGTATAGAAAATATTCTGGAATAGCTTTCTTTGTCCTACTACTAAACTGACTTGAGTGAACACAAATAGAAAATCGCAGAATAATAATACGTCTTTTAGTGAGATTTTTTTTCTCACTCGGTCAGTAATATCACGGATGGTTTTAATCAAATTCAAAATACATGGGTCTAATTTACTTTATTCGAATTGGTTTCCCAGAGCAAGAGCGCCTATAATCAAAAGATAGAATATCATCAAATTAATAAAATGATTTTAGATAACAAAAAAAAATAAGAAGTTGAGGTAGGGGGCATTGATTAATTGTCAATATTTTAAACCTGTGCATTTATCTTTCATGCTCACTTTTATTATTGAAAAAATCTTTCTGTTCTGCAATTTCTGTTCATTATGACTTATTAGTTTTTTTATTCATCCTTTATGGTAGTGATTCTTACCTATTGACACAATATCGTTTATGAAAAAATAGAATGCTATTAAATGCCATATTAAATGATAAAATTATATTATATTATGTTAAATTATAAAAAAAAGCCAAACCTGATGCATTGTATTTCTGAAGGATCCTTTTAGATTTCTTATCATCTTGTAAAAGCAGTTCGAAGGCAATTTTTCCATCAATGTTCTTTGCAAAAGGATCAATTCCAACTTCAAGTAGCATTTTTACAACTACGTCAAATATCCAAATACTAATACAATACTCAGTTCTTTGTTTGGTAGCTAAATGAAGTGCTGTGTTACCAGAACAGTCCAGAAGATTAGGCGGATGTTTTTCTATCTTGATTTCATCACAAATGAATCGAAGAACACCTATTTCTCCTGAAATTAAAAACTATTTTTAAATTGCCAGTATTACTTATCTCTGTATTGTACCGTAATTCAATTTTTTGTTGTTGGTTGCTGTCTGCCTTATTTGTATTTCGTTTGTTTATTTTAGCATAAATCAGGCCGTTGGTTTTCTCGTTTGATTTCTTTCACCTTTTGTCTAATCGGATCCTTTTACAGTTTACTATACACTATTGGTTTTGCTCATTGTAGAAGGCCTTACATTGCATTATAGTTTTACATCGTCGTCCTTTGGTCTCTGGTGGATAGCTGTCTTCCTTTTTAATATCTTTTTTTGTATCTAGTAACTTCTAAAAGTCGTCAAGACAGACAATTGCGTTAATTTTTGAAGCTGTCTCCTTTTTTAATATCTTTTTTATCTAGTAACTTCTAAAAGTCGTCAAGACAGACAATTGCGTTAATTTTTGAAGCTGTCTCCCTTTTTAATATCTTTTTTATCTAGTAACTTCTAAAAGTCGTCAAGACAGACAATTGTGTTAATTTTTGAAGCTGTCTCCCTTTTTAATATCTTTTTTATCTAGTAACTTCTAAAAGTCGTCAAGACAGATAATTGCGTTAATTTTTGAAGCTGTCTCCTTTTTTAATATCTTTTTTATCTAGTAACTTCTAAAAGTCGTCAAGACAGACAATTGCGTTAATTTTTGAAGCTGTCTCCCTTTTTAATATCTTTTTTATCTAGTAACTTCTAAAAGTCGTCAAGACAGACAATTGCGTTAATTTTTGAAGCTGTCTCCCTTTTTAATATTTTTTTTATCTAGTAACTTCTAAAAGTCGTCAAGACAGACAATTGCGTTAATTTTTGAAGCTGTCTCCCTTTTTAATATCTTTTTTATCTAGTAACTTCTAAAAGTCGTCAAGACAGACAATTGCGTTAATTTTTGAAGCTGTCTCCTTTTTTAATATCTTTTTTATCTAGTAACTTCTAAAAGTCGTCAAGACAGACAATTGCGTTAATTTTTGAAGCTGTCTCCCTTTTTAATATCTTTTTTATCTAGTAACTTCTAAAAGTCGTCAAGACAGACAATTGCGTTAATTTTTGAAAGAGCATCAAGTGTATCTATAAACTAACACTAGTTTTTTACGTTACAATCAAATGGTTTTCATGAGGTGTCGTTGATAGAAGGAAAACAAAACAGAAAACAGTCACAATATAATAGAGTTTGCAGACTTCAAATTCAAAGTTTTCTTTCAAAGTATGAGCAGATAAAAACAATAGAAATCATCAGTAGTCTTTAACTACTTCTAATGGAAACAAAAATGTGCAAATTAATCATTTCAAACATAACATTCTGCTGTTTGGTCGGATTGTTGTCTCTTTGACACATTCCCCGTTCCCATTATCAATTCTATCTATTCAATGTCATAAACATGATAAAGGGAATAAATTGATACGAAGATGGAACTATAAGAAAGCGCACAAACGAGTCATGAACTTAGAAGATAAAATGATCGTAAGAGAAAAGAATGAAGTCATGGCAATATTTTTATGTTATGGTGCGTCTTATCTATTTATAAAACATTTAAAGGAATTTTTCGTTTGGTCAGCCGGTCAAATCTAGCTACTGAAATGACGGGTATAAAAGATAAAAAGTACCGCCTCAAGTCTATAGATATAAAAAATGTGGTATGAGTGCCAATAAGACAACCCTCCATCCAAGTCAAAATTTATAAAAGTAAACCATTATAGGTCAAAGTACGGTCTTCAACACGGAGCCTTGGCTCACACCGAACAGCAAGCTATAAAGGGCCCCAAAAATTACTAGTGTAAAACCATTCAAACGGGAAAACCAACGGTCTAATCTACATAAAAAACGAGAAACGAGAAACACTTATGAACCACATCAACAAACGACAACTACTGAACATCAGATTCCTGACTTAGGACAGGTGCAAACAATTGCAGCGGGTTTAAACGTTTTAATGGTACCAAACCTTCACCCTTATCTGAAACAATAGTGTAACATCACAACATAGAAAAACACACTATAAAATATCAATTGAAATGGCTTAACTCAATCAAAAGACATTTTGCACGTTTATCCAATTTATTTTCTATATGACATTCTGTCGTCTAATACGTTGATTTCGTCTTCGTGACATTCACACTTCAAATTGACTTCAAGTTGTCTTTCTGTTACACGTGCACCAATCAATTTAATCAGTAAAAGGTAGATAAAAAGAACAATGCTTAGTATCTTCTCATGAGGACAAAAGACAAAACAGCGTTGTTAAAAATACTGCTCCTAACATTGTCTTTCTAATTAATCACTGACAAGTTCCAGGATACAATCTCTTTTCCAAAGATACCCCATACTTGGCCGAGATTGTCCAATTAAAGAGACACAACATTCAACCACATGTTTTCACTCCACTAGTAACAAATTAACCTCGAGTGCATCTATGTGTGGAGCGCACAATGACGATTAGACCAAACAAGTAAAAAGATGGCATTTCCAACTGAAGCTCCCCAAACTTCATGTGTATTTGGCAAAAAAACAGATTTATTTCCAGGGTTCAAAATACTAGTATGCTTGGAGGGACAAATAAGCATGTACTTTTATTGTTTTTTCACCTGTATAAATGATATACAATTCATAGTGGGATACCATTCCGGAACCAAATTTAAAAAAATGTATTTCAAGTATCAGTGTCCTTGAGTTTTAACATATCGACCCCAAAATCAATAGGCGTCATTTCATTTAAACTTTTCTATATCTTCCATCTGTATAAGTTCCATTTCAATCAAGCAAGGGATACTAAAATTATCACGGACACATGGACTCCGGTCAGAAAGTACAGACCGGAGGATGAGCGAACAAAGCAATAACTTCATGCTGAAATTATTTTCGAGGAGTATATACATGTTGAATTATATTTGAATTCTGTTTATCTTTTTTAATTCCTTTACAAATTTCAGAAGTAAAAAAACAAAAATAAATATGGTAAAATTGTCATTTATGGACATTACTCTTATAAGGAGTCGACGACCGATTTCGGCTATGTCGAATTATTTGTAGATCTTGTCTTGTAGTTCATTTTTGCTATTTAAATTGTTCTCTATCTGTTGTAGTGTTCGAGTTAATTGGAAAAAATATATTAAAAGGTAATATTCATTTTAGGGCAATATATCTCTTATAAGGTGCCGTCTGATATTTTGTTTTATCAAAATGAAAGTAGGTAGATCTTGACGTTTTGAACATTTCGGCTCTCGTCTATTTCTCTATTTATAAAGATTTTCAAGATAAAATACAATACTTCAATTCTATCTCTATGTTCTATTTTAGCAATGTCGGCCATGTTGGTTGGCAGGCGGGATCACCGGACAATGATTATTATGGCCAAGTTTGTTTTCAGAAGAGAAATTGTGTGTAAAAGTTAACCGATGACGACGACGGACACAACAGACGACGCATGACAAGTGATGACAATAGCTCACAATGGCCCTTTTTGGTTCAGGTGAGGTTAAATAATAAGATTCAGATTACTTTTTTTTACATATTCGAAGTTTATCAAAACAATAAAAAAAGAATCTTACATAAGTTCAATACTACATACAAATAAAATACATAAATATGCTAGCGAACCTGATGTTAATGCCATTTTTACAGCTGCGTGGATGAATGTATCTCCTTCCTCGGTTGATAATTCTGTGTAATTGCTTCCAAGACTAACAAAGAAGCTAATATGAGACACACATTGAGGATAGGACTGAATAAAATTCATATCACAAAGAGGTCTGAGATTAAATCTCTTCATCACAAACACACATGGCTTTCGTGCTGTATACTGGATCATATTTTCTACAAACATCGCCGCCCTTATATTCTTTTCCACCATAAAACTGTATAAGACATCTATCCATACATTGCACATGATATCTATACCCAATATGCGATGAAAATTATTTGGATCTGTAAAAACGTTAAAACATTATATATACGGGAAAAACAAAATAATTAATAAACTGTTTGATAGAAAAAAGGAGATGTGTTATGAATACCAATGAGACGGATATCCACCAAAGACCAAAGGACGAGGATGGAACTAACTATAGAATACCGCACGGCCTTTAACAATGAGCAAAACTTATAACGCATAAAGCTGTAAAACGCCACAGAATAACGAAATATAAAACATTTAAAAAAAGGAAAACCAAAAACCAATAATAAAAGCTAAAAACAATAAACGAAAAACAAATAATTATGACATACAGCAACTAACGTCAACCGCTGATTTATTGGCGCAGGCACATAAAGGATGTGTCGGGGTTAAATGTGTTTGTGAGCGCTCACCTTTACCTGGGACAGTGGTGTACCAGCACAACATAAAAAACTGTAAAAATTAATTTACTAGATCGACACGAAGCGCAAAAACAACTTACAAAAATCAAAAGAAAATCTAGCCTCAAAATTGACTTATGCATATGTTATCAAAACACTTGGAAAATTTATTTAATCGCACCAGAGACACATAATACAACTACTTATATATGTTTCTGATCGCACTTATGATAACACCTACACTTGTCCGTGATATCCTTTTATTAAGCAATTAAAAATCAATGCGTGCACTTCAAATACATTAATTTTAAATGTTATTAATAACATCAGATATTACATTGATTTTCAAATGTAATTAATTCCATTACACTTACCTTGCCAATGTAATTAATTACATTTCAATTACTTTTGTCCAAAGATAGGTATTAAGAGATATGTCATATAGGATAAAATCATAAAAATGACAATACGCTAGAATAAAAAAAATGAATCAAATACAAAAAAAAGAGTATATTACATGCTATATCTTCTTATCTATATATAATGATTAATGATGTATTAGGGAACATTAAATATTTTTTCAACACATTAAAATGTTTATAAAGTATAAATAAAATCAAAGTGCTAAGTGCATTCTAAATGTAGGAAAACATACAATTTACAGGTGCATGATGTGTGATTGCATCAGAAGAGCCAACCATGTTTAAAATGTCCCAGCAAATATTGACATGCAATTGAAAGTAATTGAAATGTTTTTTTTTCATTATTACATGGCAAAAAGACAATGTAATTAATCACTCTCAGTAATATGTACTGGTAATTAAAAAATATGCTTAATTACACATTTCATTAAATTATTTACAAATTTGTAATTAACTACAGCTAATTACAATTACATTTTTAATTATCCCAGGTATGAATATAGGTCACCGTACGGCCTTCAACAATGATAACAACCCCATACCGTTTAGTCTGCTATAAAAGGCCCCGACATGAAAAATGTGAAACAATTCAAACGAGATAACAAAAGTGCTAAATCATAACAACACAATTTACGAAAAACAAATTTGACAGACATGAACAAATGGTAACCACTAAATTACAGGCTCCTGACATGGGACAGGCACATAAAGAAAGTGGCAGGGTTTAACAAGTTCGTGAGCGCTCAACCCTCCCCTAACTTGGTACAGTGATGTAACAGCACAACATAGCAACAAACTTAAGAAAAATCAGTTGTAAAAGCTTTACTCACTAGATCGGTAAAAAGCGCAAAAAAAAATCCCGAACTAACATAGATAATATAGACACTATATAATGAAAGGTTTTGGTCATAAATACATTTTCGTAATAATAGATTACCTTTATATAATCTAAATTAAGTGAACTCTTTCATACGCTTTTATTAAAGATTTTATGGCGTTTTCATTTATTGTATATCTTCGATGATTTTGAAAACTAGCTGAGGACAAGCCGTTACTGAAAATGCACCCGAGTCAAAATCACTTTATAGAGTTTTTTTTTACATTTACTGTATTAAACTTCGTACTCACACTTTGATTTATCCAAATGCATATAATGAATGCAACATTTCTTTAGAATATCTGCTTCTATAGACTCCATGGACTCATCCATACCACGAGGATGAGAATTGCACCTACTATAGTTCGACAGTACACGTGAATACATCTTAAAGGCCTTTTGGTGTTCGTTTTTAGCAGCACATACATCTCCCAGCATCAATTGCGCCTGCAATTTAGGAAAATGGTGAAAGATATCGATCAACTAGACTGTTGCTACTTTAGTTACACGGTTGCATTATGATGAAATGATGAATGGCATTATTCAAAATTTTAACATTAAGATTTAGTCTTAAAGAAATTAACGTTCTAAATTATAGAAATACAGTATTTAAAGTTATAACAACCAAAATAAGTATAATTCATACGACGATATAGTGGAAAACAGGTCTGTCTGTTATTGCCAGGGGCAAAGATCCCATGAATGTTCACTAAGATTGCCTGTTAAAGTGAAACTGTAACCTAAAAAGAAATAATAGAAACAGATGGTTCAAAGAGTCAGTATCTTTCAACTGGTAGCAATGATACATATATCTACTAAATACCCTAAAAAATTTCAAAAAGGAGCAAGGACTTTCGGTAGATTTAAATTTCTTAAAAGTGCATAATAATCCTTTTTTAAGTCCTTTTGTGAAAAAAAAATGGCAGTAAATACCTATACCCAGCCTAACATGGTTCACCTGGGTGTATTTGTAAAACAACGTTTTGCTCTGCGCGTGTTTGGAAGGTAAAATAATGAAATGTACACTATACATGTAACAACAACGTTATGTTTTCCTTCAATTTACTACTACTTGAAGCTGTTTGAAACATGTACCACTGTTCATAGCTGTAATTGTTAGTTGCAGAGAATGTCAATAGCATTGTAGTCAATGTTTGAAATTGATCATGATACTTACGTTTTATCCTTTGTCAATATGCTTTCGCCCTGAATATGCATGAACATTTGCCATTGAACGTTAGGTCAACGTCGAGAAATCAATCAATTTTGTATAGAAAAAGAGCATATGCCTGCAGCTCCCTCTGAAAAGGCTGATCTCAATTTTTATTCAAATTATTCCCTATAGGTTTCTAACTCTTTTCTATTTAGAATTGTCGGGAAAAAAACAGTTTCAAAAGTATTGAACCTACAGGTATTCAAAACGTACTTTTCGGTTGTAGGCGAGAAAATACTTTGATAATTGTAAAATAGTTGATTCTGTATATGAAATTGTTATATATTTTTTTAACACGGTATCTCTCCGATATCATTTTTCTATTTTTCTATAGTGTCACCTTCTCTTCTCCCTTTTATGTTTTTTTAACAGCTGAAACGTTTCGATCAGTTATTTACTAATATCTTTTTCGTATGTACTAGATACCGGATAAAAAAAACCAAGGCTTTACAACATTTAAACTTAGAAAAGCTCGACAATCTTATAGGTTAGTGTGAAACAGCAGATATACTTTTACACTAAATCTTTGCTGCCGACCCAATAAATCACGGTTATGAAAACGCACATGAATGTAACGCTACATACTTAGTTTCCTTTTTTTTCATATGAATAAGGGTTGTTTTTCGTGCAATTAAATTAACATGGTGGTCGTTCCAAAACAGAATAAAATGCTTCGCTGGGGCGCAGCTTGATACGACCGCAGAGGTCGAACCCTGAACAGTTGGGGCAAGTATGGACACAACATAAAGCTTGATACAGCACTGAATTTGGATTGTAATTAAATATTTGACACAGCATAGGTTTCTGACACAGAATGAATGTGGTCTAAGAACTTAAAATTTTTTAATTTATCTATTCAAACCATATCATTATTATTTGCTTTTATATATAAATCAGAAATAACCAATTTAAAATGGAAAATTTCAAAGAAAAAAAAAGGAAAAAAAAATCCCTCCCACAAATTTTTTCAACCCCCTTATGATTCATCACCCCCAAACTCAATCCCAGCCTTCCCTTTGTGGTACGGTACCTTGCAGTACATATGATGGACTGTGAAACTAAAATCAGGAGTTTGGGAAATTTTGGTCAGGAGATTAGGACTCAGATCAGGAGCTTTTTAATCGACATAAATTCTGTCGTAAATGTAACCGTGTGCTGTAGAAATTGTCTGTTAAAGTGTGTTTTCTTCAACTTTCCATCCGAATGTATTATGTTTATAGTACCCTTGTACTTATAAATTTTCTCTATCTTTTTAAACTTTCAATTTGTTCAATCTAACATTCTTCTTTTTTAGTATGTTCTTTAAATTTTTTAGGTCATATCTTTTTTTCCATTATTCATTGCAATCAGAATATTTGCTTATCTATCTGCAAGTAGATCTTTTATTTTTTATCTTTATGCAAGTAGATTTTCAATGCATGATAAGTAACACATTCAAACTGTAATCATGGGTCATAGTTAATATATAAATTTCAATTTAAGCCTTGAAAGGAAGTATAGAACCCTCAAATAATTTTCAAATTATTATTTTTTTATTTGTCCCAAGACATTTAAAATCATTTAATTACAATCCTTTTATGATTATTTGTTCAATTTATATTTTATTTATATTCTTTTAAAAATTTACATTATTTAAAGGAAAGTAACTTAAAACAGGATAAATCAAGGGAAGTAACCCAACATTCATTTTAAATATACAAAGTTTTATTACACAACGGCAGTTAGCCTGATGTAAAAATCGTTGATTACCAGTATGTTTGACACCCAAGGTGACAAGTGAAGCCATATAATTATGCATGTTAATTGATTTACAGGTAAAATATAACTTCAGGTAATGTCAGTTACACCAGATATGTTGGGCTGAAATTTTTCATTCATTAAATATTTCATACACGGGATTTTTTTGTCTTCAACGGGAGGTCGGGAGGAGACCCCTGAAAACGGGATTATTGTATTCCCGTCGGGAGGTTCACATGTATGATTACTGTACAATTTAAGAGAGGTCCATACACTTAAACAAAAGTTATTGTCTGGAAACTAGAAAAATGCTTGTTTTTTGGCACCTTTTTGGCCCAAAATTCCTAAACATTTAGGGCAATTACCCCCAAACTCAAACCCAGCTTTTCCTTTGTGATATGGAACCTTGCAGTACAATTTCATAAAGATCCATACACTTACACACAAGTTATTGTCCTGAAACTAGAAAAATGCTTGTTTTTTGCCCCTTTATGGCCCCTAATTCCTCAAATTTCTAGGGATTTAACCCCAAAATCAATCCCAGCCTTCCCTTTGTGGTATGGTACCTTGTGATACAATGTCAGAGAGATCCATACACTTGAACACAAGTTATTGTCTGGAAACTAGAAAAATGCTTATTGTTGGCCCCTTTTTTGGCCCCTTATTCCTAAACGTTGTGGGAAATTACCCCCAAAATCAATTCCAGCTTTCCCTTTGTGATATGGAACCTTGTAGTACAATTTCATAAAGATCCACACACTTACACACAAGTTATTGTCATGAAAATAGAAAAATGCTTGTTTTTTGGCCCTTTTTGGCCCCAAATTCCTAAAATTTGGAGGCAATTACCCCCAAAATCAATCCCAGCATACCCTTTGTGATATGGAACCTTGTGGAACAATGTCAGAGAGATCCATACACTTACACACAAGTTATTGTCATGAAACTAGAAAAATGCTTGTTTTTTGCCCCTTTTTGGCCCCTAATTCCTAAAATTTGGAGGCAATTACCCCCAAAATCTATCCCAGCATTCCCTTTGTGATATGGAACCTTGTGGTACAATGTCAGAGAGATCCATACACTAACACACAAGTTATGTCTGGAAGTTACAAAAATGCTTATTTTTGGCCCCTTTTTGGCCCCTAATTCCTTAACTGTTGGTACCATAACCCCCAAAATCAATCCCCACCTTCCTTTTGAGGTATTGAACCTTTTGGTAAAAGTTTATAGAGATCCATTCACTTAAACTAAAGTTAGAGTGCGAAAACCAATGTGTCTTCGGACGACGACGCCGGACGACGACGACGACGACGACGACGACGCCGCCAACGTCATACCAATATACGACCACAAAATTTTTTTGCGGTCGTATAAAAATACAAATAAATATCTGTTTCCGGATCAACGTGTGTACATGATGAAAAGTTATCCGGGAATCGGTATTTAAATAGTTTGATATAAAAATACGATGTGGTAAGATTGCCAATGAGACAACTCTCCACCAGAGACCAAATGACATAGAAGTTAACAACTATATGTCACCGTACGTCCTATAACAATGAGCAAAAACCATACCGCATAGTCAGCTATAAAAGGCCCCGAAATGACAAATGTAAAACAATTCAAATGAGAAAACTAACGGTCTGATTTATGTACAAAACAATGCACGAAAAACATATATGGTACACTGCAACAAACGACAACCAGTGAATTACAGGCTCCAGACTTGGGACAGGCACATACAGAATGTGGCGGGGTTAAACCAGTTTGCTATCACCTCCACGCCCTATAACCTGGGACAGTGGTGAAACAGTACAACATAAGAACAAACTATAATAAAATGCTCCGCTGGGGTGCAGCTTGATACGACCGCAGAGGTCGAACCCTGAATAGTTGGGGCAAGTATGGACACAACATTCAAGCTTGATACAGCACTGAATTTGGATTGTAATTACATATTTGACACAGCATAGGTTTCTCACACAGAATGAAAGTGGTCTAAGAACTTAAAAAATTTTAATTTACCTATTCAAACCATATCATTATTATTTGCTTTTATATATAAATCAGAAATAACCAATTTAAAATGGAAAATTTTAAAGAAAAAAAAGGAAAAAAAAATCCCCCCCCCCAACTTTTTGAACCCCCTTATGATTCATCACCCCCAAACTCAATCCCAGCTTTCCCTTTGTGGTATCGCCGCGATATAGCCTTTCTGTGCTAATGCGGCGTAAAGCAAACAACAATCAATCAATCCCTTTGTGGTATGGTACCTTGCAGTACAATTTCAGAGAGATCCATACACTTAAACACAAGTTATTGTCTGGAAACTAGAAAAATGCTTCTTTTTTGGCCCCTTTTTGGTCCCAAATTCCTAAACGTTTAGCGCAATTACCCCGAAACTCAAACCCAGCTTTCCCTTTGTGATATGGAACCTTGCAGTACAATTTCATAAAGATCCATACACTTACACACAAGTTATTGTCCTGAAACTAGAAAAATGCTTGTTTTTTGGCCCTTTTATGGCCCCTTATTACTAAAATTTTGAGGGAATTACCCCAAAAATCAATCCCAGCCTTCCCTTTGTGGTATGGTACCTTGCAGTACAATTTCAGAGAGATCCATACACTTAAACACAAGTTATTGTCTGGAAACTAGAAAAATGCTTATTTTTGGCCCCTTTTTGGCCCCTTATTCCTAAAATTTTTCGGAAATTACCCCCAAACTCAATTCCAGCTTTCCCTTTGTGATATGGAACCTTGTAGTACAATTTCATAAAGATCCATACACTTACACACAAGTTATTGTCATGAAACTAGAAAAATGCTTGTTTTTTGGCCCTTTTTGGCCCCTAATTCCTAAAATTTGGAGGCAATTACCCCCAAAATCAATCCCAGCATTCCCTTTGTGATATGGAACATTGTGATACAATGTCAGAGAGATCCATACACTTACACACAAGTTATTGTCATGAAACTAGAAAAATGCTTGTATTTTGCCCCTTTTTGGCCCTTAATTCCTAAAATTTGGAGGCAATTACCCCCAAAATCTATCCCAGCATTCCCTTTGTGATATGGAACCTTGTAGTACAATGTCAGAGAGATCCATACACTTACACACAAGTTATGTCTGGTAGTTACAAAAATGCTTATTTTTTGCCCCTTTTTGGCCCCTAATTCCTTAACTGTTGGTACCATAACCCCCAAAATCAATCCCCACCTTCCTTTTGTGGTATTGAACCTTATGGTAAAATTTCATAGATCCATTCACTTAAACTAAAGTTAGAGTGCGAAAACTAATGTGTCTTCGGACGACGACGACGACGACGCCAACGTCATACCAATATACGACCACAAAAATGTTTTTGCGGTCGTATAAAAATAAGTTGAAAAGGGCTTAACTTATCAGATCGATATAAAGAAGAAAAACATCTAACAGAAAATAGACTGGATATTATGCACTAATTTAGCAATTAAAAAAAAAGATGATCGTACATTAAATCTCGCACTTTTTCTTTATACCTGTAAGCGCCTTGTATTGCAGATTTCTGTTAACTTTTGACAACAACACCAATGTTTTACTTACCTTGTTACATGAATGATTATATTTTAAACTATCTTTTGCAGTCCTATATGCATTGTCAATATTCCCCAACTGAAGGTGACATTCTGACATATTCCTCAACAAAATCGACAGTTCGCTATTGCAATCTACTCTATTGGAATCAAAGCAGGAAAGTGCTATTGAGTAAGAATATAAGGCAGCTCTATAATTGCCCACAGACAACTCTCGATTTCCCTTGTCACCATAGAAGCTACGGACAAATGGATCAGCAGAGGAACACATTTCATCCACTCCAATATTTTCTTCTGTATAGTTGTCTTCTGCTGCATGCCCTAAAATAATATATGGCGAGGCAAATTCAAAACTCAGAAAATTATATCGGACGAAAAATTTTAATAAACGTTAAACATGTAGTGTCCTGTCCATAATTATACAAGCTTTCAAACATCTCGTACTAAATTTCTAGTACCCAAGTTGTTCATCTTGGTCGAAGTTATACGCATCTCATCGTAATGCTAGGTTTCTCGACCAAAATAAAGTTTTTACCAAAGTCAAGATAAAGATAAAGTGTTTGAAACATAAAAAGAATGTTTTCGTGATACCTAGTTTATTAACGAGTCACAGATTTCTTGTTAAATTTTAATTTAAGAGATTTTGGTATTTTTTATTTATAACTAGCGTATTACCATAATAAAACAAAAGAACTTTGTTATTAAGATTTTGACGAATACAGCGGTGAAAGATGATGATTATACGTTAGACTTAGGAATGGGCTATTTTCAACAGGAGGAATTGTGTTCAGGATAATTGCTGTTCACATTTTTATCTTTTACTAGTATTTTTGAACACCTCGTGAATTTTCTGTAGCAATGCACTAAATTTTCCCCAGAAAACACTGAATTTCATTTTCCATTTAAAAAGATTTGTATTTAAGGACTTTCGCTACTCTCTTTCAAATTAACAAGCCTTTTAAAAGACTGTTATAAAATGATAGTATATAAATAAAAGAACTAAAAAAGCAGAAAAAGATGAAGGGTCCGTGTGCTTGTTTTCGAGATATACGCCATTGAAAATTTGGCGGGAAATGATTCTCTCTAGATTTTTCATACTTTTAACATTGTCCGCTTTTCTCTTTTAAAAACTATGAAAAAATAACAAGGATTTCTTGCAGCGCCAAAATAGGAAATTTGTTAAACAATGTACTTGTATTTGAAAATTTAACTAATAATAAATATATTTATTTATTTATTTTACATATATCCATAAAATCTGAAGATTATTTACCCTATACGTTTCTATCTAAGGTCATATTGAAGAAAAAAATATGCTTATTTTACATGCATGGTTTTTAAGATGTGATTCTAGGGCATTTTAAACCAGTTTTATCTTCTGGGAAAAAAATAGACACATTTGGGCTGCTACCTCATTTGCGTACACACAACTTCTCCTTTCATTAACCATTCGTTAGATTATTGGTTTTGGTTAAGAAAGCCTCTCTTGTTTTAATTCTTTTTTGTTTTTGTTCTTTTAATTTTTACATACACGTATATAATTTGTAAAAATCTTTCATAATTTCAGATCGTTTTCATTTTAATGCATATATATTATCGTTGTTATAGTCGAATATTTGGAAATTAGTCAAAATAATATTGAAATCTTGTATCATTACCCACAATTCGGCCAGGCTGAACAGTAGGAATCCATGATGGAAATGCGAATGGATGCCGTATAAAGTTGAATCCAGCCATATTCTAGTTATCCAAGAGAGCTTCGCATCTTCTGTTAAAAAGTCCTTCAACTGCAAATTCGGAAAAAAAATATGCAAAATTACATGGTGATGTTGACTGACAACATGTAACAAGATTATTCTTTGCCCTGTCTCAGTTCCTCTAAATATGATGGCACAGCACCAAATAAAAATAATAATAGTTAAAAAGAATCACTTTTTGCCTTCCTTTGATAGAGGGATTTAATATGGCTGATATTTTTACCATTCTGGTGGTATCAGGCTGATATCCAGTTGAAATTAAACAAAAGACATGGAACTCTTTGTTAGAGAAGGTAAAACATGCCAAGTTGGTATATTTGAATTGTTTACATCTGTTTCTATGTGCTTTAAAAGTTTAATGTAGGTGCATGATTTATGATTTTATGCATCTGATATACGTGTTTTTACTTAAATTATAATATGGAACTTTGCGATATTTGTAATCTTTAAAATTAAAGATAAATTTTCACAAAACGGTCGATTGTGGTAGGTGCAAATACATGTGGATCTTTTGTGTGCATAAGCATAAATTCCGCCGAAAAAATTCTACAGAAAGGTAAATAAATTGATCTTTTTAGAGCACTAATTTGCATCTCTGCCCCCCGGCGATAGTTTTTTTGAGTGATCTAATTGTTGACAAGTAATTTTAGAGAGTGGTCTCATTGTTGACAAGTAATTACGATGATAACATATGTTCCATAGTGCAAACGACCCGTATATATATATTTGATGTGGCGGCATGGTAATTAAAATTATCATCCTTTACGACAGACAAAATAGCTGATCTGAAAGGTCCACTGTACATCATGTACTGTGTTACAACCCTAGATAAAGCCGACGAGGAAAGGCATTACATCGACCACCGAAAGCTATATTTTTATGTACCTAGGTGGTCGAGTGGTCTAGGGCGCTGGACACGGTGCAGGCGGTGTTGCCACGATGTCACAGAAGCAAGGGTTCGAATCCCGCTGAGGGAAGAACAAAGATTTGCTAACGCATTTGAAGATCTAACATTGTTGGGCTAAATTTGAGACGAATTATATATATATATATATATCAGTATAAGGTAAAATATATATATCTTTAGAAACACTTAAGAATACTTTATAAAAAAAAAGAAACAATCGGAAAACTTACTCTGTTTCTATAAATATCTTTCCCGATCATCATTGAAATATACACAACTTATTAACAGAGCTATGCACCTCATAGAATAAAATACTTCCAAAACTTATCATACTTTTATTGTAATTAAGCTTTTTTTGCCAAAAATAAATCGTTTATTGCACTTTTCAAATGGTTGTTAACAAATACACTAAATGGTTGAACTATCCCAAATTATACATTATTTTAGAATGAGGCTGAATTGAATTGTCTAAATCGACTTGGCCCGGTCCGAATTAGGGTCGGATTAATTTTGGGCTGGAACACCTGATACCCTCATGGCGAACCCACTTTGTAGAACCTACCTATTTCATTCATTGTTTATTAGTTCTCGTCCTGAATATGCGTGAAATATTTTCACCTTACTGTATAACAAAAACATAGTCAGTCAATTAATGTAGTAAACGTGGATTGAGGAGTTGCTAGTTAACATTTATTTGTTTGTTATTTTGTTACGGCTGTCACTAGTAGATCAGAAACTTCCGGAGCATTTGACTTCAACTCCAAGGTCCTGAATGAGATATAACGAGTCCAGAACCAATCCTATATATACCAATACATATTCTTAGTATTAGATTTTATTTCATAATCTATTTTGTTCAATTCAATATTTTATCATAAATATTTGTTGTTTTTTAAGGTGTTTCGGTTAAGGTTTAACTACCAAGGCTTTTCCTCATCAGGTATCCCAAGCCTCTAACTAATAAAATAATCAGTTTCAAAAGGAAAGTTCAAAGCATCCATACGCATAGAATTTAAATATTCTGCATACAGGGATACGACACCTGGTAACTTTGTATTGATGTATTGTACTATAAATTCAATCAGTTTATGTTTTGATATAACTACTGTCTTTTATGTTGTGATTTATCCTATAACTTGGAGGATGTAAGTAGATCCTTCAAGTTTTTGTGTCTTTTATATGCTATGATCGGAGGTTTTGGAAACATAGTTTTTGTGCTATCATTTTGTTCAATTAGGTGCCAATGTTTTTTTATTGCTTTATTAAGTCCATTGAAGGAAGGATTAAATTTGGTGGCTAAAACTAATGGAGGCATTGCTCTTTTGTTTTTAAGCTTGTACCTTAGACAATCTTTTCTTTCCCTATGCAATGCCTTTGTTATTATGGGGTTTATATCCTTTTCCGAGTATCCCCTATGGAGAAGTTTTGTTTTGAAAGTTTCAATTTCTTTTAGTGTATCATTTTTGTTATTTGATGATCTCATAAACCGCAATATTTCTGCAGTAATAAATCCATTGAACACCGATGATGGGTGAGCTGACGTTCTTTCAAGATACTGAAAGTTATCAGTAGGTTTACGGTATAGTTTTACGTCTAATATATTATGATTAAGGAATCTGTTTCCTTTAAAAATTGTGACGTCAAGGAATTGAATGCTAGTGTGTGATATTTCATGCGTAAATTTTATTAACGGGTGTATATTATTAGCAATGTTAAATAATTCAGTAAGATTATCTTGACTAGAATTAAAAAGAATGAATCCATCATCTCTGTATATAGATAACAGTGCTAAGTTATCTTTAAAAGGAAATATATCAAGAATATTCGTTATAATTTCAAACATTCTGAAATCAGCCAGGGATGGGCTCATTGGGGCTCCCATTGGGATTCCACATGTCTGTCTGAATATCAAGTTATTAAATTCAAATTCATTATTGCATAGAATGAATTGAAGTATTCTTAAGAAGTCCTTTTTTGGTGGTAGAGGTATTTCATGTTTATTACGACATATTTTGTACCATGCTCTGTCAACTGCTTGCAGTATTTCATCGTGAGTTAAGGAATTGTACATACTAGTTATATCAAAAGTGCACATAATTATGTCATCCGGTGCCCTTATTTGTTCTATTTTGTTAATAAATGAGGTTGTGTCCTGTGTATAAGTCCATAATTGGCTAACTACTGGTTTTAGGAAGTAGTCTATAAATTGACCAATTTTTTCAAGTGGACTATTGCATAATGATACAATTGGTCTCCCAGGAATATCAATATTTTTAAGGAAATCTTTGTTAGTTTTGATTTTTTCTCTATCTTCATGGTTAATTTTGAGAATTTTAGGCAACATATAGAGTCGTCCCACTCGTATATTGGCATTATTGGCTAGGTATTTATATGTTATATCGTCGATATATTCTTTCTTGTGTAGTTGTTTGATCGTTTTTTGAATAGTTTCGGATATTTTGTTCGTATTAAATTCATGAATTTGCTCATAGCATATACTGTTGTTCAGGAAGTTCAGTGTTTGTTTAATATATAGATTTTTATCCAGAACAACAGTAGATGAATTTTTGTCAGCTTTCTTAATAATTATATTATTATTTGAACGTAAGGTTTTGAGTGCCGCTCTCTCATGTTTAGAAAGATTATTTCTAACTTTGTTTATTTTTAGTCTGCATTTTTCCATCTTTGTGGCAAATAGATAATTTTCTATTGTGTTGTTTGCTAAAGAGGGTTTGAATCCCGATTTGATTCTAAAAGGATGATTGGTGTCCGCATTAGATTTTTCACTAAAGTGATATTTGCATCGCATTTTTCTGCCTAGTTCGTCAAAATCTCGTAAGAGATTTTGTTTAATGTATTTTACATCAGGACTGGGAATAAATTTTAATCCCTTTGCAAGAACTAATATTTCATAGTTTGTGAGATTTTCACGTGAAAACACTTCTATATAGTTTAAAGCTTTTCTTACATTTTCATGAAAGTTTTTTGTGCGTTTAAGATGGCCTTTGTTATTATTATGTATACGGAGTTTACTTTTGTATTTTATTAATCGTTTTGTCTGATCCCTTTTCCTGAGAGATCTTTTTCTATTACTCATAGTAATATATTTGTTTAAATTTCTTTTGTGACAAAACTAATTTGTTTGTTTGTATAATTATTTCAACTCTAATTGAGAGATGAAATGAATATATATAACATTCAACTCTATTTGAGAGATGAACTGTATTTTACTAATTCTACTCTATTTGAGAGATGAATTGATTTGTATTTTGTTTAAATCTATTTCAAAAATTATACATTGTATATGTAAACTCTGTTGAAGTGTTTGTTCACTTCAATGAGATATAACGAGTCCAGAACCAATCCTATATATACCAATACATATTCTTAGTATTAGATTTTATTTCATAATCTATTTTGTTCAATTCAATATTTTATCATAAATATTTGTTGTTTTTTAAGGTGTTTCGGTTAAGGTTTAACTACCAAGGCTTTTCCTCATCAGGTATCCCAAGCCTCTAACTAATAAAATAATCAGTTTCAAAAGGAAAGTTCAAAGCATCCATACGCATAGAATTTAAATATTCTGCATACAGGGATACGACACCTGGTAACTTTGTATTGATGTATTGTACTCTAAATTCAATCAATCTAATACTAAGAATATGTATTGGTATATATAGGATTGGTTCTGGACTCGTTATATCTCATTTAAGAATTCTTCAATTCATTCTATGCAATAATGAATTTGAATTTAATAACTTGATATTCAGACAGACATGTGGAATCCCAATGGGAGCCCCAATGAGCCCATCCCTGGCTGATTTCAGAATGTTTGAAATTATAACGAATATTCTTGATATATTTCCTTTTAAAGATAACTTAGCACTGTTATCTATATACAGAGATGATGGATTCATTCTTTTTAATTCTAGTCAAGATAATCTTACTGAATTATTTAACATTGCTAATAATATACACCCGTTAATAAAATTTACGCATGAAATATCACACACTAGCATTCAATTCCTTGACGTCACAATTTTTAAAGGAAACAGATTCCTTAATCATAATATATTAGACGTAAAACTATACCGTAAACCTACTGATAACTTTCAGTATCTTGAAAGAACGTCAGCTCACCCATCATCGGTGTTCAATGGATTTATTACTGCAGAAATATTGCGGTTTATGAGATCATCAAATAACAAAAATGATACACTAAAAGAAATTGAAACTTTCAAAACAAAACTTCTCCATAGGGGATACTCGGAAAAGGATATAAACCCCATAATAACAAAGGCATTGCATAGGGAAAGAAAAGATTGTCTAAGGTACAAGCTTAAAAACAAAAGAGCAATGCCTCCATTAGTTTTAGCCACCAAATTTAATCCTTCCTTCAATGGACTTAATAAAGCAATAAAAAAACATTGGCACCTAATTGAACAAAATGATAGCACAAAAACTATGTTTCCAAAACCTCCGATCATAGCATATAAAAGACACAAAAACTTGAAGGATCTACTTACATCCTCCAAGTTATAGGATAAATCACAACATAAAAGACAGTAGTTATATCAAAACATAAACTGATTGAATTTATAGTACAATACATCAATACAAAGTTACCAGGTGTCGTATCCCTGTATGCAGAATATTTAAATTCTATGCGTATGGATGCTTTGAACTTTCCTTTTGAAACTGATTATTTTATTAGTTAGAGGCTTGGGATACCTGATGAGGAAAAACCTTGGTAGTTAAACCTTAACCGAAACACCTTAAAAAACAACAAATATTTATGATAAAATATTGAATTGAACAAAATAGATTATGAAATAAAATCTAATACTAAGAATATGTATTGGTATATATAGGATTGGTTCTGGACTCGTTATATCTCATTGGACTCGTTATATCTCATTCATGCGGTATGGGCTTTGCTCATTGTTGAAGGCCGTACGGTGACCTATAGTTGTTAAAATCTGTGTCATTTGGTCTCTTGTGGAGAATTGTCTCATTGGCAATCATACCACATCTTCTTTTTTATATGACTTACTATCCGCTTTTACATTACATTTGGACAACGAGCAGGAAAAGTTTAACCTTCTCGAGCACCTGATTTCACTCTCGGTTTGTTTGAGAGTTTGAGTGTTCGCATTGTCCATGCTTTGGTTTTTAGTGTTTTCGGTGTTTGTATTTCGTGTTTAATCCCACACCTTGCTATTTTGTCCTCGTCTGTTTTCCTGGAGGTGCCTTGTCCTTTGATCATGTTGTACGAGATTTTACTGTGACTTTGGTATGCTTCCTGCTATTTATGCCAATTAAACTGAATCAATACATTGCTTTATATTAAACTGGCAGTTATAGAGAAGGTCAATTTATTTACTTTAAAGTGCCACTTATTGT
Source organism: Mytilus californianus (assembly GCF_021869535.1). NCBI lineage: Eukaryota > Metazoa > Mollusca > Bivalvia > Mytilida > Mytilidae > Mytilus > Mytilus californianus. The sequence goes on along the minus strand of NW_026262581.1, from coordinate 52,577,374 downwards.
TATATCAAACTACAAATGTAATTAAAGCGTGTCTGTTGTCAAAATTAAGTGATTTTAAACATAAACAAACAAGCAAGCTAACAAAAAATATGCACAAAAAAAACAAAAAAAATTGAAAAAAAACAACATAATGCGTGAAAACTAATGTTCCCAGATATGATATTTTGCTGGTAAAATATGCTTTTTTTTTTTTTTTTAATCCGGAATATATAAACGAGAGTACAATTGGAGCTGTTATGATTGTCTGTTCGTAGTCGCGCTTAATTCATTAAAAAACTTTCGAAATCGAATATTCCTCTCAAGGTTTTGTTTGACAATATACATCTCTGATGTGTTTTTTGTTAAACATATGAGTTAATTTGGCTATTTTATGCATAAGTTTTATTGTTGCTGTTTTAACCTCCCAACCCCCAAAAACGAGAGTTAGATCCGGAACTGAAAACCGGAATCCGAACCCACGTAAATGGAAGAAAAATGACTTTCTCGGTTCTCATTAGTCATAGAAAAGAGAAATCATTGTTTTAACAATGAATTTCATTGGCAGGTTGTATTAATGTCTAGTATACAAAAATATTAACGTATATACACAAAGAATTCCGTATATACGTAAATCGAATTCTGTATATACGTAAATTGATTTACGTATATACGTAAATCGAATTTCGTATATACATAATTATTTCTGTATATACGAAATTATTTACGTATATACATAATTATTTCTGTATATACAGAATTCGATTTACGTATATACGGAATTCGATTTACGTATATACGTAAATCGAATTCTGTATATACAGAAATAATTATGTATATACGTAAATAAGTATTTTTGACCCTGATTCCGCGCCATACTATGGCGATAATAGTACAGAAATAATTATGTATATACGTAAATAAGTATTTTTGACCCTGATTCCGCGCCATAGTCTTGGCATCTTATATTTCAAAAAATTCAAAAACTTACCTAGATTTCAAGTCTACAGAAGATCGTCGTGGCAAAAGAAACCAAATACCTGACTTTCACTTGATAAGGTTCACTAGATGTTAAACAGTTTCCATTGTCCATCTGTTATCCGTGCCAATCAATACAATTATTTATATGAGGGGAACTTCTCAAACATCTTTCCCAACTTATTTTATTTTGTCACCTTCTGTAATAACGGAAAAATGCACAGAAAAATACAGTTAAGTTTTAATGTTGAACTAATTGAATTTTATTTATCTACGTCCAACAATGCTTTAAAACTTTTCCAGGTACACAGGTTGGTCTGTACTCAGAGTAATCAATAGTCCGAGATTACTCTGACGTCCAACGGCTGTTTTGCCAGACAAGCTGGGGCCGTGGGACGTCAGAGCTCGTCCCATATCAAAAAGTGGATATTTGCCCGTCCAAAATAGATGCGCTGCTTCGTCGCTTCTGGTGCCAACGGACGGCTTTGGAATTATATAAATCGGGTATCAATTTGTTCATTTTTCATTTATCTCTTCATTTATGTAAGTTTCACCTACCTGCCACCCTTTATTTTCTCATATTCAGACAGTTTTCACAGTGACCCATCGATTCAGACATTTTTACTTTTATTTTCAAATGTTACGAGACATTTTGCGACCTCGAGACTCAAATATGCAAATATCTATACTTTTTTCACCTCCTTTATAGGAGATCGATATTTAACATTTAGTAGCCAACCACGATTTTTCACCTCCTTTACAGGAGATCGGTATTAAGCATTTAGTGCCAACCACGATAACATTCGAAAGCTCTCGGATATTTACATTGCTTGCATCGTAAATGAGCGAGGTGTTAGATTATATATTCATATTGACCTAGGGTCATATGCATACATCATTTTCCATAGTCCATTGTGCCTCACTTTTTTCTCGTGATCACATGACAATCTTTCAAAATGAAAGTCAAAATGCCAGAATCGGTGGGTCACTGTGAAAACTGTCTAAATATGAGAAAATAAAGGGTGGCAGGTAGGTGAAACTTACATAAATGAAGAGATAAATGAAAAATGAACAAATTGATACCCGATTTATATAATTCCAAAGCCGTCCGTTGGCACCAGAAGCGACGAAGCAGCGCATCTATTTTGGACGGGCAAATATCCACTTTTTGATATGGGACGAGCTCTGACGTCCCACGGCCCCAGCTTGTCTGGCAAAACAGCCGTTGGACGTCAGAGTAATCTCGGACTAAGTAATCAAATGTTTTGGTATAAATACGGCCAAATTTGCCAACAGTTTATGATAAACCTTAATTCACAATTTTGTCTAAAAAGCAATAATAATTATATCTGTAGATAGCCTGCAACTTTGAAATAGAGAGGCTCTTCTGGATCTCTATAATGTAGAACTGTTGTATTTAACTTCCTTGTTATTGTTCAAAGAAACATTTAATACGTATACACTATTTACATTACTTGTCATTGAGCAACAAAAATATGGCAAGCCGTTCTCGTCAAAGCTATGTTTAAACCATTTTTTCGAAAAAATTACACACTGAGAATTTAAAAAATCACACTGAGATTTAAGAACCTTAAATAACACACTGAGAAATTGAAATTACACACTGAGAAATCGAAAATACACACTGAGATTTTATAATTACACACTGAGATGTAAAAATATGAAAAACACACACTGAGAATTTAAAATTACACACTGAGATTTTAAAAAGACGCACTGAGATGAAATAGATTGAAAAACAAACACTGAGAATTGTTAATTACACAATGAGATTTCAAAAATACACACTGAGATTAATATGCAAATTACTAATGAATATTCATGAGATGATTATAATTCAACAGATTAATATCTTGGTCTCCCGAACTCTTGTCATTATAATGAAATGCGGTTCCTACAACCAACATTCGTAATAAATTTCAAGACTTAACAAATTTTTTTGCTAACTCGTATTCATAAGTTTTTTTGCCTATAATTCAGATTATTACTAACAGTATATCGGGATCTTTGCTTGAAACTGTTTAAGCATGGTCCCTTTTCAAAAGTCTTTCAACTGTTACCCTGATTTCGCAAGGTAATTTTTTTATATTTTTGTTACGTATATATGCTATTATAGGCACTTGGGGAAAAAAATCACTGCATTGTTTGTATTTTTGCAGATTGTTCCAATGTTTTCTTATAATTTTAATAAAGTTTTCACCATTTTGGTTATATTTTGTAATGAGAGTAAGTGGGTATTTTTCTTGTTCTATTGGTCTTTAATAACGTAGTTTTTCTATACGTTGTATTTTTAATGTTTTTTATAAATCATTTAGCGCCAAATTGAAGGACTAAAGAGTTCTGTCTCCTTGTTGTTTTAAGCTTGTAATAGATTCAGATTAATTATGCTAATTAGATATGTGCGCATAAAAAGTGCGCACAAATCTCAGTGTGTAATTTTAAATTCTCAGTGTGTAATTTCAAATTCTCAGTGTGTGTTTTTCAGTTTATTTCATCTCAGTGTGTCTTTTGGAAATCTCATTGTGTAATTTTCAATTCTCAGTGTGTGTTTTTCATTTTTTGTAATCTCAGTGCGTTTTTATGAAATCTCAGTGTGTAAATTTTAATTCTCAGTGTGTGTTTTTAGGTTTTTTAATCTCAGTGTGTTTTTTTTTAATTCTCAGTGTGTAAATTTTTCGAAAAATGGTTTAAACATAGTTTTGACGAGAACGGCTTGCCATACAAAAACGTACCTTCCATATCATTAGATGTTAGAAATAATTATCTTTTCCAAGGATATAAGGTTTCAATTTTTGATTTTTTGAAGAAGAAAAAAGTATATGAATAGTCCTTTTGAATTTCAAGTCGTCTTTTTCGTCCATTTTACATGGAACATTGCCAGCTGACTAATAAGTTGCAATTCATAATTAAATTTAAATCTACCTACACTTTTGAAAGAAATAATATATCCTTAGAAATGCTTTACTGAATTCCATCTTTATAAAGTCAATCAATAATGTTAAAATAGTTTTCTATGTACTATAGTTTGTCGATTTAACCTAACTGTTCGTTCATGCATTCACAAATCACTAGGAATATACACCTGTTGTAACAGTTTGAAGTTACATGATAAATCCAAAACCTTTCAATTATGCGACATTTTTAAGCTGGTAATTATTTTTTTTTTTTATTGGTTTGAAATAATGTGTAGTGTTTCATCATAAATAAAGTTTAACTATATCAATAGTAGGAAGTTGGGGTATGCATTGTTTCTTTTGTATTTTTGTCTTTAATTTTTTGGTAAGTACCGATCTGATGATTACTATCAAACTGATGTTTACCGTTAGATCTTATTTTTTGTTGTTCCACTTAGTACTGTTCCATGGATATGAACACACACATGTTAAACCTTACCATGTTCAGTATGTGCCCTGTCCTAAGCCAGGAACCTGTCATAATCCAGTGGTTGTTGTTGGTTGTTATCTGTCATATTTCTTTTCGTTTATTGTTAGGGACAATAGTGGTTTACCGATGATCAAATTGCATAAATCTAAAAAAGATATATTTAATTCTAAATTTTAAATTTGATGTGACGGCATGGTAAGTAAAAGTCTGATTACAAACGCAAGTGGATAGTGGGGACTGGTTTTAATCAAACTGGGTAATTAAAATTATCATTCTTTTCGAAGGCCAAAAAAGCTGATTTGCAAGGTATTCCATCTACTTGCCACTATACATCATGTACTGTGTTACAACCCTAGATAAAGCCGATGGAGAAAGCTATATTTTTTATATAGCCTAGTTGTTCGAGTGGTCTAAGGCGCTGGACATGGTGCAAGCGGTGTTGCCACGATGTCTCAGATGCAGGAATTTGAATCCCGCTGAAGGAAGAACAAAAATTTTCTAACGCAAATTTGCAGATCTAACATTGTTTGGCTATATTTGAGACAAAGTATATATAAATTATGTTGTAAGAACTGTATAACCACAGTCAGGCGATCCGATGAAGAACGTCTGTCGTAAAGTTGTCACATGATTAGACATATCATGGAAGTAATATTTAAATATTAAATATTACTTCCATGGACATATATATACATATATTTAATTATATGGCCTTCCAAATATCGATTCGATTCCTAACATCACTGAAGAGACATTAATTGTCGAAATCCGGATATGGCGTACAAATTTTTGCCCCTCATGTTTGCGGTATACCATCTTTTCCGCAAGTTTATTGTTTTCTGTTTGGTATTAAATTTTAATAATTAAGATCCATTTTGTTACATCTGGTGATCCGTTTATTTGGCAATCGCCATGGCAGTCAACAGGGTTTAAGAACATCCGTTGTTCGACCTGCTAGTCAAATGCGTTTTGTTAAAATATACTTTTTCACTTTTTTTGGTCTGTTGGAAATGTTGTTTGTGCTGTATTTAGACCCCTCTACCAAGAAATTTGATTTGCATGCACACGTATAAAAAACTTGCGGTTTTTATCCAACGCAATCATAGGTTTGAACGTTGTTTTCAATTTAGACTTGTTTATATATATATATATAGAGTCTATAAGAATCTACCAACCAGTAAACTTAATAGGTATTGGATCATCAAAATTGACATACTACACAAACAGGGAAAATTATATGAGTCTAAAAGATTGTGTAACAATACCGATAAATAGATGGAAAACATCTATTTATCGGTATTGTTACACAATCTTTTAGACTCATATAATTATTTCTGTGACTGTATCTTGCATTAATTTGTAGGATCCTTTACAATAGATATTTCAGCTGATCTGTAACTATTCCATCTTCATGCCTTATATATCATGTACTGTATTACGACCGGCTAGATTAAAACTGACGAGGAAAGGTAACACCCGGCCACCGAAAGCTTTATTATTGTGAAGCCTAGGTGGTCGGGTGGTCTAGCGCGTCGGATACAGTGCAGGCGAATTGGTGTCACGATATCTCAGTAGCATGAGTTCGAATCACGGCGAGGGAAGAACTAAAAATTTGCGAAAGCAAATTTACAGATGTAACATTGTTGGGCTGATGTTTAGACGAGTTGTACATACAGAATGTACACAGCCATGTATCACCGTCACTGCTGGTGATCCGATGGATAAATCTGTTGTAGAGTTGTCACTGGTTCAGACGTACTTATAAATATAATTATTTCTGTGACTGTATCTTGCATTAATTTGTAGGATCCTTTACAATAGATATTTCAGCTGATCTGTAACTATTCCATCTTCATGCCTTATATATCATGTACTGTATTACGACGCTAGATTAAAACTGACGAGGAAAGGTAACACCGGGCCACCGAAAGCTTTATTATTGTGAAGCCTAGGTGGTCGGGTGGTCTAGCGCGTCGGATACAGTGCAGGAAATTGGTGTCACGATATCTCAGTAGCATGAGTTCGAATCCCGGCGAGGGAAGAACTAAAAATTTGCGAAAGCAAATTTACAGATCTAACATTGTTGGGCTGATGTTTAGACGAGTTGTATATACAGAATGTACACAGCCATGTATCACCATCACTGCTGGTGATCCGATGGATAAATCTGTTGTAGAGTTGTCACTGGTTCAGACGTACTTATAAATATAATTATTTCTGTGACTGTATCTTGCATTAATTTGTAGGATCCTTTACAATAGATATTTCAGCTGATCTGTAACTATTCCATCTTCATGCCTTATATATCATGTACTGTATTACGACGCTAGATTAAAACTGACGAGGAAAGGTCACACCCGGCCACCGAAAGCTTTATTATTGTGAAGCCTATGTGGTCGGGTGGTCTAGCGCGTCGGATACAGTGCAGGCGAATTGGTGTCACGATATCTCAGTAGCATGAGTTCGAATCCCGGCGAGGGAAGAACTAAAAATTTGCGAAAGCAAATTTACAGATCTAACATTGTTGGGCTGATGTTTAGACGAGTTATATATATATATAATTGAGAATGGAAACCGGGAATGTGTCAAAGAGACAACAACCCGACAAACGTGCAGAAAACAGCCCAAGGCCACCAGTGGGTCCTCAATACAGCAAGAAAATCCCGCACCCGGAGGCAGGATTCAACTGGCCCCTTAACAAAAATGTGTACTAGTTCAGAGAAAATGGACGTCACACTAAACTCCGAAACATATATATATATATATATATATATATACGGAAAATATCGAATACACTCCAAAGAGAGAGAGAGACAAAGTGCGTCGACAGATGCAAGCATCTCCTGAAATGCATGCATCAACCACCATGCGAAAACTCATCAAAGATACCATTGTCGAAGATCCTACGGTGACCTAGGGTAGTTTATTTATTTGTCATTTGATCTTTAAGCATAGTTGTCTCATTGGCAATCAAACCATATCTCATAATTTTGATAAATATTAATGAGACAACAACACAACGACAAAAATAACAAAAAGACAACTAGAGGGCAACATACTGCTTTCAACAACACTTTGTGGTCCATACAATTTAACAACCCATGACTTGGTTCCTGACTTGGAATAGGCACATGCATTTGTGCCATGGTTGAAAATGTTTTTTAGTCTGAGTACTTCTCCTTTATTTTCTTTACCAGTTGTTGACCAAAAAAGTTAAAACATCAGCGTACAATTAAAATCAGCGCAGGAAAATAACTACACTCTAAAATAACGGTATACTTTTACTTAAAACACCAGTGTCTCATTGACGAATAAGACAATTGATACATGATACATAAGAAGGGAAAGTTGTTTCTGGATAAAGAAAATACCAAATTTAGAATGGCAAAAGTGCACCTGTTCATTATAAAGATGCTGTATCAAACTTGCTTTAAAATTAAACAACATTTTTTTTCAAATGAGATAATATGGGATGAATATCAATGAGAAAATATCATATAATAAGATGATATTGCGTAACATTTGCACTTTGCATTGAAACAACCTAAACCGACGCTATCCTATGTTTTAATGTAAGACATCCTGCATTTTGTACAACAATTTCATACAATTACCCACTGTTTTTTAAAAGTTTTAATATCAGGAATAAACAAAATAAACCAACAGCTGCTGCTTCCTGAAGTAGCGAGCACATTTTTACCCTGCTTTCAAAATTATGTTCCTGTTTTATTTTCTATTTGTATAAATTGTCATCCTACTGATAGCTGAAATGTGAAGGTTTCTATTGCGTAATTTAGTTTTATGATATAAGGTCTAGATAGACAAAAACTGGTTTAACCTCTACGCAAAAGAAAATGCAGTAAAATCAGTACATGAAAAGCACTTCACTCCAAATAAACGAAATGATTGGTAAAAAAAACCCAATTACAAACTTAAAAGGAATACAAAACAAGACTGTTCGCAGTTAACATGGTTAAAAACAAACTCAAAGTACATAACCTGCTTATATGAAATCGTACCGTCCTATACTCTAATACCGTCGGCTGTACTTGAAATCAGATCCCATGCACTGGCATGTAGTAACTTCATAAATATTACAGAAAGAAGTTATCTTGTGCAATGACAAGAATAATTAAATAAAGATTGAAAGATATAAGAAGATATGGTATGAGTGCCAATGAGACAACTCTCCATCTAAGTCACAATTTGTAAAAGTAAACCATTATAGGTCAAAGTACGGCCTTCAACACGGAGCCTTGGCTCACACCGAACAGCAAGCATATCTAGATATATATTGCTATATATGAAAGATGTATCATACCCGACTTTATTGTTTATCGCAATGAAAGGAGTCTAAAGGACAACAATATACCAGACTAGATTCTATACTATATTAACACGCTCTTCATCACCCCAATTCTTTACAAGTTGCGAATTAATTCATTGGTAATTTTTAAATGAAATTCTAAACATAACATAAAGTAAAAAAATTATTTATAAATTTATTAGGATTTTCAACAGAAATCTTTACAAAGCCAGTGGCTATTACAATTAATATTGTTCGCATTAACACTAAAATAACATAAAAGAAAATTGTTACATGAAAAACACACTAGAAGTACATGACGAATGAACGTATTAGCCTACGTAAAAAAAAACCCATACGAAACGTATATTACTTCAAACGTAATTTGAGGTAATTGTTAAAATCCATTGTAGCTAAACTTAAGTTTAAGCTTATATCAGCCAAATTGACAATAGCGAACTAAAGCAATAAATCTTGTGATGTTAGCTCAAAACTTTCCGGTACGTCACTGGACGATAAGTAAACACCAATGAATCTGATTGAATCTTAATTGAAATTGTGCTGCATGCATACTGTTGTGTTGTAGCCTCGGAGTATTATATAGACAAGATAGTACTTCTATGTTTGTAGCAAGCGATAGTGGCTGTCGAACATGATCTATTCAAAACAAATATAAAAAAAAATACAACAAACTCCAGTCGGACTTTGCGCAAATTCAAAACATTCTTATTTTAAATTTGTTACTTGACTGGCTGACTGAATTTACCAAAATGCAAAAGATTATTTTGTTTTATGTGGAAATGTGTATATTGTAATTATCTGTACCCCACTAACTGTATATGCGTAAACACTTATAGCCAATAGCAAACATGATAAAAGTCAAACGTCCGGTAATACCAACAACTGTCAACATATCGGACACACACAGTGAATTTGGTGCAAATACAAAATGTGAAGTGTGTAACTTAGTTTTGGCTGCCTAGTTTTCATAACCCACGATTTATAACCTGTAGAATAATTGTTAACAGATCATTTATGTAAATTTAACAAAAAAACTTTATTCATAACATCCGGTTACAAAGAATACTTAATATATGGTTCTGTTTTTGTATGTTTATAAAGATTTTCAAGTATTTACAAACCTTTAGTCTCCTAAACTTTATCTATTTTCTAAATGATGTATAATCCAAAAAGATCTTCGAAGAGAAATTTGCAATGTTGAACTTTATTTTAATTCTGGTATCTATGATGAATTTATTCATATCAGGTTCAAGTCAAGTGTCAAAGAAACTAAATATTGAATATAAAGGAAAAGAAAACTTTCAAACGAAACAAAGCAGCAAAATCCAAAAGTTTGAAATTGATATAAGCCTAAATTATCCTCTGAATATTAAGATATGTACAACTTGTTAATGATATACTTAAACCTCCACTTTAGTGGCATCATTTGCAGTGGAAAAACAATACTAAATGACTGACTACCATGATTATATAAAAAGACCTCTCTCATATTACATGTCATGAACACTAAGTAATAAAAAAGGAAAGAATATAAACTAGTATCTATAAAATTAAGAATGTCGCAGCGCCTGGATATGTATGATGTATCCTTCATATAAAGTTCATTTCACAGTTTGACAAAATACTGAAACGGTCCTCAAAGAGTACTAAACAAAATTCACGTCAATTTTGCGCCAATCCTTCTTTCCTCTCCCTTTATTTCTTCGTTTCTTCTTTTCGTTCTGCGGTTTGTATTCTAATTCAACTATATCGTTGTTTGGTTCTGCAATATCGGTCTGAAACATCAAAAAAGATTGTTATGAAATGACACGAATGATAGATGGTAACTCGCGGGAAGAGGTAGATAAACTATAAACTCTAAAGAGACTGTACCAGTCACCTGATCATTTATTCTATTTAAGATTTAGGTTAACAACATAGTCATTGGACTTTTTGTTTTAAGTTGACCCCGAATGATAATGAAGTTCAAGTTTCCAATTGACCCTGTCAATTCAGCGGAAATGAGTACAGAACTAAAATTATGGTAGTTGCAGTCGAAAATTCTATTCTTAACAATTTTGGCAGCAATGTATGGAGTTGGATTGAGTGATCTATTACATATTCTAAAGACGACCATCAATGAATAATTGAACTAATGATACTCCCACCCTAGTGACTGCTAGATTGCAATCATATTGTCCGTCCGTTCCTCTGATCGTCGGGTCGTTCGTCCAAAAAATATTTTAATCACACTTTTTCAAAGTACTACTGTGCAGAATGTAAGTAGCTTGGCAACGATGATTTGTAACGTCCGAAGACTTTTTGGATCTGTCAGAAACATACTTCTTGTTTGCCGATACTTTGGATTTTTCACACGTTGAATGAACTTAATATTTTCGTCACTTTAACACTGTTTAACCACGCCACATTCTGTAGGTGCCTGTCCCAAGTCAGGAGCCTGTAATTCAGTGGTAATGTTTGTAGTTGTATATCATATTTGTTTTCGTTTATTTATTTTTGTACATAAATCCGCCTGTTTGTTTTCTCGAATTGTTTTACAATCGTCAGTTCGGGGCCTTTTATAGTTTACCTTTTTGCGGTATGGGTTTTGATCATTGTTGAAGGCCGTGGAGAGTTGTCCAATTGGCAATGATACCACAATTTCTTATTTTTATATCAAAACATTTTGATATAGATTTTAGACTCTGTAGCTTTGAAAAAATACACCATACGAGTAAAATTAATCGTAAATTATACTGAATTGCTCCAAGTGATTTTTATGGTAATACATAAACCAGATTTAACAGTCAAAGTTCAATACCTTTTATTATACCTTTTTCGATAAATGACCATTTTAATACTGATTGATTGATTGATTGGTGTTTTAACGCCTCTTTCAACACCATTGTGCTATCTCGGGGGGTCAGTTTTTGTTTGTGGAGAAAACCGGAGTGCCCGGAGAGAACCACCGACCTTCGGTAGGAAAACTAACAATCCTAGTCAAGTAAGATTGGAGTCCCGTGTGGGATTCGAACTCACATCCTCAGTGTTGACTGGCTCGTGATACAGTAGTTCGACTACTTAGACCACTCGGCAACCGAGGCCCTTCATTTTGATACTGTGATGACGATGTAAATATAAGAAACGAATGACACATTTGATGAACTATTAACAAAGATCTAAATAAAACAGACACAATCAGATATACGTTTTAAAACTCCGATGAGGGCTGTTGGACATAATTATGTTGGCAAATAAGTAGCATTCACAAGGTGTCATAATGCTCAAAAAAGTAAAACAAAATCAATCTAAAAAAATGCTTAAGACTCTGATGAGTGTTGTCGTACATAATGATCGCAAATAAGTAGCATTCACAACGTGTCATACTGCTCAAATAAGTAAACAAAAATAGTCAATCTTAAAAATGCTTCAGATTCTGATGAGGGCTGTCGTACATAATGATCGCAAATAAGTAGCATTCACAACGTGTCATACTGCTCAAATAAATAAAAAAAAAGGTCAATCTAAAAAATTGTTTTCCACATCATCTTGTGGTATATAGTATAGTCAATTACACATCCTGACAAACAATCTTACCAAGTATGAAAGCTTTAAGGCAAACGGTATCTGAAGAGTATGAGAGACAGACAAATATTTTTTCTATATTCCTCATTCGAGAAGACAAATAAAATGTTGTTGGAAGTCTATTTCACAAAAAGCTTTTCGATAACTTTGAAATCAATAAAACATGGGAAGACCTTTAATATATTCTTGAGATATAAACATAATGGTATCGGTTCGTTTCATTGTAATTGGAAGCTCTTATAATTAAAAGAAAATGTTCAAATGTAAAAAGAATACACAGTATGTTAACTGGTGAAACGCTAACTCTTCTTATGATACAGGTAACACAATTAATAGATTTTTAAAGTCGGTAGCCATACCAATTTTAAAAGAAAAATGAAACTAGTCATATATTATAAGAAATTGTCTGTTAAACCATGTTATATTAAATATTCATGCAAATGCATATTGCCTTTTTTCATTATTTATCGAGAGAATTGCATTAGAAGCTTGTTATACTGATATTTTTCTAAATGTTATTCTTAGCTGTATTTCGATAAACAGAATAGTAAAAAAGCGACAGCTCTTTCCTAAACCTGTTTAGAGTGTTAAACATAGACCCTAACATGGAATAATTTTCCGCAATCTACTTATTTTCTACAACTAATATTTAGAGCAGGCTGGTGTGCTCATTATCAACTATCCATTCAATATACACATATTGTCTTTTAATTATGATAACGATTAAAATGCTATGTCAGTTTATGTTGAAAAATTTAAGGGAAAATAATTTTATATAAAATGATTATCAGTTATAATGGTTTACTCAGCAAGTACAAGAAAAATTAAACTCGTTATGTTTTAGACATTTCAATATTATTTTACAATTATTCAGTTATTATTTGTATTCAAATATGACTACTTTTGATTGCCTTTTATTAAACAAACACACCAATACAAAGCGTTTTATTAACTGTCTTCAAAATAATGTGGGACAATCGCAACTCTTTAAATTGCAAAAAGTGGGACGTTTGGATGTTACCTTAAAATCAAGATTGTCATTTCACAACGTTTTACCAGGCAGATATATAAACTTCAGTATGCAAAGTAAATAACAATGTTCGAGTAATAATGAAATATGATACTAAGTTATTGCAAGTAAATACTGAAATATACAGCTCAGTCAAGACAATCGAAAGATCTTGGACTATCTATTTTCCTTAAAAATAAATTAAATATAATTGTCAATTGACAGTTTATGCATAAAACATCGAAAGAATTAAAGTAAACATCTGTCCTCAATATCATTCACAGTAAGACACAAATATGAATAAAAGGAGATGTCCTAATGATGCATACAATGTAAAATAATATGTTACGTACCTTAAGCTTTACACTGGATAATTCTTTCACACTGTCTCTCAATTTAGATTTAAGCTGTACAAGTTGTTGCAACTTTTTCTCTACAGCTTTTGTTATCTTCCATTGTTTTGATTTTATCATTTCAGATAAATCTGTGTTACATTCCTCAAAACGTGTAAGCAGTTCGCTTATTCTGATTTCATCTTCCCCATACCTTTCACTTATATCGCCGGAAGACAATTCGTATTTTGTTATGAACTGACGAATTTTTTCTAGACCGGGTTTTATATTCTTCTTATAATCTTCATAAAATATCTGTACCTGTTTCATTTTTGTCTTATGAGAAAGGGATTTGGAATGTTCTTCGAATGATTGTATGGTCAATAGTGCTTGATCGTCAGAGGTCGATGACAAAGACCTTACAAAATATTTATTCTCCTCTGATTCCAACGAAATTGATCTCTGTGACATATTTTGAGGAGAATGACTTGAAGCGAAATCGACAAGTCGTTCATTCGGTATGCGAGATTGAGCTTTTGTTGATGTTGCAACTGGTAAATTTTCCTCCGTTGTGGAAGACAGAGATCCAGCTATTGATTTCAAACTCATTGAAACAGTTGGTGATGACGGACTTTCATGAGCACGCTCATGATTTGTGGTTATTCCAGCACCGTCTTCTTCCTCGTCGTCACCGATACATTCAAAAGTACAGCCACACACGTCACAGGCTGCTTCATTTACAGACAAAACAGGAAAAAAAGGATCCTCTAAAAATTCTTCGTACCCAATAGTCACTTTAGATTGTAGGTTTTCATTAGCCTTCAATGTTTGCAATATGAAATCTTTATTTTTTTTCTTTTCGACTGTCACATGATCTTTACGAACTGTTTTGATTTCTTCCTCGTCGATTTCAATTTCTTGTTGTATTGTTTGAATTTCCTCGTTTGTTTCTTCAACAGACAGAGTAGGATCTGATAAAATTGTAATAGTTCGTGGAAGGAAAAAACCCTCTCTAGTATTAAAGACAGACTCAATTTCGACTTTTGAAATACGTTTCTTTTGATTTTCCCATACACATTTTGTCAAGCCATCTCCTCTTTGCTTTAGTAAATTGTTTACACACATGCAGATATCTGCAATACCCGTAGAATGCTGTATTCCATATATAACTTCAGAAATGTTTTTGGGATATGTTTCATAACGTTTTAAAAGAGCAAATTCCTTCAGAAGCAAAGATTCAAGTTTGTAGGATAAGCCTTCTCCCATATTAATGATGTATACCATATCAAGGATATAACATCTTCTGCCATGTCAATAATTGATGACAGAGCTTCATCATCTGTCATTAATTGTCCGGTCGAATCCTGTACTTTTAGATATTCATCCAGACGCTTGAATACTATTCTAATGATATTGATATTTCCTCTAATTCCAGCCATTATCTCTATATTTTTTACCAAACAATCTGATATAGCGTCGCTATTTGACACTATTTTGCATTCGCCTATCATTTCTTCGGTTGTCCATTTTGTTGTATAAAAACAACATAGCTCGATGAATTTCGAAGTAGTAAAAAATGAAGACGGAATGACAAACTGAAATTTCTTCCCAGAGTTATTCATTCCATAAAATTTCGACTGCATACTAAAGCCAACTAAAGTGAAATATCTAACCCATATTAAAAGCAATGTCAATTCTGGTATTGTTTCTTTAGTTTGTCGTATATTCATTCTCTCTATAAAAACACTAAACTGTTTCAATGCGTTGAACGGATTGTGGTGAGACTTTAAACAATCAAAACTGTCCTTAAAGGAACGGACAATGGAAATTGCAAATGGATTGTCTACATTTATCTTAGAGATAAAGCCACAGATATAGGCTTTCGTTCGACTTAAAATATGATCCTTCCTTTCGTTCAACACCATCCTCTCGAGATTTGTCAGACTTTCACTCAGATTTTGCTGCAGACCAAACATTTTGTGAAAGAAAATTACTTCGAATATTCGAGCAACACTTTTCCCTCTCTTTTTAGAAGATACCAATTCTGATTCAAAGTAAATTTCCATTTGGGGTCGTACATTGGTCAATGATTTGAACAAGTCAGATTTTGCATTACTAATGTGCATTATAGTATAAATCAAGTCTTCCATTAATCTTCTGCACTCCGAAAATGGAAAACTTCTGTGGTCAAACTGAATCAAAATAAGTTTTTGCTGTCTGTTAAGACCAAGCTTTGTATTACATTCATTTAAAAAAAATTCTAGCTGTACGTTGTGCATATCTAAACGAATGAGCTTCAAAAATTTACTATGAGTGAAAGAAACTTGGGTGATACTGACTTTCGGAGACCCATTTCCAATGTTTTTCGATTTTTCTGTCAGCTTGGAAAGCGTTTTCAGTTTTTGTCGTTCTTCCTCGATTGTTTTTCTTATTTTACGAAACCATACTTTGGCTTTTGTTAAAAGGTCTCCAACAATCATATCATAAATAGCAGGTATATTATCAACAACTTTTTTAACAGTTTTGCGGGTTACTGAATCTCGAACATTTTTCAGTATTTCAAGAATACGAGGTTTGTGGACAGGATTGTATACAAAATGCCCTATTTCAGTTTCTATTGCATAATCCTTCAAAAACTGTTCCTTTTTTCGTTTTGTAAAATTTGTTGATAGTTTTGTTAATGGAGCTAAGAATGAAAAGATATTTAACAAGTTATTCATTCCTATCATAACTTTTGATAAGTTCGTGTCTATTTTTAGGTTGGAATTATTAATCATCCAACTAAGACACTCCAATTTTCCTTCTTCATTTTGATGCGGCATTCTTTTCACAAAACAACTAAATGCAGTTCCAATAAAACTTTGCTGGCCTGTAAGTCTTCCCAAAAGCAGGTTTGAATGAGCAATCTCGTCTATGATTTTCCCATAATTGCATTTTCGGTCTTTGTACTTGTCTCTGCATTTATTGAAGTAATAAATTGCTTCTTCTAACTGTACTGTCATCTCCTTTAGACTTGTACTATAAGTACATATAGCACTTCTATCAGGTTTAATGGAAATTTTTATGAGAGAATCTAAATATAAACATCTGCCTATCATATATGTTTCCTTGTCTTTTCTAAACAACGGTAGTGCTTCCTGTGTATAACCGTAGTCAACATATAGACTGGCCGCTTTTCTTGTCTGTCCTAGAAGTTAAAAAAATGAAATCCTATTTGAAATAGTTTCATCAACAAATATATCATAGCTATTATAAAAATTTATAAGTTTGTAGTCAAACATTCGCGGCAATGACTAAAATGACCGATAGGTTCCTATTTTAAATAATTTTTACTCTAACACTTTTTGCATACAATAAATTACATTGTAAATTGAAAAGTTCATGTACATCACTTAGTTTTAATGATGTAGGTCATTGTTTGTTTATTATTTACTTTATACAAGCATCACATTTTGTTTTTTGTTGAGATTGTAAAGTTTTTTTTTTTATGGAATTACACATAAAACAGACTTTGAATTAACCTCATTACATACAATATAAATAAGAAAATGTGGTATGAGTGCCAATAAGACAACTCTCTATCCAAGTCACAATGTATAAAAAGTTAACAATTATAGGTCAAAGTACGGCTTTCAACACGGAGCATTGGCTTACACCGAACAGCAAGCTATAAAGGTCCCTAAAATGACTAGTGTAAAACAATTCAAACAGGAAAACCAACGGTCTAATCTATATAAAAAACGAGAAACGAGAAACACCTATGAACCACACCAACAAACTACAACCACTGAACAACAGGCTCCTGACTTAGAACAGGTGTATAAAAATGCAGCGGGTTTAAACGTTTTAACAGGCGCCAACCTTCACCCTAACCTGAGACAGTAGTGTAACATTACAAAATAAAAGACACACTATAAAATAGCAATTGAAATGGCTTAACTCGATCAAAAAGACATTTAAACAAAAACAAGTAAACACATACAAGTTCATATTGCTACACATGCACAACCAAATATTCTTAGTTCGTCAATGGTGTTTTTATTGAAGATATATTCAATGACATGAAGGAAAAAATGGTAGTCCATGAAAATCTGCTACTCGATCTGTCAATTAGTAAATTTATGTTTTATGTAAACAAACAGTTTGGTAGGTTTTCATGAGACTGGTTTTTATGATTTTTCTACACGGTTTAACAATTGGAATACAGTAATTTACTGTTTGACAAAACTAGAAGGTTCCATTAATAGCTGGTTTAGAAAACGGAACTTGATACTTACCATTTTCCAAATAAATAGATGCTGCAAGCTTTATATAATCATTTTCACCATCGAAACTTTCTTTCAGGAACATCACTCTAGAAGGAATATCACGAATTCTATGCAATGCTTTTTTTCATTTCGTCGCAGTCTTTCTGTTTATGATAATACTCAGCTGCATTTCTATTTATTTGGTCCTCAGTTTGATTATCACGTAATTTTGGTTTTTCCAGTTCGGGGTTTTCCTGAATCATCAAAATAGAAGTTAGAAGTGTGCATAGATGGACAGTTGTACGAACTTAAAACAATTCTGCATCTAAATGTGAGAATGTGATATACATGTACACCTTTAATCTCGTTATTGATTGATTAATGTTTAATGGCGCTTTCAGCACTAATGTGCTATTTCGTGGCTATCAGTTTTTATTGGTGGAGGAAACCAGAGTGCTCGAAGAGAACCACCGACCTTCGGTATGAAAACTGACAATCCTAGTTAATTAAGATTGGAGTCGAGCACACCTGCCACGTGAGGGATTCGAACTCACAAACTCAGAGTTGACAGGCTAGTGATACAATAGTTGGACTTCTAAGACCACTTGGCCACCGATTCCCCTAAATCGTTTGATGAAAACAAACACTAATAGAAAATAAAGCAAGTTGATGTGTTATATCTTTTTAAACATTACTATTGAAAATATATTCGGATTAGTTTGCAATCACAAGAAGTATATTTTTCAAAGTTGACACTGACTAAGTGGTCTCTTGGTAGCGGTTCCGCCTACAGTGCGTGATTTCGTGGGTTTGATGCGTAGCCGTGTCAAACCAAAAACTTGCTGCTACTCCGCTTAGCACAAGCCATTGACGGGTTTCGACAAAGACTGACCGGCTCGGAGTCAGAACAATGTTACCGCGTGATATAGCAAGTTAAAAATCCAACTCAGCGTGCTGGCCTAGTTGTATTTTAATCATATGCTAGCAGCGTATTTCCTGAATCTAGTTATATCTGTTACATTTAGCCGTATATTCCTATTTCTATCTGTAATTTTGTAATCTATGTGTGAAGAGATGGACGGATGTACAAACTTTAGACAATTCCGCATTTAAAAGTGAGAAATTGATATACACTTTTAAAACTCGTTAGATGAATACCAACTCTCGGAGAAAAAAAAGAAGCATTTAGATGTGTTCTCTTTTATACATTACTATTAAAATATATAAACATTAGTTTGCAATCATTTAGAATAATTCTTCCTAATTTGAGACTGCCTCGGTAGTCGAATGGTAGCAGGTGCGCATTGAGTGCTCGATGTCGAGGAAACGACCCCGGCCATGTCAAACTATACTTAAGACTTATTTTAAAGATTATTTTTATATTTAGATTTGTAATATTTCAGAAGAAAAAGTGATAGTGACATTGCTATGACATATGCCTGTTTTAAATATTTTCTCACCTGTATAGTTTTTTGATATCTTTTTAGTGAATGAATAGCTTCTTCAAACTGTTTGTTTTCAAGAAGTACATCAATGGATTTTTCGAAACGTCCTGCACGTTCATAATACTCGCAACTTGCCAGCGGTTTCTTTGTTCTTCTATACATTTCAGCCGCTTTTTCAAACTATTGAAATAATGGAAGCTACATTATAAAACATGACATAGTGACAACAAAGTATAAACTATATCGGCTTTGGTTATACTATTGGTCCTTTTTGATTTATAAGCCCTTGATCTTTTGGATTTTCAAATATTTTGACCTCCAACATCTCTGAAGAGACATATATTGTCGAAATACTGATGTGGTGCAGACAAATTGGTACCGGTATTGTTAATGAACAAACAAAAATTAGATTTCAACATTATATCAAAATGACTTTTTCATATTTTGTTAATTGGGGTTTCTATTTATGTAACATTACAATTCCTTCCCTGTTTGATTTTAAAAAGTTTAACACAACAGAGCCTAACTATTTAAATAGCTTTCATTTAATGGAGTGTTATATATGATTGGCATATATATAATTACAGTAAAGTTTGCTTTGAACTGGTTAAGTCAGGGTGGAATTTACCCAAAGAATTTGCTGCATTTATTTTTACATGTATAATCCATTTCAAAAAATATCTGAGTCCCCCAAATACAATGAAAAAAAACAGGGATTACATGTGTGTGATGTAAATTTGTGTCAAACCATTTTAATAGGTCAGCAGATCTCAATTATAAAAAAGTTGTGACGAAAGATCTAAGTTCATTCCCCCTATTTGAAATTAAAACTAAAAGTATGTGTAGGTATCTGACAGATCCGAAAAGTGCTCACACGTAAAAACTCCTCACTTTTACAAAAGAAGAATAGGAGAAAAGTGTAAATGATTTTTTTTTGGACGAACGGACGGAGACGGTGATGCAATAGATTCGCACTCCAAGAGTGGGTGCATGATAAATTGTGATATGAAAAATGAGACTTAAGGTAAATCTAAATGATTATATGAAACCGTTAAAATGTATTTCTTATAGGTTTTAATTTTACAATAGGCTCTCAAATGGTGAAATTGTAAGATTAAAAATAGAAAAACAAATTAATGGAGCAAGCAAATATAGTCTTTTAGGCAAATAATTTCTCTTAATTTTAGTTTTAAGAAAGAAGATATTGGGAAATTTGTCTAGTCCAATCAAATTGTGTGCATGTACTTTTTTTCGGTTATCAGAACCTTAAATTGATTTTGCTGTTTATTATGGAAAGCCGTTCTTGTCAAAACTATGTTTAAACCATTTTTCGAAAAATTTACACACTGAGAATAAAAAAAAAAAACACACTGAGAATTAAAAAAAAAAAAACAAAACATACTGAGTTTAAAAACCTAAAACACACACTGAGAATTAAAAGTTCTCTCACTTTTACAAAAGAAGAATAGGAGAAAAGTGTAAATGATTTTTTTTTTGGACGAACGGACGGAGACGGTGATGCAATAGATTCGCACTCCAAGAGTGGGTGCATGATAAATTGTGATATGAAAAATGAGACTTAAGGTTAATCTAAATAATTATATGAAACCGTTAAAATGTATTTCTTATAGGTTTTTTATTTTACAATAGGCTCTTAAATAGTGAAATTGTAAGATTAAAAATAGAAAAACAAATTAATGGAGCAAGCAAATATAGTCTTTTAGGCAAATAATTTCTCTTATTTTTAGTTTTAAGAAAGAAGATATTGGGAAATTTGTCTAGTCCAATCAAATTGTGTGCATGTACTTTTTTTCGGTTATCAGAACCTTTATTTAATTTTGCTGTTTATTATGGAAAGCCGTTCTTGTCAAAACTATGTTTAAACCATTTTTCGAAAAATTTACACACTGAGAATAAAAAAAAAAAAAAACACTGAGAATTAAAAAAAAAAACAAAAAAAAAAAACACACTGAGTTTAAAAACCTAAAACACACACTGAGAATTAAAAGTTGTCACACTGAGATTTCAAAAAGACACACTGAGATGAAAAAACGGAAAAACACACACTGAGAATTTTATATAACACATTGAGAATTTAAAATTACTGAGATTTGTGCGCACTTTTTATGCGCACATATCTAATAAGCATACTTAATATGAATCTTTTACAAGCTTAAAACAATTAGGGGACAGAACTCGTTAGTCCTTCAATTTGGCGCCAAATGGCTTATAAAAAAAAACATAGAAATACAACGTATAGAAAAACTACGTAATTAAAGACCAATAGAACAAGAAAAATACCCAATTACTCTTATTACAGAATATAACCAAATGGTGAAAAACTTTATTAAAACTATAGGAACAATCTGCAAGAAAACAAACAATGCAGTGAATTTTTTACACAAGTGCCTATTATAGCATATAAACGTATGAAAAATACAAAAAAAATACCTTGCGAAATCAGGGTAACAGTTGAAATAAAATTGAGAATGGAAATGGGGAATGTGTCAAAGAGACAACAACCCGACCATAGAACAGACAACAGCAGAAGGTCACCAACAGGTCTTCAATGCAGCGAGAAATTCCCGCACCCGGAGGCGTCCTTCAGCTGGCCCCTAAACAAATATATATACTAGTTCAGTGATAATGAACGCCATACTAAACTCCAAATTGTACACAAGAAACTAAAATTAAAAATAATACAAGACTGACAAAGGCTAGAGGCTCCTGACTTGGGACAGGCGCAAAAATGCGGCGGGGTTAAACATGTTTATGAGATCTCAACCCTCCCCCTATACCTCTAGCCAATGTAGAAAAGTAAACGCATAACAATAAGCACATTAAAATTCAGTTCAAGAGAAGTCCGAGTCTGATGTCAGAAGATGTAACCAAAGAAAATAAACAAAATGACAATAATACATAAATAACAACAGACTACTAGCAGTTAACTGACATGCCAGCTCCAGACTTCAATTAAACTGATTGAAAGATTATGTCTTCATCATATGAATATGAAAGACTTTTGAAAAGGGATCCATGCTTTAACAGTTTTAAGCAAAATATCCTGGTACACTGTAAGTAATAATCTAAATTATAGGCAATAAAATTATGAAAATGAGTAAGCAAAAAACGTTTTTAAGTCTTGATATTTATTACGAATATTGGTTGAAGGAACCGCATTTCATTATTATGACGTTCGGAAGTTCGGAACACCAAGATATTAATCTGTTGAATTATGCATCTCATGAATATTCATTAGTTATGTGCATATTAATCTCAGTGTGTATTTTTGAAATCACAGCGTGTAATTTACAATTCTCAGTGTGTGTTTTTCAATTTATTTCATCACAGTGTGTCTTTTTAAAATCTCAGTGTGTAATTTTAAATTCTCAGTGTGTGTTTTTCATTTTTTTTTAAATCTAAGTGTTTAATTCCGATTTCTCAGTGTGTTATTTGGGGTTTTAAGTCTCAGTGTGTATTTTTTTTTATGTCTAATATTTTCGAAAAAAGGGTTTAAAGATAGTTTTTACGAGAACGGCTTGCCATAGTTTATCAGTGAGTTTATAAACAAGTTGGTTATTTGTTAGTAGTTTGGGCTGATCTTGTATGCTTTTGAATTTTTTTTTCTTTTATCATAAAAGAGGGACGAAAGATACCAGAGGGACAGTCAAACTCATAGATCGAAAACAAACTGACAACGCCATGGCCAAAAATGAAAAGACAAACAAACAAATTATAGTACAGATGACACAACATAGAAAACTAAAGACTAAGCAACACGAACCCCATCAAAAACTGGGGGTGATCTCAGGTGCTCCGGAAGGGTAAGCAGATCCTGCTCCACATGTGGCACCCGTCGTGTTGCTTATGTTATTACAAATCATTACATAAGGCATGTTTGACAATCACAAGAATTATGACGACAAAGGTAATAGAAAAAAAAGTCTACATGTCGATGAATTGAGGCAATAGTAAACTATCAATGTCTGTTTGGGTTGCTCACCAAATTTTGTCAATAAAACGAAACTATAAACAACTTTCATACAAGTGGGAGGTTTAGCTTCCTATAAAACCAGGTTCAACCTAACATTTTCTTTAAAAAACGCCGGTACCAATTAAATGCAACAGTAGTATACCGATGTTCAATAGTCATAAATTAATTTAGCGAAAAACAATCCGGGTTACAAACTAAAACCTAGGGAAACAATCCATTTATTAGAGGAAAAAAACGGAACAACAGAAACACTGAACTGCAACCAAAACAAACGCCAACATACATAGGAACTGCCTTATTCCTGACTTGGCACAGGACATTTTAAGAAAAAATGGTTGGTTGAACCTGGTATTATGGCCAGCCAAACCTTTCGCTCACATGGCAAAGCTAAAAATACCGCTAAAATGACAACACTACGTCAGGAATCCAGTTCAAACAAACGCAAGAACACTCAGCACAGAAAAATACATAAATGAATAATATATAATTGTACATTACAACATGTAAACCGCAGAATAACAGCGGATACCTCCCAAATATTTACGACAGCACACCAGGACAATACAAACGAAGTATAAACTGCGCGTTTCATGAATGAATCAACGCCACAAAAAGTGACGTATTTTTTGTGACGTTCATATAATCACAGGTAAAATAAAATACAATAGATTTTAACACGTACTAGAATACTAAATTTGGATTAAGTTTGAAATGTGTTATTCTATGTATTTTCCGACCATGAGAAGAATATTAAAATGGAATTGTGTTTGTAATGGTGTTATTATTTT
Source organism: Mytilus californianus (assembly GCF_021869535.1). Lineage (NCBI taxonomy): Eukaryota > Metazoa > Mollusca > Bivalvia > Mytilida > Mytilidae > Mytilus > Mytilus californianus. The sequence goes on along the minus strand of NW_026262581.1, from coordinate 52,553,309 downwards.
TAGTTTCTAACCATGTCGGTGTTTCTTCTAAATAAAAACTGTTTATGAACAAAAAAATCCTGTTCATATAGTAGCTTTAATCTCAAAACGATATAAATAAAATAGTTGATTTTTTTATCTTTACTTTTACATACATATAGAAAATAAAAATAAGATAACTGTAATAGAAGGCAAGATCGTGCAAGACCAAACAGTAAACACACTTGAAAACAATCAACATAAAACAAATACACTGTAGACGACCACGAGTAACACGACTATACTGATAAATAAGATATATGTGAAATGTACCGAAATTAAGAATTCAAACCACAAACGATAAGACATAATACAATATCAAACCGGACTTACAAAAGAAACATTATAACTAAACACATGAATGTTTTATGTATAAATACCGAGACACGTCGTATAGCAATGCAAATTCACACTCGTGAAAATAGTCGTATTGGGGAAAATGTCACGTTCGGTACTTAGCAGATCAGACGACGTAGATGATAAACCACAATCTAAGACATTGACAATCAATGACGTTAGTTAGACACAGACACATCGTATTGTTCAACTTATTCGTGATGGTGTCCATAAAATTTACGGAGTGTCATTTATAATCTTTCCTCCTCATAACACTGGTAGAGCAGTTTCTGCGTAAGGAGCACACTCCTGTATATGCAGTCCGTATAATGTTAAAATAAACGAGCATAACGTATCAATTGCGATATGTAAACATTATACGATGGGGCAGAGGGAATGTTTCTGCTGAGAAATGGGAAATTGATTAATTAGTATTGGGAAGTTAAAAAGATCCTGATTGTCATAGAGTTTAGTATGAATTCGTCCATCTGTGTCAATAATGAGGAAAAGATCAAGGTAGCAGTCCTTCTTGTATCAGTAGTATTCTTAATTTCAAGTTCACTTGTATATATGAGATGCAAGTACTGACTGAAATATTGGATATTAAGTGATAGGATATCATCTATATATCTAAAAGTAAAGTTAAAGAATTTCGCAAGGTGCTTTTTCGTTTTGTCTTTTAGCAAATCGGCCAGTAGGGGTGAACAATTAGTATCCATTGAAATACAAACTATCAATCCTCTAAAACTCAACAAATATATTGTTGTTCAAAAAGTCCAGCATTTTGAAGTTACATCTTCAGGTTGCATTTCTGTAAATATAGACAATGTAATTTCCCATAGGAACTCAGTTTGCGGCTAAAACTGTGCCACTTTTACAATGAAGTTTCGTAAAAAATTATATCCTAGAATGGAAAGTTGATATGCATTACTATTAAATTCAAAGGTCAAAATATAAGCCTGTGCGGCATATTTTGGACATGTATATGCCACGAACTTATTAGAGTTTAAACTTATACTAAAATTCTGTACTACCCCTACCTTAACCTTGTGCCTACTTCAGAATTCAATTTTAACCGCAACAATATGCTTTTATACTGGTAACATTCCCAAGTTATGTCTCTATGAGATGAAACATAGAGATCATATCTAGGAACCAGTACGTAAACAAAACGAAATATCTATGAATATTATATATCTCCCCAAAAGAGGCGTGGTTTGAGAAACAGCTGTATTTACATAGTGCAACCTATACTAAAATTTATTCAAATAGAAAACTCTCTAAAAACAGTTTTTCTCAGACAATACTTATTTATCAGAATTATAGCCTTAAAGCAATCACTGCATATACTCTAAGTTTTCTTTTACAGTACATTTTATACCCCCACCCTGTTTCAATCTTTTAAAGTATTTGAAAACAAGACTTTAATTATTGTCAGCTTACCCTATGTACATGGTTTCTGACATGAAATGTCAATAACTTGTTTGAAACTATTCTGATAACAAATTGAAAGCATTTCAGAATACTATAAATGTAAAGTTTAGTAGTTAATCTTTCCAACATTCAAGATTATATAAAGTATCCAATCCTGCCTCCGTCTCCAGTCCACAACTAACTGTATGCCTATTTGTCAATGAAAGTTCACAATTTCTACCTCAAATGGCCAGTTAAGAAATCTTGTCACAACAGTATCATCTCTAACCATATATCTAACATAATTTAGCTAATATATGAACTAGAAGTGTTTAAACAAAGCCATATTTGCAAAAGTTGTATGTATGAAGTTACCAGTCTGATGTATGAATTCCCTAAAAGTTTTTTTTAGAACTGACTGCTAACATCTGATTTTTGTATAACTTCCAAGCACAGTTATTGTTTTCCATACAAAAGACCTTTAAAATAATAAAATCATAGCATTTACAGGTTAAATTATCTGTTTTATGACCCAGGGGTATGCATTTTTTTCTGTTTTTTTGCCACTGGGGCCTCAAATTTCTTAATTATTCTGCTGATTCTAGCAATATGGAATATTTAGTACATATTTAGGATAGAACACACTATTGTTAGTTTTATTGAGGTATATTTGTATTTTATTATGCCGCGGTCACAAAAAAGCACTTTTAGGTGTTACGTCTTACTTTTGGGTTATCGACAGAACAAAAACACCCCACCAACAATATTTAGGAAGGATTTATGAGTTTCAATGACTGCAAAGAGTATATATAAGCACTTCTAAACAATTTAAATTACAAAAATGCATATATTATGCATTTATTTTGCATTCAGGGCTCTAAGTAAACTATGCATACTGTAAACTTGGAATTTATGCTGTGTCATCAAAGTAAAGGCCCAGGATTTTCTCAATCTTCATTAAATATTTATAAAACTTCATATTTGAGTTAATTTCATTAAAATCTCTGAGATAATCAAGATTTGGTGAAATTCTGTATGTTCTCTTTTTTCACCCAATATAGGTTGCATTTCTGTAAATATAGACAATGCAATCTCCCATAGGAACTCCCTTTGCGGCTAAAACTGTGCCACTTTTACTATGAAGTTTCGTAAAAAATTATATCCAAAACGGAAAGTTGATATGCACTACTATTAAATTCAAACGTCAAAACATAAGGCTGTGCGGCATATTTTCAACATTTATATGCCCCGAACTTATTAGAGTTTAAACTTATACTAAAATTCTGTACTACCCCTACCTTAACCTTGTGCCTACTTCAGAATTCAATTTTAACCGCAACAATATGCTTTTATACTGGTAACATTCCCAAGTTATGTCTCTATGAGATGAAACATAGAGATCATATCTAGGAACCAGTACGTAAACAAAACGAAATATCTATGAATATTATATATCTCCCCAAAAGAGGCGTGGTTTGAGAAACAGCTGTATTTACATAGTGCAACCTATACTAAAATTTATTCAAATAGAAAACTCTCTAAAAACAGTTTTTCTCAGACAATACTTATTTATCAGAATTATAGCCTTAAAGCAATCACTGCATATACTCTAAGTTTTCTTTTACAGTACATTTTATACCCCCACCCTGTTTCAATCTTTTAAAGTATTTGAAAACAAGACTTTAATTATTGTCAGCTTACCCTATGTACATGGTTTCTGACATGAAATGTCAATAACTTGTTTGAAACTATTCTGATAACAAATTGAAAGCATTTCAGAATACTATAAATGTAAAGTTTAGTAGTTAATCTTTCCAACATTCAAGATTATATAAAGTATCCAATCCTGCCTCCGTCTCCAGTCCACAACTAACTGTATGCCTATTTGTCAATGAAAGTTCACAATTTCTACCTCAAATGGCCAGTTAAGAAATCTTGTCACAACAGTATCATCTCTAACCATATATCTAACATAATTTAGCTAATATATGAACTAGAAGTGTTTAAACAAAGCCATATTTGCAAAAGTTGTATGTATGAAGTTACCAGTCTGATGTATGAATTCCCTAAAAGTTTTTTTTAGAACTGACTGCTAACATCTGATTTTTGTATAACTTCCAAGCACAGTTATTGTTTTCCATACAAAAGACCTTTAAAATAATAAAATCATAGCATTTACAGGTTAAATTATCTGTTTTATGACCCAGGGGTATGCATTTTTTTCTGTTTTTTTGCCACTGGGGCCTCAAATTTCTTAATTATTCTGCTGATTCTAGCAATATGGAATATTTAGTACATATTTAGGATAGAACACACTATTGTTAGTTTTATTGAGGTATATTTGTATTTTATTATGCCGCGGTCACAAAAAAGCACTTTTAGGTGTTACGTCTTACTTTTGGGTTATCGACAGAACAAAAACACCCCACCAACAATATTTAGGAAGGATTTATGAGTTTCAATGACTGCAAAGAGTATATATAAGCACTTCTAAACAATTTAAATTACAAAAATGCATATATTATGCATTTATTTTGCATTCAGGGCTCTAAGTAAACTATGCATACTGTAAACTTGGAATTTATGCTGAGTCATCAAAGTAAAGGCCCAGGATTTTCTCAATCTTCATTAAATATTTATAAAACTTCATATTTGAGTTAATTTCATTAAAATCTCTGAGATAATCAAGATTTGGTGAAATTCTGTATGTTCTCTTTTTTCACCCAATATAGGTTGCATTTCTGTAAATATAGACAATGCAATCTCCCATAGGAACTCCCTTTGCGGCTAAAACTGTGCCACTTTTACTATGAAGTTTCGTAAAAAATTATATCCAAAACGGAAAGTTGATATGCACTACTATTAAATTCAAACGTCAAAACATAAGGCTGTGCGGCATATTTTCAACATTTATATGCCCCGAACTTGTTAGAGTTTAAACTTATACTAAAATTCTGTACTACCCCTACCTTAACTTTGTGCCTACTTCAGAATTCAATTTTAACCGCAACAATATGCTTTTATACTGGTAACATTCCCAAGTTATGTCTCTATGAGATGAAACATAGAGATCATATCTAGGAACCAGTACGTAAACAAAACGAAATATATGAAAATTATATATCTCCCCAAAAGAGGCGTGGTTTGAGAAACAGCTGTATTTACAAAGTGCAACCTTCAGTGTATTTTCCGATAGAATCAGTGTGGTTCTTCACACAATAAGAATTATAATAACCCTAAACAAGAAATTTATATCTACAATTCCCATCTTTATAGAAAAAGCTCTGTTTAATAAGATGGTGAGGTCGATCTTTCAATTGAGCATGGGGTATAGTAGTGTAAAGCGTAGAAAATCAAAGGTCTTAATGTTGCTGCATTATTGCACAAATTGTGATCTAAGAGTTAGCAGTAGATCTTTACAACTGTTAAGAATCCTCATCTGATTGACACCACTGGTTGAATATATCCCATGGCAATATTATTGAAGGCCATCTTTTGCTTTAGAAAGAATAGTAGTCAGCACTTATCGAGGCGGGAATATGGCAGTTGTTTTTCACCTGTTTTGTTGATTGGTACCGTTTGATTTTGTCAGTTTATGGACTTCCCCTTTTTGAATTTGACTTGGAGTTCGGTATTTTTGTTAAACTTTTTTTTCAATGACATAAATCGATTAAGAAGACAAATGAAAGAAACAAACAAATACTGAGGGAATCGTATGAACTCTAACAGAAGCGAGACCTGATTGCGTCGACAGTATAAGCGTTTTGTGCTATATTGCATTACCCGCTTTGAAAATCCACTTATTTAAAAAGTCACAACCAATAAAAGGACACAATTGGAAAAATTACAAATAAGACGATTATTTTAGTACCTGAAAATCTAAAACTGCAAAAATATGTCGTTTATGAATGGAAACACAGACATATAGTATCGGTAAACCAGACTTGATAATAATCGTAAATTTTTTGTAGTGTCGATTTCAGTCGTTCTTCTTCACAACTCTGTTGGCAGTAGTCTTTGTGTAAGGAGCTCACTCCTGCTAATTAAGTCCGTATAGTGTAAACAAGCACAAGCGTATCGTATCAATTGATATATTTAAACGCCTTGCAGTAGGAGCAGAAGATATGCGACTTCTGAGAATTGGAAATTAACGATTGAAAATATGAGATAATTACGTTTGTCATAGAATTTCAAATTGAAGTTGTCCGTTTAAATAAATATTTAAAAAAAAGATATATATAAGTAGCATACTTTTAGTTTCGGAAGTATCGATATATAGGATGCAAACCCAGAAATGTGGGTAATTGAGTGACAATAAACACATCATAGACACCAGGCTTAACATTTTGTACGCCAGACGCGCGTGTCGTCTACAAAATCTTCATTAATGACGATTCAATGAAAAAATATTAAAAAGGCAAATAGGGTAAAGTTGACGAATATTGATCACCCAAATTCCGATAAAGGCATCCTCAATATATCTGAAAGTTTAGATGAAAATATTGATGACCTGGCTATATATAAGACGGTAAAACAATAAGATGAGTTAACATAATGGACATCTACAGTTTTTTTAAAATCTTAAATGATGCGCTCGCACCTCATATCCTAGGTAAGCTCGAGTATAGAAAAGCTCCAAATGATTCAACAGGAGACCTGAAAACAACTTAAAATACATATGCCATTATGTATATTTATATAAATTCGAGATGATTTTCTCGTGAATATATATTGAAGTCCCACTATTTATAAAATAGTCACAGGCTGCACTATCTTTATTTTGAACATTTGTTTGTGGACATGGATGAACATGAAAACAGATTAAATAATTGAAGGTATTATGTAAATGACGATATCAAAGTTTTGCCTGTTATACTAACCTGTTGCCTTTTTTCATATACTTGTGCGGCTAGATCAAAGTGGTTTGCCGCTGCTAGACATTTTGCGGCCTCCTTTGTTTTTCTTGCCTCTAAAAATTTCAAAGTTGCTTGATAAAGTTCGTCTATCCATTGGGGACTATGTTGAGGTTGATTGCTAGCAATTCTGTAATGTTGGTAGGCATGTGCTATATCTTCCCTTCTTGAATCACCTGCAGTATTAAAACATTGTGCAGCATGAGTATACATCTTCATTTTCATAAATTCCTCTCCTTTATCAACCCATTCTCTTGGTGTAGACTTTCTTGTAAAAGCTGAAAAACATAGAACAGTGAAATGATTAAACAGAAACTAACAAAGATCCGTCATCAACACCAAAAGCCCTAACTAACAAAATAAGACATTATAATGTTACATAAGACAATCGCTGACGAGGTTCCCGACTAAGGGCATGTGCATAGATATGTGGCGGGATCAACTAGATTTTAAGAACTCAACTCTCAAATCTAAATCTCAATCAGTGAACCAACAAGCGGCACACAAAATAACCTACAACAAAAAAACCAGGAGGGTAAATGCAACAAACTCAGCTACGACACATCAATCAGCAAACATGCATTATCAAAATATACCGCATCAAAGAATGATCGCAAGTACGGAGAGCAAGAATATATTACGTAACTTGCTGATATGAAAGCACGCTGGTTTTCAATTTACTTACAATGTATTATTTGTTTCATAGGTTTTTTTTTGTAATATTTTGTTATTTGCTTTTTGCTGCGTCAATTTAAAACACAACTTTATTTTGTCATTGGGTCGATACCTCTACTGGTTGAATGTTAGTCCCGAGGGTATCACAGGTCCAATAGCCGTTTTTGGGTATTGGCATGAACATATTATATTATTAAATTTGCTGTTACAAAATTTTGGTAATTATTTTGAATTAAACAACATATCGCTTTCATGCAAAGCTCTGTGACTTTCTCGGCTTTGGCTATACTTTTTGTACTTTTAAGTTTATGAGGTTTTAAATTTTTACTTAGTTTTGGATTTTTAAATATTTTGGCCTCGAGCAACACTGAAGTGACATTTATTGTCGAAATGCGTAACTGGTGCAGTAAAATGGGTACCGTTGATGCTATTACAGCATATTCAAACTAGAACTATAATTTTAGAATAGGATGGTTTTCGTTTCCAACGTTATAAACTAGAAATTCGGTGTAAATGTCTAATAAGGTTGTAAAATAAGCCAATGATTAAGCATCTTGATGACTTTATAATGCTATTTGATAAAATTATTAACTTTATCATTCAACATTTGATGTAAAGCTTACACCACTATCTTATATTATGTTATATACATCCTACTAGCCATCCTACTCATCAATATTTAGCATGTACACCTCCCCCATCCCCACCCGGAATTGTTATGTGTGTTTTGTGTTTAAAAATATCTAAAATACTAATTTTACACTTCACTTCCCTGTCTTCTGCAACAACATCAACAAGATGTAGAGCCTTGAAATATTCGAATATTGGCTTCCTTTGTTCCTTATCTTCATCAAATATCCAAACGTTTTGCCTGGCTCTTGTAATTGCTGTGTATAGCTGCTTTAATTCAGAATCTAATACTCTGTGTTGTTTCGGATCAAAAGGCAAAGGTCGTAAATCTGAAATGTTGACATGATTTAAAAACATCCAAAGTAAATTACATATCAAATATCTTAAATATTTAAAAGTTACAATTTCATGGTATTGCGTGCAATGACACATTTCGTACTATTTAGTAAATGTTACTGCATAACAATTCAGGAATCAGGCATTCTCGTTATTTTTATTGTTTGTGCTCTGAAGCTGGTGTAAAATGATATACTTATCGGGATAATAGTGCCCAATATTAAATAAAATTATATTATTTAAAGTAATTATGTGTTTGTAACTGGATTTTGAAATTTTAACCTTTAAAGGAGCATAAGCTACGAATTTAACCCAAAAAATGTTTTCTTTATATTTCAAACATAAATGCGGAATAAAGAAATAGTATTTTGCTAGAACCAGTCGATTGGATTCAGTTTTGTCAAAATAAGCTAAAAAAAACAACATCACTGATGTTTCTTTGCCTAGCAAGTCAATAATTTAACTCATTTGAATCTGTATTCATGCAACATTTTTTATTTGATGTCAAAACTAAACTGACAACACAACATAGAAAACCAATGACTGACCAACACGAACCCCACCAAAAACTGGGGGTGATCTCAGGTGCTCCGGAAGGGTAAGCAGATCCTGCTCCGCATGTGGCACCCGTCGTGTTGCTCATGTTAGTACTAACAAACCCAGGAATAAGTCTAATTCGGTAGGTCACATTCGGGGAAAATGGGACGGGATTGTAGTTACGACATTTGGAACATATCAACTATCATCTGTGAAACGGATATTCCATTACGGTCAACCAACTCGTGATGGCGTTAACGTTTTAGTATGTTAAAATATAAGAAATTTGGTCAAAACGGTGAACATGAATTTTACAGCTATGCTCCTTTTATCAGTATACTTCTTTCATATCTTTTCTCAATTGTTTGTAAAAAAACATGGTGCCTACAAAATTCTACGTGTTCCTAAGTAATTAAAGTGACAAAGCGATGTTTTGTTCTGTTTGTTCTTTAAAAATAGCAAATGCTTTGTTAGGATGATCAAATTACCATACATAAGCTGTTAATTTCATTCACTGTTTACATTTAAAGCACACACAATTACATCAAGTAGATGTTCATAGTTTGTTTAGATTATTTTGATGGTAGCTATAGTAACGTGTTGCTTGAAAATATTTTATGTCTCAATTCAACACAATTTCTATTATTGAAAATTCTATCTGTGAGAATGTTTACAGTAATGTTACGCTGGTTGCAGCATTATGATGTAATTATAATAATTGACTGCCTCCATTTCATGTTGTTTTAAAGGGCGGTAAAAGCACAGACTGTGCGATACTTCTATTCCCTGAATAGCTATAAAACGACTAAAACTAATCATTAGGCGAAACTTGATTGTGTTGCGGTGATATCGGCTCTTCTTATGTATAATATTTACCTGTGTCATTGACTTATACCTTCATCTTTTTTTCTTCCCTCTTTGGTAAAATAATTTTTTTTTCTATTGTATTTGCATCTATAGATATACATATCTTTTGTATGTTAAGTGCGTTTCCTTTTTACCTGGTGACAGTTGCAAAGTTGGTTTTGATTCATTCTGTGAGTCTTTCTTTACAAGTTTTTCGAGAAACGATAGAATAACCCTCCATTCCTTTGAAGCCTGAAAATACATGTTACTATGTTAACATAAATAATAAAAAAACATTTATTAACCAAATCTGTTTTTAATTTATGATAACTAGAATACACCCATGACATCGCGCACAAGTGACTGAATTGAGTTATTAGTATATTTTAGCAGGGATGTTTAGTATTCGTATTGTCATCTGAAGAAGTCACGCATTGAATTCGGTAAACAGTTTTCTATGTTTTGATAGCTTTCCGTCTGCACCCGTCTGTTCTTAATTTCTAACTTTTATTATAAATATTAGACTTTTTATGGTGAGTAACTAGACAGATAACAGAGTGGAACAGAGATAGCTTATCTTTGCTGAGAACCCAATTTGTTTGCTTCACGATGCGAAACATGAGTTTCATACAATATACCCGCTATCTTGAAATTATTGCGCAACAAAATTTAGTTCTAATTGGTTTCAAGATTAAGTTGGTTAGATTTTATTGGCGGAAATCTATTATAGAATTGATAAAGCCGTACGAAATGGAGAAGAGATCATACACGGAGTATAGCATTATCGGTGTTCGAGACCCGATAGATAAATTTAATTTTTTTACATCTCGGTGAATACACAATGTAGGATAAGTGCATACGTATCATTTTGACAGAGCTTTTTATAGCTTACTATACACTATGGGTTTCATTATTGAAGGTAGTACAGTGCCATATTGTTGTTTACATTCGTGTCTTTTGGTTGCTGGTATTATAATTTCCATTATCACAGCTCCATATGTTTGGACTGTAATAGGCATGGTTGAAAAAGTGCATGAATAAATTAATGTATTTTCTCTAAATCAATCAATTTTTTAAAAGAGCGGACTAATAAATGTGTTTCTCCCCTTTTTTTTTATTACTGCAAAGTGATCGTGGGAAATTCAGATGATTAACAATAGTCAATGAATTATTACTTAAAACGACTGTCATTACCTCTGAATCGGTGAATATGTTGTAAAGCAAAACATCATCAAACTCCAATCCTTTTGCCTCGTATAAAGTGAGAACAAGTCCACTTTTCATTTCATCAGGAATGTTGTCACGTGCGTTGTCATTAACCACTAAAATCGCTTGATGTGCACCAAATTCAATTTTTGAGGTTTTTCTCATGTTTTCACACAAGATGAAACTTAACCAATGTGAGGAAACAGTCTCAAGAAGAACTGGTTTTGGTCCTTTAAAGAGACATTGATCATTCGGAAGACTGTCAAAGGAATCGGGAAATAAGTCCTTTAGTATGTCAAGTACGCTTGTGGCCAAAGCTGTAATTCCTGAATGTGACCTATAGTTGTGAGGAAGCTCATATATACGATCTGGTTGAATAGAAACACCGACAGTGTTTTTCTAAAAAATTGCAAGCTCATTTTAAAACATCTTTATTTCGTAGTTTCATATACTACTGATACCAAAAGTAAGGTCTTAATGTCAATAATTGTAAGCATTTTGATAAAGCAATCCTTATGGTGCTTCAAAAAGACAACGATAGCAGGTGTCTTTAAATTGAGCTAGGGAAAATTATACTTTAGTATTCAGGTTAAAAGTATAGCAGTCCGAGACAAACACCTTTTTCATCTTTAATGGATAAACATGTTTTTCTACCTTCAAATTGGAAGAAATTATATAATTCCTTGTTACTGTATTTGCATCAAGGAAACTTCATTCAAGGGCTTTAACAGAAAATGAAATATGATGTAAGACAATAATTTTAACTTAGATTACATACAACATGAATTGTTTGAGAATAATCATAATCTTTGCGATGACATGTATAGATTTCTTTCATTTTTGTTGTTGTTGATAATCATATCATATTTCCCTATTTTCTATTACATCAATGATGACTAGATAAATATAAAACGTTAATGAGACAGCAATCCAATGACAAAACAACCAAGATACATCTAGAAGTCAACATACAGTCTTTAACAATATGTAAAAAGACACATCAAACGAACGGAAAACAACTGTCATATTCCTGATTTGCTACAGGCATTTCCAAATGTAGAAAACGGTGGGTTGAACCTGGTTTTATAGCTAGTTAAACCTCTCACTTGTATGACAGTCGTATAGAATTCCAAGCATCGTTATCAAACATTTCAGAAGAGCAATGTCACATTAGGAGTAGAAGATGTTTACTTTTCTATATAATTTTAAGTTCTTATCATAGTTGCTTATTTCATTAAAACTATGACATTTAATTATCACATTAGGAGTAGAAGATATTTGCTTTACCGGAGCACTTGTTAACTTTAGTGTCTGGCGTTGACCGCTGTTTACAAACGGGTTTATAGAATTGTGTGCTGGTCGGTGTTTTCTTGTCTCAAGGATTTTTCATGTTTGTCTTTTTTACGTTTCCCTATTAAGAGTTTTAACTAGTATTGTTTTATATAAAAATTCATCACAAAGAAACAGGATTGCAAAATATAAATGTTTGTTAACCTGACATAACTTTACTCTATTGATTTTTTCATATAGTTTTAAGTTCTTATCATAGATTCTTATTTCAGTCAAATTTTGTCGTTTAAGCGATTTAGTCAAACGACAAAAAAAAAAAGAAAAATTTGCCACATTTTCTTAGATTTTTTTTTTCAGATTTGATCAAATCTATGCGTTTTTTTTATGGCAAGAAATCTCGAGTTTAAAGGCTACAACATGTAAAATTTACATCTTACTTACTGATAGGTCCTTACTGGCGTAGTGGAAAAGGCTGACTAGGTCTTTAAACCGGAATGATATTCCTTTCATGATACTTTGAGCTGTGTCACCAGTCACAAACATACCATGCGGACTATCACAAAGTTTAATGAGTAGAAAAAGTTCAGCCTGGGCGAAATCCTGAGCTTCATCAACATATATTTCATTCACTGTCCATTTTGGAGTTTTTTGCTTTCGAAATCTTTGATACAAATCTCGCACTAGATCTGTTTGGTCGAACATATGACTATTTTGTCGAATACGTTCATACTCCAGAAAAAGATTATAAAATATTTCTCTCTCATCGACGAAAGCTGGTGCTTGCTTCTTTCCTATTTCAAAATATCTAAGTTTCTTCAAATATCCTCCGTCAGAAATTGCTTCATAAGACCCTTTGATAATAGACATTATTTCCGTCCAAACTAATGACGGATGATATTTCCCTTTATGCATTTTAAATTTTCCAAAAATGCGGGGCCAAATAATATTTTCAAATACCTCATATGTCACTTCTCGTCTAGGATCCATTTTCTTCATACGAGTTTCCTTGTTTTTAACTAAAGTGATTTGTTGATCCAATTCTTCTCCCTCTTCGTCACTTTCACTTTCATCACTATACTCGTAATCAAATTCGTCACCTAGAATGATTTGCATATCATCGATGTCAGTCCATCCTTCTAATTCAGTTTTTGGACTCCCGTCAATATGTCTTTCAAAATAGTATGGAGGTCCTAAGGTAGCATCAAGTTTTAACCAAAAATGTTTAGCGGTAATAAACACTGGGTACTGAAGTTTTTTTATATCCTGCAGACGATTTGGTAAATCTTCATCTTTCATTTTGAACAGTCTTGATGTCCTTTTATCCCCATCGATAAAACTTTTAAACATTTTCTGGACTTCCCTGCAAAGCACACCATTTTTTGTGATGAATATTTGTCGTAATTCATCATCATTTTCATCACATCTCATTGAGTCTTTGACATCTTCATTTTCAGTATTGCATCGATGTCTTGCGTCCTCTTCGGAAGGAAAAGAACGTTCGTCAAAGCAAGCTCCACTGCCCTGTCTATTCGTTTCATGATCAATTCCATGAATTTCTGCTAGAATGTTATCATCTATGACCTGGTCATTCATTGATTCGTGTTTATTTGGAACACAGGTTTCTTTTATATCATCCTCCTCTGGAACGAAAGACCAATTAACACCTCAGAATAATTTGTAAATAAGGAGACCTTTTCATTGTTATATTTCTACATTGTTGGTTTGCTATATGTTTATAACAGCTGAACATTATATCATTATATGACACGTCTTTACAAATTATTGTGTTTGTGGTAATATATATTTGGTATTCTGTTATGCCAATTTTATTGTATTGAGCTATTTGCCTAGTTTTATATCTACTGTCCATTTTAAATTTTATCTTATGATCTTCTACTGAACAGGAAAAGAAAGAGAGTTGCACATTTGAACTCGATTAATCCGCATATTCATGATTGACAATGAGTGAACCATAATAACTCTAGTTTTCAATTAATTTTGATAATGTCATATCGCGAGCTGTGTAGTCGTCTTTGATTATTTTTCTACCTAATATATGCAATTTCAACGCCGTATGATAGCAGCCACGAAAATTAAGTTTTACATGTTTATCATTAATATTTTTTTACCCCCCATTTTTTGGTGGGGTTCGTGTTATTCAGTCTTTAGTTTTCTATGTTTTGTTATGTGTACTGTTAGAATGTCAGTCTATTTTCGACTTATGCATGTTATGAGTTTGAACGTCTCTTTGATATCTTTGGCCTTTCTTTAATCATCCGTAAGCTTTGATAAATAGGGATATATATATAGATTTATATTCTACAATTCCATACATATAACAAATAAGTAATCAGAAATCAAACTTGTTAGCTTTTGGTGGTCTGTCACCGCACTGGAACTAAGATAGTTACAAGGCGAAATTTTTTTTACCAGTGTTGTGTGCACACAGTGAATATCAAACAATACAATATTATCATTTGACACCATGCCCCATCAATGTTCTGATTTTAACAGTATATATATAATTCAGGGTGAAAATTCCTATGAATTCCAATACTCATTAAAACACCATCCGGCAAGTATTTTTAAAAGATCACATCATAATAAAAATGTGTACTTAATTTATAGTTGATACGGGACTGACAAACGGGCAAACGAACGAACGAACTCAAAGCTTGCTCGAAGTGACTGGAATATAAACACCCGACTATTATAAGTAGTTTTCAATAAGAGCAAAGTGTAACTAGGAGCCAACTGTTATTATATAAAAATAAAAATAAAAAGGACTCCATGTGTTCAAACTTACCACCCATCTGTTTAAAAACAGATTTAATTGATTGATTGATTGATTGATGTTTAACGCCATTTTTAGCAATATTGGCTATTTCGTGGCGGTAAATTGGTTAAGGAAGACAGAGAACCCAAAGTACTACCAACCTTCGATATGTTAAAAACAGCTCTGTTCATGATGATGATAAGATGATAATTAGAAATCAGGGAAAAGACTATCTCAAAAGAGGGGCGAAAGATACCAGAGGGATATTCAAACTCATATGTCGAAAATAAACAGACAACGCCATGGCTAAAAAAGAAAAAGACCATTAGACATACAATAGTACACAAAACACAACATAGAAAACTAAAGACAGAGCAACACGAACCCCACCAAAAACTAGGGTGATCTCAGGTGCTCCGGAAGGGTAAGTAGATCCTGCTCTACATTTTGTTCTCGTCATGTTGTTCATGTTATTACAAATCCGGTAACAGTCTAATTCGAACTATCGAATATATAGAGGAATATTTTACTTTGTACAAATACCTTTACAATGGTCTGTATTTTTGCTTTGTAAAGCTTCGTCCATAATCTTTGTCCACCAAAACTGTTGAAACCTATACCAAAGGCGGTAAACACAGCAAGTTGTTTTACCTGTTCCACTGCGACCAATCAAAACTATTGGAGCGTTGAATGGCAAGTTCGTAATCTGGTATTCGACGTCTGTGACTCGAAAAGGGAATTCTCCCTTCATATGGTGCAAAATGTTTAATGCAACATTGGAAGAAAATGTATAAAACTTTATGGTACTGTATTCAGTGTCTTTGGGACTTGCAGGTGGAAAAAAAGATATTTCACCAACGGACTTTTCTTTATCATGAACTGACTCGACATAAATGTTTGGCACCTTTAAACCGCGGTTGTCACCATAGTTATTCTGTCGTTTAACTAGATCATCAAATAGTGCCTGCACACCACATATCTTTAGTTTTTTCTGAATGCGACAGGTTGCTCCTTTTTCATGCGACTTCTCAATTGAACTTACAATTCTTTCCACGG
This sequence comes from Mytilus californianus, assembly GCF_021869535.1. Classification (NCBI taxonomy): domain Eukaryota; kingdom Metazoa; phylum Mollusca; class Bivalvia; order Mytilida; family Mytilidae; genus Mytilus; species Mytilus californianus. The sequence goes on along the minus strand of NW_026262581.1, from coordinate 52,537,277 downwards.
CTTGGTGGATGTTTTTATGTTCCATTACAACTTCCCAGATTCTGATAATGTATGTGTATATATTCACAGGTTTTGCACACTGCTTTGTAAGTCGAGGAGAAAATTGTTTACCTACTTCCCATATCAGTCTACTTGCAGAAGATATTTTGGACTCGTATAGTTTAACACTTTCAGTACCTGTTATCAAATGTTTGAACAACTTTTTTGAATAAATCCCGGATGCCAGCGCGTCAATAATCTTTACTATTTTTCGCTTATACACGGGCAAAATTCCAGTACTTTGAAGACTTTTCAAAACACCAGACGTGCATTCAACTTCCCATGGTTTCCCTTCTAAAGTATCTTCGGAGAACTAGAAAAAAGGTTATCACGTTATATTTTTAACTTAATCATTTTTAAACTAAATTATGACTATATATACTGTAAATTCAGAAATTATTGCGTGCATTTATTATTGCGATTTTGTCATTTTAGACTAAAATGCGATTTTAATTTTTGCGATATTGAGAAAAATCCTGTTTAATTAATATAACAAATTTCAAAATGCGAGTTTAAATTATTGCGGTTATAATCGCTGGACAGTGCAGACGGTATTGCCACGATTTCTCAGATGCAGGGGTTCAAACCAAAATTGGCTAAACGCAGATATGCAGATCTAACATTGTTGGGGAAATTTGAGACGAGCTTTATATAAATTATTGTGTTAGCTCTGTATAACCAAAGGTTATCCGATGGAGAACGTCTGTCGTTGTCACATATTTAGACGCATTTATCACAAACGTATCAACGGCCATCGTAGTGACTACGAAAACAAACCAGACCTTCCTCTCGGTCGACATGTTAGATCCCCTGGCCACACTAAGGCAGATCTCAATCGACTGACTACTACCATCATAGACCACAACACTGCTTGGTCTCGGGAGGACAGAATCTCTCGGGAAAGATTTTGGATACGAAAATTTAAAACGTTCGCACGGTGCTATTCATGTGGGATGTATAAGTACGCAGCTACGTTGCAATTACTCAACCTTCGTGAAGATTTGAAATTTAAAAATTATACCAGTTCAAATCTAACAGTGCTATTTTCTTGCGATGTATAAATACGCTGCATCTGTTGATATTACTTAACCTTCGTCAAATTGTGAAATTTAAATATTATATCAGTTCGAATCGGTCAGTGCTATTATTTGGGAATGTATTTCGACGCAGTCTCTCTTGTAATAACTTAATTTTTATCACCTGTGACATTTTAGAATGGAACCACTTCATATCGCATATTACTATTCGTTGTAGAATCATATCAATGCAATCTCTGTTCTAAATACTTAACCTACATCATATTTGAAATTATAGAATTATACAAGCGTTGTTTGACTTTAAATTGTATAACTGTAAAGATTTTTTCAGCTAAATCAGAATTGATTGATATGATTCGTTTTACATCGTCATACTCATACTGATGTAGGATGACTGTTATCCGAAATATTTATAGATTCTTGCATTTGATATTATTTTTTTTAATATTGGTGTTGTTTTGTACACTTTTAACTTTATATAATTTATTTATTGTGAACAAGTATCGTTACGTAATGATCCAGGGCCCGAAAGATCGTTGACGTTTTATATATATGGTGTTGGACCTGTAATACCACGTGTTATCCGATGGAGAATGTCTGTCATAATGTTGTTACATGTTAAGACGTGTATAGTAAAATTAAAATTTGATGGGACGGCATGCTAATTATCATCATCATCCTTTACGACAGACAAAATATATGATTTGAAAGGTACACCATCTACTAGACACTATATATCATGTGCTATGTTACAAACCTAGAAAAAGCCGACGAGGAAAGGCATTTCATCGACCACCAAAAGCCATATTTTTATGTAGCCTAGGTGGTCGAGTGTTCTAGGGCTCTGGACACGTTGCAGGTGGTGTTGCCACGATGCCACAGAAGCAAGGGTTCGAATCCCGCTGAGAGAAGAACACAAAAAATTGTTAACGCAAATTTGAAGATCTAACATTGTTTGGCTAATTTGAGATGAATTATATACTTGTTACTTATCTATGATGACCTTTTAACCTACCTCAAACTCCATCTTGTTAAGTTCTGATTTTTCAATATCTTCACTTCCTATAGTTGCTGTTCTTTCTGGCTAAAAAACAAAGACATATATTTTGACAATGTTACCTATTATGTCTGTTTTGTTCACGCATCGTTGTAAATATAATGGAATTTGATGCGACTGTCATACAAGTGAGAGGTTAAGCGCTATAAAACCAGGTTCAATCTACCATTTTCTACATTTGAAAATGCCTGTACCAAGTCAGGAATATGATAGTTGTTGTCCATTCGTTTGATGTGTTTTATCATTTGATTTTGCCATTTGATTAGGGACTTCCCGTTTTGAATTTTCCTCGGAGTTCAGTATTTTTGTGATTTTACTTTTTTTTCACCATCAAAACATTTTTGAGTTTAACATATTTTTAAAAGCAGGATATAAAAGTTATACATGTTAAGATGTTAACTTCACAGGGATATGCAAATCGACAAGTCAAGCTGTTTTTCAAGATTTGTTGCATTTTCAAATACCCCTCTGAAAGAAACGACGAAAAAAAAATACATCAAAAATTATTATTGGAAATATACAAACATGTTTACCAGTACCTTTCCTCCTGACAATGTTTGTTTGCTGTATTCAAACATTTATCTTTCGTTCCGTTTTATCGACTTAACAAACAATAATTATAAGAACGATTGTTGCAAAACAAACCCTTACGAAGAAGCTACGTTAAATTCTAGATTAGTGATTTAGATTTATTACACAATGTGTTTTTCTTGTTTCTTTTTTAAAATGTTTTATACAGAATTCAGATGCACTGATAATAGTTGTCGATTGGGTAATGAAATCCACCATAAGCATTAACAACACAGGCATCAGGTGGACTCTCTTTCACTACCTAGAAGATCTGGACTATGCAGATGATGTGGCCTTACTGTCACATCTAGAAACACACATGCAAGACAAAACCACTAAGTTACAAAAGAATGCAAGTATGATTGGATTGCATATCAACATCAAGAAATTAGAAGTCATGCCGCTTAACATCTCAGAGCCTCCTGTAATAGATTTAAACGGGACACACCTGGATTGCACTTCATCTTTCACCTACTTGGGCAGCATAGTAACATCTGAAGGAGGAGTAGACAAAGACATCAGAGCCAGAATAGGAAAAGCAAGAACTGCATTTTTAAAACTAAGTCACATCTGGAAGTTAAGCAACATCAGTAAGAACACCAAAATTAGACTATATAACAGTTGTGTACTAGCAGTGCTGCTATATGGGGCTGAATGCTGGAGAATGACAGAAAAAGACATCAACAAGCTCTCCAGTTTTCACAACAGTTGCCTTAGAAAGATCTTAAGGATATTCTGGCCACGTAAGATCACCAACAAAGACCTCCATGAAACAACAGGATCCAACAGCATGGAGACCTTATTGACGCAAAAAAGATGGAGATGGATTGGCCATGTTCTTAGAAGACCAGCAGAGGACTTGACCAGAGTTGCCCTAAGATGGACACCTGAGGGGAAAAGAAAGAAAGGTCGCCCCAAAACAACTTGGAGAAGAACAGTTGAAGCTGAAATGAAAGAACATGGAATCAGCTGGGGCGAAATAGAAAAGAAAGCACAGAACAGAGATGAGTGGAAAGATCTAGTCCTTGCCCTATGTGCCTCCGGGCATAATAAGGACTAGGTAGGTAGGTAGGTGTTTTTCTTCAAATTCTCATATAATAAGAAACTGTAAACTCTAATCAGTAGTAACATTATTTGCGCTATGGATATGAGTTATTCCGATTGTTTAGGCTTTTTTAGTATTCTAGCTGAACGGTGGAAATAAGACCAACTCCCACAAACAACACATGATTTTATATTATTCGCTGCTGTTCAGGTTTATGTGCTTCAGGATTTCCAATATTCGGTTTCTATCACTTCTGATAGAATAAACAATTGCAATATGCACACGATGTTTCAAATAAGCTCTAGATTGTTTAAAACTTTGTATAAAAATAATTAAAAAGACATTGGTCATAGCTATAATGAAAATATACATGATATATGTATATTCTTATAAAACCGAATTAGACATTTGTTAGTCTTTAGTTTTCTATGTTGTGTCATCTGTACTATTATTTGTCTGTTTGTCTTTTTATTTTTGGCCATGTCAGTTTGTTTTCGATCTATGAGTTTGACTGTCCCTCTGGTATCTTTCGTCCCTCTTTTGTCAATATTTGTCAAAATGAACAAGCAGACAGGTGCCACTAGTGGAGCTTCATAAACTTTTCCATAGGAGCAAATGAGATCACCCCTTAGCTTTTGTCGGGGCTTGTGTTGCTCTGTCTTAAGTATTCTATGTAGTTTTATTTTACTTCATCGTCGTTCGTGTTTTCTATGATGCTATCGTTTTACTTAGACTTTCGAGATTTGAATATAATATGAAGATGTGAATATTCCCTTGGCATCTTCCACCTCTTTTTTGTCCATTTCTTTTTTAATTGTATAAGCTATTATTGTTTTTGATCTGCTTCTCTTTTGTGACAAGGTCTTGATGCAATTGCCGCATGATCTTCAATAGTTCAACCGATTTCCCAACTCGTGTCTTTTTAATTTGTTTATTTTAGATTGATGTATTAGATATGAACACTTGGTAAACTTGTTATTTCATATGAATGTTAATGTCGGGAAATTATAATTTTTCTCAATATATTGCTATTTCAGGTCAATTATGTCGATTTTTATATATTTTAAACAGAATGGGGGGCTAAACATGTACTTCAATTTAAACTAACATGGGTCAGATTTATGTACTGTGGGTCGTTATATGTCAATTCAATTTACAGTTTTATTGTCGTTATACTGCAATTTCATACAATTTGATAATCTTTTGTGTCAATATTTAAAAAAAAGAAACACTTTTTAAACTGCTTTAGAAAAAGACTCTTACTTTGGCGAAGTATAACTGTTACATGTAAAAAATGTATTGATGAAATCATGCAGTCTGGTGCGGCCGATTTCAGAATATAATATCGACAATAAGCAATGGACGTAATGATTTATACAATTTAATCAGCAATTCTAATATGACGTCCTTATTACGCTTTGTAAACAAAGCCGTGTTCTAATTAGCACAAAATATGTTTGACACATGCGCACAAACTTAAAGATTGATAGTAATAGTATATATTTTTTCTCTCTTATAAACTAAATTCTTGATAAACTGTATCGTCATGAAAAAATATTTAAAGCAGATTTGTCTCAACGTCCATAAAACTTAATTGATGTCATGCTCCAGTTCTAAAATTTAGATAATGTTGATAAGTGTTGCAGTTTAATGCAAAGGAAATGTGATATATCTATTATCGTAAAAGCTAAATATGTTAACAAACGATTACAACGCATCTATATAAATAAGAAAATGTGGTATGAGTGTCAATGAGACAACTCTCCAGTCTCTCAAGTCACAATCTATAAAAAGTTAACAATTATAGGTGAAAGTACGGCCTTCAACACAGAGCCTTGGCTCACACCAAATAGGAAGCTATGAAAGGCCAAAAAATTTCTATGTTAAAACAATTTAAACAGGAAAACCAACGGTGTAACCATATAAAAAAACGTGAAACGAGAAACACATATGAACCACACCAACAAACGACAACTTCTGAACAATAGCCTCTTGACTTAGGACAGGTGCATAAAATGCAGTGGGTTTAAACTTTTTAACAGGCGCCAACCTTCACTCTAACCTGAGACAGTAGTGTAACATTCCAACATAAAAAGACACACTATAAAATATCAATTGAAATGACTAAGCTCGCTCAAAAAGACATTATAAACAAAAACAAGTAAACATAAACTGAACGAATAAGTTTGATATATGACACAATATAAATACAATATTAAAAAGTAGGTGCCTGTATAACATAAACGTTACAGTTAATAATGAAAAAGATGTAGGAATAGTGTCAAAAAGACACTCTAATCTGGGACAAACGGCGTTTAATAAAGCAAGGTACATAGGTAAATTTAACTATGATAATGTTGTTGTTAGGAGTACGGAAGTATTTTTTTTTTACAAAATTAATAAATTGGTTATTCAGAGTACGAGTACAGAATTGAAAATTTATCGTCATACTAAATACTAAATACCTATCAAAGGTGGTACATATTGAAAATAGTGAGACGGGATCATTTAATCAATCAATTATTCGAAAGTATTTTTTTTTTACTTTTTAGACGTTTAGTATACTTATAGGTTTCAAATCATCAAAAGTAAAGGAAATTAGAAAGTTTACGTAAATTGAAAAATAAAATTAGGGACAAATTTCTTTAAATGAATAATTATGAAAAGGATATTGATGTGCACTTTAAAAGCATTAGTAAAACTCCGACATTACTTCCGAAACCATATAAGTCTATGCATACCATAAAATTACCTAATCAAAGTTCTCTTAAACGCTTGAAGCGATCTTAGGAACAACGTACACATATCGTAATATCGTAATATTCGCCGGTATTAATACCGTGCACAACGTCAGTATAAACAAAAACATACTTTAATCGGGGACAAATGATATTTAAGATTTTTACTGTTCGGTTACAGATCTTCAGCCTATTGTAATTTAAGGTGAGGAAGCTATGGTCCTTTAAGTTGTTCTGGAATCGGAAGAATATTCTGCTCCTAATGATACACCAGTCAAATTGTTTAGTAGTCAAAAGCCTGGAGTCGGTTTCACAAATAAAACTTACGATTAAGATTGATCGTAAGTCATGAACAATTCAGTATACTTCCGAACAGCCTTAGTCGTAACTTTTTTTTTAAACCGACTCCAGAAGCTTAAATCTGAATCGACAACATAAGACATTCAACTTACATCTATTTCCTTGTTCTGTTCCATACCCAAGTGTTCCCGTGGTGATCTCTTATGACTTAGTGAACCTATCAGCTTTTTAATTTGTGAAAGATAGGATTCCTTTACTGCTTCTGTTTGTTTTTCAGGCGTGCTGTCAATAGTCATTTCGACAACCAATTGCTCTTTCCTTATTTCAACGCTTGGCTTGTGAACTGTAGATTGGTCGTTTGGCTTTTTTTGTGTTGCAATATTTTTTATTTTGCTCCTGTCGTATTCCATTGCTTTCTGCAGTATTTTGTAGCGAAGATCACTCGCTCTCAGATAATCAAGAGGAAACTTTCCTTCTTTATTCTGTACTTTACATGGTACATGTTTCTGCTGTAACATTTCAGCAATTTGCTTCTGCGGGTTGTTACATTTTTCTTTGACAAGTAAGTGAAAAAGTGTGTCCCCATTTCTGTCTTGCTGTTTTGGATCCAAACTCACGTATTTATCTGGGTGCTTAGCATACAGTTCCATACATGTTTTGAAAATGGAGAAATTCCCTGTAATGGAACATATATACATTTAATTGATAGATCAACAACGTTGGCAATGTACAAAAGTGGTAAGTATTCAATTGTGTTTTTTTTTTATCATATTACTTCCATTTATATCAAATTAACCTTGTATATTTCTTCAAACAAACGTGGATATCGTTGTGTTCTTATAGGAATACTTACCTGGGTCTTTATGCAATCCAAGAATAAGTGCAGAATGAATAGGTGTACTACATGGATCAAGATTTAAATATTGAGGATCACAATGATGGTCACAGATCAGAATTTGTAGTAAGTGATACCGTTGGCTTGCAACAACAGTTTTAATGCAAAGCTTGCCATCTACAAATGATAATAAAGAAATTAAGAAATGATACACTTACAAGACATCTTGATTAGAAATAATGCAGCAGGCATTTGTAATCATGGATATCTTTATCAAAGATATCGTAATAAAAATGTATATTTCAAGGAAGCTATTCAACCATGAGATATAAAAGGAAATACATAAGTCATATCTGCATAACATTGTTATAGTTGACAATGAATTTGTTCAATTTGTCAAGGCTACAATCCCGGCCTCTTTTTCTTTTTTTTTCTACTGAATTTATCTTATATCCAAACGTTTACATATCATAAGCAACGCATATAATAGTAGAGCAGGAACGGTATAACTGTCCGATTGATTTGGTTTAATCCGCATTTTGGGTGGGGTTTGTTTTGCTCAATATTTAGTATTTTGTGCAGTTTTTTAGATTTCTTTTTTTTTTCTTTTCGCAAATACATTTTCGGTTGGGTATGCCTTTGGCGTAAATTCTCTTCTTCTTTCATACTGCAACGCATTCAAAGGGATAGAATGCTTTACATGTATCTTTCAAGCATTTTAATCTTTCTTAACTTAACTTCTGGTCATGAACGTATAACGTTGTTTGTTACAGAAAGAAAAAACATAGATACGCACCAAACTTAGAAATAATTTGCATTCACTTTTTTTCTCAATTGTACACTTTTGTCAAAACACTAAGCAAAACCATATTACGGATAATATTATGCCTAGGATAGCTGCACTTGGCAGCCTTTATTTAATATATTAAGTAGTTATTCTGAATAAGTAGGTAAACTGGTAATGCCCTGGGTCCACATTTTTTTTCGTTTCCAATATTTTTTCGCCACTCTCAATTATTTTGGCCAACTAACATAAACATATTCTTTTTTGAGAACTTGTTTTCGTTCTTGCTAACAAAAAAGAAAATCAGATTGCAGAATAATTGTCTGTTTTTGTTATAATTTATTAGTATCTATTTTATTATCTACATAGTAATAAATGAGCTTCCAATGAGAACAACAAGATGGGAGAAGTCGAACTGTTATATTTCTTTCGGCAAATTCTTTCGCCGGTCATGATTTTTAATTGCAACAATTTTTCTTTTTTGGCAAAATGAGAAATTATCGACCGCCAGTGAAAACCCTTGAGCCAAATATCTTTAATGGGTCTAATTACTTGTCTTACGACTCGTTAACATAATACCAATCAGCCATGGTATAAAGCAAGTTGCTATTTTCTACTGTGAATCTAATGTTTTGGCTACTATTCTTTCGTAGTAAGAAATGGCCTGCAAAAATATTGTGATGAGGTATATGCAAATAGTTTTGTCACTCACAGATATAAGTTCTAAAAATTATAAAGACCTACTCCAATCTACACTACGATTTCTCTTGCTCAATTGAAAGATTGGCTACACCTCTTCAATAGATAATGTTTTTTTTACCATAAAAAGGGAAACGTAGATTCAAATTACTTGTTATTGGCCGTATTTTTATCAACAACACATTGGTTTAGTTTGGTGGATCAATATTTCAACCGATAGTCGGTAAGCAAATGATTACTTGTTGTGCAAACCTAATAGTCGACATGTTAAGTCTTAATTTATACAGAACATTATCTCAGACAAAAAGAACAACCATTTCCAAAAGTTCCTTAATTTCATTTTCAGATGTATTCATGATATTCATGATGAGCTTTCACATGTGTCACTCAATAACCCACATTTTTATCTCACATATACCAGTAAAATTAAGATTGAGGATTCAACCGAAATTAGAATGTCTGCTTCACATGGTTGGCAAAAACCCGGGTTTTATGAGTATTGCACAGTTAAGTTGGAAATACTTAAAAAACTCCGATTTAGGTTTTTTTCGAGTGAAACTGGGTTTTACATGGCAATACTGGGCAAGACTGGCTAAAATGAAACATGTGAAATACTGGCCTGAAATTTTAAGAGGAATCACAAATGCAATATATTAAAGACATTTATAAAGATAGAACACATTATTTTAATTTGTAGGTTCACTTGTTTGAGACTCCTATTATTAAGTGTATAAATCTGAGAAAACATTGTAAAAGCAACTCTAAGACAAGTGTACATGAAGATACATTGGACAAATGTGAAAAGTTTTTCTAAAAAATCCTCTTAAAAATTTATTACTTCGACATTCTGTTTTAGATTGGTCAAACTGTTGACATAAAGTCAAAGAAGTCAATTTGATATTTTTGGAAATATATATAAATACCTAGTAAGAATTAACAATTATATAAATATAACTATTACTTTTAAACAATTTTTGTTCATTGGTTAAAATATTTACTAAGCAGTATATATGTACAGCACTAATTAATAAGTAATTATTTGGATTATAACACAGATTTGTTTAAATAACAATAATCAGCCTTTTCATTTCTATATGTGTTCACAGCATGTCCCCTTAGCGTGTTTATTTAGCAATATGATTGTATAACAATTAAAACTAACAATAAAATGCATTTTTTCAAAGTTTGAATTGTTGAAACAAAGCTTGGAAAGTAACAAGGTATCATAAAAGTGCAAAACTTGTATTCTGCCTACATAGAATTATTAGAGAAAAGGTAAAAAAATAATTTTCAATCGTCTAGAAATGACTCTCAATGGATATCTGTATAAAATGTTTATATTATACTATGAAACTACAACAAGCCTTTACAATTCTCTGTAAAAATAAGCTTTAAAAATTATATTGCTCTGTATTACCCGTTTCTAGGAGTATTGCCCAGTCCGTGAAAATCCGGGTTTCCCATCCAAGTTTTCCCGCCCAGGGAAGACTTTGCCAACCCTGCTGCTACATATCTTGATCTTGTCAAAAATATTTACACAGAGGGACGATTTCAAACTAGAATCTATGATAAACATGTCGATTTCAACTGTCCAATCGATTAACGTTAATTTGTCTCAAATAATATGTTACGATGGTGTATGTAACTTGATTAACAAGGGTGTGTTAGCACAGGCACTTGTTTCTATCAGTAGGAAGGTCGACTATCCATATATAATAGAAGCCGACCTTTCCATGGATAGAAACAAGTGCATGTGTGAGTTTGGTCTAATCATAAAAAATTTTTCAAATAAGAATCAGAATTTAGATTAATGCGTTCATTACATGTACAAACCCACCATTTTCTAGTCATAACTCGCATTACATGATTTAAACATGTTTCTGCTCTTTGGTCGGGTTGTTGTCTCTTTGACACATTCCCAATTTCGATTCTTAATTTCATTACAAACTTACCCTGGTCTACTCTACCACCATTTAGGATAAAACAGTCTACAACCCCTTCAATGAGTTTTGCAAATTTTTTGTTTGGAAAATCTTTTATCAGCTGAAAAATGACTTTTTCAATACGTATTTCAGATGCAAATCCAGAAAGATTTTTCTGACCATGCACCAGGTTGTGCCTTTTAACCAATTTATATATTTGTATCCACTTTTCTTGCTCCATTAAATCATGCATTATCTTTCCAAACAACTTTTGTGAAATTTTGCATAATTCTTCAGGAATATCTGAAAACGAAAAAAATATCAGGTATCCTGTGATGTTATAAGACTATCATTTTCATAAGCCCGGTTTATTTGTATTTCTGGAAATATACGATATAGTAGTATTGAAGGGAAGTTGTGTCCCTAATTTGATCATTTTCTTTAGTTCCAGTGTCAGTAAGAACAACAAAGATGTGAGTTCAACGTTACTAAGCTATCAAACATACAACTGAAAAACCTGAACACATCTACAGGTCAACAATTAGGAATAACACCATTATCACCAATTTTCAATCACTTAAGGATGTACTAAGATGAAATTAAAAAAATCAAGAATTTAAAATTGATGCTATAAGTCAGAAGTGCATTAGTTAAGGAACAAAATAAGCTAAAAATATTGATAGGTTATGGAGCTCCTTTTCGTGATATCTGATTTTTTTAAAATGGCGGGAAAAGGCTGACTCATAACACCATTATCACCAATTTTCAATCCCTTAAGGATGTACTTAGGTGAAATTAAAAAAATCAAGAATTTAAAATTGATGCTATAAGTCAGAAGTGCATTAGTTAAGGAACAAAATAAGCTAAAAATATTGATAGGTTATGGAGCTCCTTTTCGAGATATCTGATTTTTTAAAAATGGCGGGAAAAGGCTGACTCAGACTTTTACCGTATATTTGCATTGGTATTATTTAGGTCTCAAATCGAAAGAAAAGAAATGAAGGATCTGCTTAAATGTTGGTAAATGACCTTTCATGAGCTATTGAAGTCTTATATAAAAAGGAAAAAAGGGGGTTATGGGGCAAAATATTTTACCTTGTACATGTATTGATGGAAAAAAAACCAAGGAGTCCGAACATCTGACACAAATTCCTAAACCTCACTTAAGTACATCCTTAATGTTTTTGAGTTATAAACAATAAATTATCCTCGTAAGAGCCACTCAAACAGTATAGAAGTCAAAGCGACTACATTTGAAACAAAACAAAGTAAGTTTTAAAACTATTAAGTTGAACCACTTAAAATTTTGGGTATATTAAATATAAAAAGAGGCGAAGATACCGAATCTCTTAAGTTGAAGAAAATCTGACAACGCAATATTACAGGCAAAAATTCCTTCCGCTCTTCGAGACTCCTGAATTGTTCAAGTGAACCGCTTTGTTGGAATAAAATTAGTTGCAATCAGGGCTCTTGTCCCAAATAAAACATAAAGATTCTAGATTTTCTAGATAGTGCAGCTATGCGAATGATTTTAACCTTAACAAAGATATTGGCTCTCCCCCTTTCGCGGTATGATTTTACCAGTGGTGTCAAACAGATGTGGATTCTTAAAAATTCTAAAGATCTACTGCTAAATCTTAGATCATAATCTCTGCAATTGTGCAGCAACATCAAAACTTCTGATTTTTCTACGCTTTATACTACTATTCCTCATGCTCAATTAAAAGATCGACTTCACCATCTCATTAAACAGAGCTTTTTCTATAAAAATGGGAATTGTAGATATAAATTTCTTGTTGTGGGTTATAATAATTCTTATTTTGTGAAGAACCACACTGATTCTAGCAGAAAATATTTTGAAGATGATATTATCAAAATGCTGGACTTTTTGGTCGACACTATATTTGTTGAAATATATATCTTTATTTCTCAACAAACCATTTACAGTGGAATGGTACAAAGAACACAATATTGTAAGTAACAAATCAACATATATGAGAGAGATGTCAGACCAGATCACACAACCCTTTATTAACAATTTTGATAAAAATTTACAGAGTTTCGAAAGTATCGATTTTCTTTTACAGATTGGAGGATTGATATACCAACAGACTATCGGTATTCCAATGGGTAAGTATTGTGCACCCCTACTGGCCGATTTGTTTTTGTACTCGTATGAAGAAGAATTCATTCAAAATCTTCTAAGAGACAAAAGAAAAAGCACCTTGCGAAATTCTTTAATCTTACTTTCAGATATATTGGTGATGTCCTATCAGTGAACAGCCCACATTTCATCCAGTACTTACATCTCATATATCCCAGTGAACTTGAAATTAAGGATACAACTGATACTAGAAGGCTACTTCATACCTTGATTTTTTCCTCAATATTGACACAGATGGACGACTTCACACTAAAATCTATGACAAACGGGACGATTTCAACTTCCCAATTATCAATTTCCCATTTCTCAGTAGTAACATACCCACTGTCCCATCGTATGGTGTTTACATATCTCAGTTTATACGTTATGCTCGTGCATGTTCACACTATACGGACTGTATATACAGGAGTGTGCTCCCTACGCAGAAACTGCTCCAACAGAGTTATGAGGAGGAAAGATTAAAAATGACACTCCGTAAATTTTATGGACAGGATCATGAATTGGTTGATCTATACGATGTGTTTATGTCTAAACTAACTAACGACATTTTTATCACGTCTTAGATTGTGGTTTAACATCTAAGTCGTCTGGTCTTCTAAGTACCGAACGTGACCTATTCCCGAATATGACTGTTTTGCTGAGTGTAAATTCGCATTGCTTTTAGACGTGTCTCGGTATTTGTACATCCAACATTCATGTATTAAGTTATGATGTTTCATTTGTAATTCTGGTTAAATGTTGGTTCATATCTTATCGTTTGTGGTTTTAATTCTATTTTTATTTTCGATATGTATGTAAAAGTAAAGAGATTAATCACTAGTTCATTTATATGATTTTTAGTTTAAAGCAACTATATGCACAGCTAGGATTTATTTGTGTTTACAGTTTGATTTAGAAGAAAAACCGACATGGTTATAAAATACAAATAATTTCATCATTACTAACACAATTCTATATTAATATTCTTGTAATGGTTAGAAAATACATCAAATAACACCATTACAAACTTAATCCCAATTTTATATTCTGTTTTTAGAAAATTACCTTTGACGTCACTTTTTGTGACGTTGATACATTCGTGTGACGCACAGTTCATTATTCTATTGTGCTGTATTTGTGTTCTGTCGTAAATTAATTTTAGGTTTTCGTTGTTATTCTGTGGTTTGCATGTTGAAATGAACTATTGTATTATTTATTTATGCATTTCTCTGTCCTGAATGTTCTTGCATTTATTTGTACTGTATTCCTGTCACGTAATGTTGTCATTTTAGCGGTATTTTTAACATTGCGATATAAGCGGGAGGTTTGGCTAGCCATAAACCCACCATTTTTTCTTAAATGTCCTGTCCCAAGTCAAGAATATGGCAGTTGTTACCACATAGTCCGTTTCTATGTATGTTGGCGTTTGTTTTTGTAGCAGTTCAGTGTTTCTGTTGTTGTTGTTCCGTTTTGTTTCTTTTTATAGTTGATGTGTTACTATGGAACGCTACAGCTGTCTTATGGGGAACTCTGATATTACGTTATGTTGTTTTATTATTACTTGATGATATTTTGTCTTTACATAATATGGTTTTGACATTACGTAATGATGTTTTGATATAACTCAATATGGAATAGTCATTACCAAATGATATTTCGATTATACGTGATATGGTTTCGTATTGACTTGATACGGTTTTCTCATTACTTAATATGGTTTTGTCATAACTCGATATGATTTCATCATTATTTGATGTGGTTATGTCAATAGGCAATGTGGTTTTAACATTACTTGATGTGTATGTGGCTTAACGTTATGTATTTGTTTCATTACATGATTTGGTTTTGTTATTTTGTAATGATGATTTGCCAATTTTTCATATGGCTTTAACATTACATAATGATGGTTCAAAATTTGACGATTTTACACAACATGATGTGTTTGTTCCTGTATTTGATGTGGTCCTGTCATTCTTTGATGTGGTTACCCCATTACTTGATGAGATAAAGCCACGTGACCATTTTGGAAAAAATATTTCTTTTTTTAGCTCGATTTCCGTATGTCGTT
This sequence comes from Mytilus californianus, assembly GCF_021869535.1. Lineage (NCBI taxonomy): Eukaryota > Metazoa > Mollusca > Bivalvia > Mytilida > Mytilidae > Mytilus > Mytilus californianus. The sequence continues at coordinate 52,522,040 of NW_026262581.1, read as the reverse complement.
TGTTTACTGTGCTTCGGATGAGTGTCGCTATCCATTGAGTTAAAGTTCTAGTTAAAGTTAGAGTTGTTGTTCTGAGTTATTTGGTATGAAAAAGGGGAACGGCAGACAAAAATAAGAAAAACAAGTAGAAAAAAAAAATATCAATATTTCGGACAGAAGGGGATATCCCCAAATCACTTGGTCCTGCCGTTTTTTTCCCTTAGTTCTCAAATGGAAGCCGTATAACAATAGATTCATGAAGAATTCCACGGAACCCTGTGTCTCGCCTGAGATTGCTACTGTCATTGTAAAAGTGTAATGTTGACTGTCAAACGTCCATTTATCGGTAAAAAACAAAATTAAAAAAAATGTTTTTCTGTACATGTTTTTCTGTACATGCTTTATATCGATATAGAAGATTAGCTCCTATACAAGTTTAATAACAATTCATGGAAGTTTAAATTTATCATGACAAAATAGTTTAATTTAGTAATATTTAATGCAAATAAAACTTATATAAAAATAAGAAGATGTGGTATGATTGCCAATGAGACAACTCTCCACCACATACCAAATGACGTAGCAGTTAACAACTATATACTGTACTTTATTGTCAACAAATGAGACACTTTAAATCAACTCACACTGAAGTTACAGGGAAATGGGGAGATCGGACTAAGCGACAAAGCATCAATTCTAAAAAAAAAGAATCCTCCGATTTATTTTAGCGTGTATTATCATTTGAACATATACGAATATCAATCTTTTGATACATATTTTTATAAATTCCATTCTCTGGTATATTCTTCGCACTAAATTGAAAAAAAACTAAACTTTTTGGAATATCTGTTTCACAGGTGACGACGGAACTGTTCCTGTTGTCCTCTTTTCCTCGAATGTGACCTACCGAATTAGACCAAATCACTGAGTTTGTACTTTCACGAATAACACGACGGGTGCCACACGTTGAGCAGGATCTGCTTACTCTTCCGGAGTACCCGAGATCACCCAAGGATTTTGATGTATTTATACTGCCCAGTCATACCGATCTATAGCGTTAAGCCAATTGCATCTGATTTTTATACGCCCGTTTACGGGACGTATTATGGTATACCGTTGTCCGTCCGTCTGTCCGTCCGTGCGTCTGTCCGTCTGTCCGTCCGTCGTCAACATATCAGACAATAACTCAAAAACGCTTTAACCAATTTGCATGAAACTTTGTTGAAGTGTTAATATCTATTGACGTGAGCTCCCTTTTGTTTTTTTATAAATTTTAGATTTAACATTTCCGAGTTATGGGGTTTTATTCATTGAAATAGGGGGATTTTCCATTTTTCGCACAATAACTCGAAAACACTTTCACCAATTTGCAAGAAACTTTGGTGAATTGTTTATATCTATTGACGTGAGCTCCCTTCCGATTTTTATAAATTTTAAATTTTAAGTTCCCGAGTTATGGGGTTTTATTCATTAAAAAAGGGGGATTTTCCAGTTTTCGCAGAATCACTTAAAAATGCTTTCAGCAGTTTTCATGAAACTTTGGTGAATTGTTTATATCTATTGATGCAAGCTCCCTTTCAATTTTTATAAATTTTACATTTTACATTTCCGAGTTTTTGGATATTATTCATGAAAAAATGGGTGATTTTCAAGTGTTCTGACAATATCTTCAAAGTGTTTTGGTGACTGGTTTATAGATATAGGAAGATGTGGTATGAGTGCCAATGAGACAACTCTCCATCCAAGTTACAATTTATAAAAGTAAACCATTATAGGTCAAGGTACGGCCTTCAACACGGAGCATTGGCACACACCGAACAGCAAGCTATAAATGGCCCCAAAAAATTACTAGTGTAAAACCATTCAAACGGAAAAACCAACGGTCTAATCTATATAAAAACGAGAAACGAGAAACACGTATGAACTACATAAACAGACGACAACTACTGTAATCAGATTCCTGACTTAGGACAGGTGCAAACATTTGCAGCGGGATTAAACGTTTTAATGGTACCAAACCTTCTCCCTTTTCTGAAACAATAGTATAACATCACAACATAGAAAAACACAGTATAAAATATAAATTGGAAGACTTAACTCAATCAAAAAACGTAATTAACATACACAATGAACGAATAAATTTAACCTGTGACACCTGAATGCAAATACACAGTTAATAAAAAATTACAAGGGATAAATATTTAAAGTCAAAAGTAAATAAACAGGTTTTAACAAAGTTAACGTATGATATCACTGTAAAATTTCAAACAATTTATAGAAAATCATCACTTTTGAAGAAACATGCGTCATATTATACACAGGTAAATGAAAATAATTTTGTTGTTAAGTATACTTCTTCTTCTGTGTGTATAAAATCTTCCATTTAGGAATACCAAGAAATTTCTTTAATATCAATAAAACTAATCTAACACTTGGTACATATGGGGTCAATTTTAACAATACAAATATACAATTAGTGCTAGATAAAACTTCCTGTACAGGTCCAAGAACAGCATCTAAGGAAAAATGAGATAATTTTGATGTTCATAGTACGAAGAAGTGAAAATTTGTAGTAATTAAATACCAAATAATCAAAGCTGGTATATAGACAAGATCCATATCAACATTAAATAACAAAAAGGCATTATAAATAGTATCAACAGGTCAAATTAAAAAGAAAGTACGATATGAGAGTACTCGCAGCTACTGACAGCTAGTTAAAAGCCAAAACAATTAATAATAAAAAATCATGCAACAGGGACTAAAATCAACTAAAATACATCCCAGGGATTTAGTATTTTAACGTCATGAACAGCCAAAGAAGACATGACTTGTGCAATGCCAAAAATAAATGTATCGACAGGTAGTAGGATAGTTAGGAGTGACTTCTTTATAGATAAAAATGAACGTGTGTGTGTCTCTATACATCCCGTATGAAAAGAAAATACAAATTTAGTTATGTTTTAATTTGCTAATGAAAAAATCGATATTAGTGCCAATGTAAACTATATTCAGAGATCTAATTACAACATTGGTACGATAACCCTTACTTATAAGTTTGTTTAAAGGTTCGATGAGTTTACACGGATCACATAATGATTTCCGCGCTTTAAGTACAATATTACCATAAAATTTAGGATGTGAAATACCATTTTTAATAAGTTTTCTACAGGTACAGCCAAATTTACTAATTAAATCTTTGTATCTATGAAAGAATTTAGTAAAAGTTTTAAGTAATTATATCTATTAAGATAACCTCCCTTTAGTTTTTCATAAATTTCTGATATAACATTGAGAAATTATTGAACTTTATTCTTTGAAAAAGCGACGGGCTAATTATGCGCTCATGGCACAGCTGTTCATTACAGTTTATTCTTGTGTTGTGCTGTTACACTATTCACCCATGATAGGGTTAGGGTTTAGCGCTCACAGAAATGTTTAACTCCGTCACGTGCACATTCTTTATGTGCCTGTCTCAAGTCAGGAGCCTGTAATTCCATGGTTGTCGTTGTTTCATGTGTGTCATATTTGTTTTTTTGTAAGTTGTTCGTTCAGTAATTAGTTACGGGTGCCTATAATTGCTTACATCCACTGTATTTAAACTCTGGTGGATAGTTGTCTCATTGGCAATCACACCACATCTAACTTTATTTCGATTTCTATGTGGTGTTTTGTATACTGTAACATGGTTTATCTGCTACGCATACCCCTTAACCCTTTTTCGGAAGCCCTAGCAAAAGAATAGAAAATTTAAATATGAACTCATATTAGATAACTCCAATTTCAACTCGAAATCCTAATCTAAATGAGATTCAAATTCGGTCTAACTCGAACTCTACCTCAAAAGATAACTCAAACTCCAAGTTCAACTCGAAACTCAATGCTAACTCGAACTTTAATTTTAATTATGACTTGAGTTCTAACTCGAAATCGAAAATTACTCGAAGTTTAAATCGAAGACTAACTTAAGTTGAATTCGAACAGTAACCCGAACTTTAATTTGAACTCTAACTCGATGGATTGCCACACTCATCCGAGGCAAATAAAACATGGAAATCGGTTTTAAAAATAGAAATAGTATTTTCCCAAATAGTCACGTGGTTTCAGCTCATCAAGTAATGTGACAACCACATCAAAGAATGACAGGACCACATCAAATACTGGAACGAACACATCATGTAGTGTAAAATCGTCAAATTTTGAAACATCATTATGTAATTTTAAAGCCATATAAGGAATTGGCAAATCATCATTACGAAATAACAAAACCACATCATGTAATGAAACAACTACATTACGTTAAGCCACATACACATCAAGTAATGTTAAAACCACATTGCATTATAACACAACCACATTAAATAATGATGAAACCACATCGAGTAATGACAAAACCATATTAAGTAATGACAAAACGATATCAAGTCCATACGAAGCCATATCATGTAAAATCGAAATATCATTAAGTAATGACTATTCCATATTGAGTTATATCAAAACATCATTACGTAATGTCAAAACCATATTATGTAAAGATAAAATATAATCAAGTAATAATAATACAACATAAATTATATCAGAGTACCACATAAGACAGCTGTGGCGTTCCATATGTTTCCCTTATTTTTGGTTTGTGACCCGGATTTGTTTCAGTTAAATCGATTTATGACTATTGAACAGCGGTATATTACTATTGCCTTTATTTATTACCGCAATATTTGGATTTGGTATACAGTGATATTGAAGAATTACTTTCAATTTGTGTAACACATATCTGGTACCACCGCCAAAGTTATATATTTCATTATTCAGGACATTTTATTGTTGTTTTTTCATGACAAACTTCATAGCTCATGTTTCTAAATTCAATTATTGAATATTCATAAAAGAAAATGTACGCGGTATGCAGTTAACAAATGTTCCCGGGGACTTTTTGGACAACATTCTTCTATATGTCATTTATGGAATATTTGAATAATTCAACATCCATTTATTATCATGTTTATTAGCCTGAAAAACGATGTTCATCCGAAATTTAACTATAAAGACAAAGTTCAACATCCTGTCGATTGTGCATAATTAAGAAAAAAAATCGAAACCATGTCAATATGCAAAGCCTTAGTATATTCATAAATAATCTGCATTCAAGTATAATAAAAGTTTTTACGGGAGAACTGTTGTAGGAGTAAGTTAAAACAACATTTACCCTAGGTGGCATGGACAGGGGTAAAACAAAACGCCCCTTTTTGACATTTTGTCCGGGGGAGGGGGTCATAAACAAATCCACAGCTTACTGAAATATCGTCGAAACATACATTGTTGACCTCTTTTTAAAAAAATGTAAAATGGCAAATTCAGACATACTGCCCTAACATTATAATCGTTCCTTTTCTGCTTTAAAATATCGGTCTGATTGAGTAAGAACAAAGTGATAATATCAAAAGTTGGACCAGAGCAATAAATCTCAACACCTTCGATTTTGACAATTGAAGACAATATCGAAAAATGTTACTAACATCAATTAAAGAACTTAACGTGTTGATATAAAATCACGCAGTATTAAATCATTGTGATTTAATATTTGGAGCAGATTCCATAAAGCAACGTTATAAATTGATTTATAGCAGTAGCTACAGATTAAAACATGTTCATGATATATTAGTCATAATACTGTTGAATGCCTAGAAATTTCATTAAAAAATTAATAGATGAAAATTCAAATTTAAAGTTGATAGTCAGAGCTGCGTGAAGACGTCTTACAGACGTTTTTTTTTCTATTTGTCGTTTTATTCATATCGAATTTCCGTCTAATTTGAAAGTATTTATAAAATTCTATTTGATTGATGGACAGGATATTTTTGCCTTTCTGGGAATGATTTTGTAACGTGATAAAAGTAAATCATGGTACAAGTGTACTTACCGAAATCTTTAGTTTCAACTAGAAAGTCAGAAATCAATGAAACGGAATCCTCTTCTATTTGTTTGTGCCTTTGGTGTCTGTGTTTTGACTTAATAAGCTTTAACAGATCTTTGAATGCAACTAACGGATTTTCTAAAATGATGAATTTGCATTTATCAAACGTTTCCCTGCAGGTATGACATTTATTTTCATCCTTAGTATTCTGTTCTACATCTTTATGCATTTGATGCTCTTTTGATTGCTTTGGCTTTGATGATGCATCTAGTTTAGACTTAATTGGTGCTGCTGGTGAACACTCCCTAACATGATGGTGTTCTTTTTTCAGATCTATGAATAAAATACAAACACAGACATCAAAAATCAAATATTAAAAAAAATACAGTTTTAATAAGATTATAAGCAAATACTTAGTACTTCCTTACATATATATAAATGTTATGCAGTCTACAGAGTGACAAGAGTAATGAAAATAAATCAACATCAACATCATAAATCAATATTTGGGTATTGAAATAATTTTGTAAAACGGTATACACATTTCTAACACGTTTTCTTCTAATAATAATCTTAATGAAAATACATTCATAATTATGAAATTCACCAGCATGTACTATCTCTACGTTTTGTTTAACTTCAGCATTTAAATTTGTATGTTACAATAATCATATATCATACACAAAGCATCAACATGTATTTTCTTGTAAACTGATTTATTCCCAGTTGAAACTACAACAAATTAAATCTACAAGAACACTCAAATTTTCTTCCTTGAACTCTAATATCAAATAGGTTTAATATTTCCTTTCTCTATTGGAACTGTACACGTATATTTATTTGTTCAGTGTATGTTCACTGGTGTTAATATGTCCTTTGATTGAGTTAAGCTATTTCAGTTGATATTTTATAGTGTGTCTGTCTATGTTGTGATGTTACACTATTGTTTCAGAAAAAGGGTGAAGGTTTTGTACCATTAAAACGTTTAAACCTGCTGCATTTGTTTGCACCTGTCCTAAGTCAGGAATCTGATGTTCAGTAGTTGTCGTTTGTTGATGTGGTTCATAAGTGTTTCTCGTTTCTCGTTGTTTATATAAATTAGACCGTTGGGCTGCCATTTGAATGGTTTTACACTAGTAATTTTTGGGACCCTTTATAGCTTACTGTTCGTTGTGAGCCAATGCTCCGTGTTGAAGACCGTACTTTGACCTATAATGTTTTACTCTTATAAATTTTGACTTGGATGGAGAGTTGTCTCATTGACATTCATACCACATCTTCTTATATCTATTAAAATATGACGTTAAATTAGTTTCATCAAAAAGTATTTACAGAAAGTAATCAATTCATATAAAGACTATCTTTTATTGACTGAAAGACAGCCGAATATTATAGAATTGTTAGCTCTTCCTGTCTAAATAATCAACACTAGTTTTTGCAATGTTCTTATACTTTGTGCAAACGATAATACTTTAAAAAATCTGAATTCTATGCATTTCAAAATAGTTGTTGATTATATATCTTAAAATATAGATAATTGATATAGATAAATAACAAAAAAAATATATTATCCTATGATATACATGTACACTAATGCTTGAAATATGATAAATGTTTTACGAACTTACTTCTTTAAAATCGTCATCTTGAAATGACAATTTCAGCTATATGAAGCATTATTATGTGTTTTACGTGGAATTATACTGCTTTCAGCTCTCGAGGAATCCTCTGCCGAGGTTTTATGCTTGCATTATCACTTTCAGATTTAAAATGTGATTGAAAAATAATATTTTATGACTTTCATACAAGTGAGAGATTAAGCTAGCTTTAAAACCAGGTTTAACCCAAACTTTTCTTCATAAGGAAATGCCTGTACCATGTCAGAAATATGACAGTTGTTTTCCATTCGTTTGATGTGTTTGAGCTTTTGATTTTGCCATTTGATACAGGATATTTATAAGAATTACGTGATGTGCTTTTGAAAATTGATACTAAATGAAAGTAAGTTATCATCATATATTTTTTCAAATATAATAGTCACTTGCTTTCATTTCGTATAAATTTAGAAATTTCTAAAAAAAACCAGCAAACAATTATATGATAAACTAGAATTTAGAATCCTTACTTAAAGTAGATATTCTTTACGAACCTTCAAAGGAAGACATTTTTCTCCTATACTTCTGGAGAACTTTTTTTGATCTTTTGTCGTCTTTAGGAAGAAGATCAATAGCAAGCTTTCCATCATTACTTTTCAAATGAGGGTTGATATTGAGTGTCATCAGAATTTGAATAATTTCCTGTCTTCCGATTACAGGGTTTTCTATTTTATGTTCAGCAGCAATATGGAGACCAGATTTTCCTTCACAGTCTGTTATGTTGCAATTTTGTCCAGCTTGCAAGTAATGGCATAGACTATTAAGAACCCTACGATTCCCTATAAGATATGAAAAGAAACATATTTTAAGATAAAGAAATTTAATGACTTAAACTAAAGAACAAAAGTTCCTTTATATAACTTCAATGGAATCTTTATATTGGTATAAAACAGAAATTATATATGTGAAAAAGTCCTCATATTTTATTTCTCTGACTTCATAGAACAAAAGGTGTTGACACTGTCAATACGTTCTAAAAGAAGATGTATCTAAACGATTCCAGAACGCGTAGACATTGTTCCTTCTTTACTTATATCAAAAGTCAATATAATAATCAATCAGTAAACGAACAACAGTGATAAATTAAGGCGACAGTTGTAAATGATTACCGAACTTCGAATCTCGTAAATCGATTAAAAATAGACGCATATTGAAGAAACATGAACTATAATAGAAGCAATACTGGATGCGACGACAGGGTTAGCATCATCTGCTGTGCATGCACCATACTCCATGGAAATCCATACTTAGTCATAATGTGAAATTTGGGAATGTGAAACAATTTGTAAAGTTATAACTCGCACATACACTGTGGACAATCTTGAATGTGTTGTGTTGGTCGGTCAATCGATGAGGTTTCTTTTCGATACTTAATGTTTTGAATGAGTTTTTCTATGCATAAAATATTAAATGAAATTCAGTTGTTCGTCAAATACCTTATGGTCTTGTATATGAGATATTCGAATTAGTTTGTCCAACTAGTATAACGCAGAGTTCATGTTATTTAGTTCTTGTCGTCATATCAGACATGTGAAATTTGCCACTGGACGATTGAGATCAAAATGTCATCACAATTATCATTAATTTCAATTTTATTTCATTCGTAAAGCATCAGTAGTGTACCGATGTTCAAAACTAATACTGTAAATTCAGAAATTATTGCGTGCATTTATTATTGCGATTCATGAAGAATGGACAATAATGCGAGATTAATTATTGCGATTTTAGAAAAATCTGCATACAGATGCATATATCAGATATCAGAATGCGACTTTTAATTATTGCGATACCATCCCAGTCGCATTATTCGCATTAATAAAAACCTCGCAATAATTTCTGAATTTACAGTAATTTGATTAAGACAATATAAAAAGAGGTAATAAAAAAACAACTGGGGAAATCGCTTAAACTCCAAATAAGTGGGACCAAGTTCGTCAATAGGGTAAGCTTCTCAAGCTATGCATGTATCAAATCCATGCGAATCAGTCTGATTATAAATCATACCTCCTACTTGCCAAAAAACTGGGAACGATGAGAGGTTTAATTCTGATAAGGCTATAAGACTATCGAATCAGTTAACCATCTCGCAATGTTTGATAACTTAAATTTACGAATATAATATTGATAATTTACTACATTGATAAATGATTAATAAACTAAGAATCTAACCCCCCCCTCAGGAACAGTTAATTTTAGATGGACTTTACTTACTTTGTTTAGGACTTTGGTCAAGTATTCAAGTCAAAATATATTTCATTGGCTTTTACATTTTCGGGTTTTAGTGTTCCTGTTGGAGGTTACTCTTGAAAGCGCTTTAGACGACTCTTCAAGTGTTCTTTTCATTAACTATTTTTAACATGGTACTGCGCTGCACAACGACATAGACAGTGTGCATTCTCCATTTTTCAGTTTATTTCGTGTTATTTAGATATCCAGTATTTAAGAGATTTTTCAACACTCTTTACCTTGATATGTACATTAGAGAGACATATGATATTCGAAAATGCCTTAAATTGTTAGGAATAATGTGAAAAAAGGTATTACCAGATATTGATTCCAATTGTTTTATCGAGGTATTCAAAATGATTATCATTATATTAGCATTATATGATTTATATACCGCCAAATAATATTATTTTCGACAAAAATTTGCAAGGTTTCATCCTGTTCTACCGATCACATAAAAGTGGAATACTCTTTTCATGTGTGTTTAGGTTTTACCACGTCCTGTGGATCATTTGTAATGTGAAAGAAACTCACTAATTAATTCACAAGCGTTCGAAATCAAAGTCCAGTTTCAATAAAACTGTTACTTTAATTGGAGGAAGCAAGGCACAAATGCATTGTTATGGTGTTAAAAACATACAAGTCAATTTGAAAGTAATTTATTAACTTTATAATAGGGGATGCTGTGTTTTTTTTCTTTTTTTTTAAAGACATTTTTACAGCGGATGAGGAGACAATTGTTTTATCAATATTTAACAAACTATTTAGAAAGTTATTTTTTTCTGTCTTTTTTCTTGCAATCAATCAGGATAAAGTATCAAAGCCCCCCTATGGTGTAAGTAACGTGTTTGTTCTAGAAAAAAATGAGAATAATTGGTAATTTTAAAAAGTAAAACGTTTATCTAAATGTATGAAATCAAAAACTGGATCGAAGAGATGAAACATCGCAATGTACGTTTAGCACACATAACGTTTATCCTCATAGGTCAGTGTACGATTTTCAATACAGTGTGAATCAAATTTTGTTTGTTATAATAATCCTACACACTAATATGCTAAACTTTGGATTGTTTTAAAAATGTTATGATTATGCATAATTACATTTATCTTACAAAATGTCCTTTTATCGTGTTTATTGTAGCAAAAAATTAACAAAACTACACTTTTATGTGTTTCGAAATTTTAACTCGGCGTTAATGATGTTTTCTGGTATTTCAGTCTAATAAACAGGGTAGAGATTTGTCTCTTCATTAAACCATTGAAGAATAATTAAGATGGAAAATTGTACAGTAAAACCCCTATTAACAACAACACACGATAACTATCAAATGAATTATATGTTTGTATTTTAATCAGGGTAAATAATGACCTTAGATAGGTAATTATTCTATGCCTTGTAGCACATTGAATTGAAACTTGGTATCTTCCGGGTTGATTCTTCAAAAGAATGACACAGCGTTCTGAAAGGTAATAACTTCATATAGGTATATAAATACTGAGAAACTTTGATACACTTGGTCAATTTTAAGAATACATCTTACCAGTTAAAATGTCATTCTTACAGCTGCGTTGATAAACGTATCTCCTTTTTGAGTCGATAAAGTGGTATATTTACAACCACAGTTTATCAGGTAAGCAATAAAATTCATGAATTCCGGATACTTCTCTAACAAATCTATATCACATATTGGCTTTAGGTCAAAATTTATTTGTTTATAATCCGCAGATATAGTTTTCATGTGTTCTTCGATAAATTTAGCTGCCTCTAGGTTTTTGTCCAATACAAAACCATACAAGACATGAGCCCAGATTTCAAATGTCACATGAACCTGAACTGCTGTTTGTATGTCAGGTGGTCCTGAAAATATTGAAATTAATATATATATTGCTATTAAATGATATGAGCAAATAAGAGCTAATACGGATAAATCAGCATGTGCAATACTGATGACATTACCCTGTTGATATAAATCAAGAGTCAATATTGCTTTTTGGACAGGGCCAATACGTAAAAAAACCTTTTTTTAATTTATGTTGGCATAGTCTTCAATAGACTCCTTGGTTATCTAGCACCAGACTTCATAACTCTTCATACATACCGGAATACTAGTATATGTTTAACGCTTAATCAAATGTGTTTGCAATACTAGTACCTAATTTTGCACAACCTCACCCCTGTGTGGTTGCAATCACATAATTGAAACGTTAGTTGACATTGTACCAAAATATGATTATTAAATCTACCAATAATTTGTTTTTTAATCCGAAAAAGTCGTTGTTACTGACAGGGATGGGGTAATCGTAATCTGTAATCGTAATCGATTGTAATTGATTAGATTTTTTCCAGTAATCGATAGTAATCTGTAATCGAAGACATTTTCGATTACATGTAATCGTAATTTAATCGATTACAGCAAAAATTATGATGTAATCATCGATTACTTTTCGATTACATTTCGATTACTTTAGTTAAATAGTTTGATGAAATATAACCTATATTAAATGAAAATATGTATATGTTTTCATCACTTTATAGTACAGATAAAATAGAATGTATTAAAATGACATAAGAGTTTATCAACTGCCTTATTTCTATCTTTTGTCTCAAGCTGCAATATGATCAACCAGATCCCCTACCAAATTTTACTTTATATCTAGCTTTTGAAACAAATGGATTTATGTGCTTGTCAATAATTCAAACCTTTTATATTAAAATAAGAAAAAAGATTTGAAATAAGAAAATATATTTAAAATAAGAAATGAGTCTTAAGTTAAGCTCTGTACTACATTAAAGTAGTAAGCTTATTTGTATTAAAATTCCTTAAAGCATAATTTTCAATAAGAGTTGAAATTTTAGCATAGAATAGATACACAGTTGATTCCTTATAATGTTATGATATAAAAATTAAGAAAGTACACAAAATCCTTACAACAATGAAACAATGGCTATGCATTGAAATTCTTTTTCAGAAATAGATATGTGTATCCCATTTTGACACTATAAATATATATTGTTTATAAATTGAATAGAGAATAAAAAAATCTAAACAAACTTCTTGCTTTACTAATCAGATGATCAAAGACTTCTAATCAATAAGATGCAGACTTTGTTTTCATTTCAATTATGTCTAATTAAGAAGGAAATTTACATTATTTTGCCCCAGGTTATAAATTGTACTCCATTGGCAGTTTAATAACCTGTAATTAGGGTGGTTATCCAAACAAAAGGATTAATTCAGGCATGTCATTATAATTATAAATTTCGATCTTTAAAATTAGCTGAACTAATTAATTATTCTACTATTTTAACATATTTTTTTTTTCAGAGGAAATTTCCAACATTGTAATTAACTATGTTAAAATATACCTGTTTTTAATTAGTAAAAAACAAAAAGCTAACTTAAGTCAGTATGAAAGCAAAATTTATGAAAAAATCTACAATATAAATAAGTGTTTGATGCAATGCGATGTTATCTCTCATTCATGTTGAAAGCCAAAATTTCAAGAATTTTTGAATATTTGTGATCCTCAGTAAGAGAATCCATCTAGAAACCAACTGTCAACTTAAAATTTGGAAACAATGCTTTAAATGTTGTTTTTGGTAAAGTTCTAAATTTCCACTATACAAACGTTGAGCAACATAATTGTGTTTAACTTACTTTATTATTTTTTTATAATTTTGTAGCATGTAATTGACAGTAATCAAAAAGTAATGTAATTACTTTTGATAAAGTAATCGATTGCAATCGATTACATACAAATATCAGAGTAATCGATTATTAATCGATTACACAAAAATCCTTCATGTAATCGATTATTAATCGATTACATTTGTCAGTAATCGTGCCCATCCCTGGTTACTGAGGTCGCAATACCTTCTTTACTTCTTAAGACTGCGTATGTTTTAAAAATCACGTGACCAAGGAAGTCCTAGTAGAGATTTCCAATAAAATGACATACGTACGTAACCCGACGTACGGACCTAATGGGACTGGTTATTGCCTACCATTGAATTTGATTATATACGTTTCTCAAGTTCAAACAAAGTATTCCAAGACTTTCAAAATCACACACTGGAATATTCGTCCATATAATATAATTTTATAATGACAAAAATTATAGAAATCTAGCATTTTTATTTATCACGTGATTTTCTAGATTCCCGCCTTTATTTTCACTGACATAAGATCACGTATAAACACACGTATCCCATACCTATCATACGTGCGATTTGAGTTATCTTTCATGGTTTTGAATATGACAATTATTTTTTAATATACTTTCCAAGTGAACGCCCCATTATACTTTTTTCTGTCTTTCTTTATAGTTCTTCTATATAATATTCTTTATATTATATTTGTTGCGGGGAAAATATTTAGAAGGATATTTTTCTGACAATTTCAGAAATATCAAAACACAAGTTTGTCAGAATCTGTCTCTCTATAAAAAGAGAAAATTGAGATAAAACAATCGCTTCCGTTTAATTTCTAAACAAAATTATATTTCATTTATTACTTTTTTTTTCAAATTCAAATTCTTTATTTCCTAATCACAGGGCCCTTTCGGCCATAACAACATTTAACACGATCATTCACACTTTCACATCAATCTTTCTTAATCCGCTCGCTCTGATTATGTTAATTAGATACAGTACATTAGAACATACATATTACAAAATGTACTTATAAAAAAAATCTCTATATACGCTGTTTTTTTAGAACTAAGGTGTGTTCGATTAGGGATTGTTCTGTACTCATTTGTTTAACGGGAATGTTATCTCGGAGTACAAATACATAAGACATTTCCAGACAACTCTTTTTATGTATCCCTTGAAGTAAATTTACTTATAGTATTTTATTCATTTCATTGATAAACAATTAAAAGGGGGTTCAACGAATTCATTGTACTGAATAAATAATTATCATTGAACAACATAATAAAATAAGATATCGTTGCCAGATATTGATCCAGGATTTTGAAAGGGGGAGGGGGTATAGGAGACGTTAAAAATACAAGTATTAAAAGGATGTAAGGCCATATATTTAAGGTTCGTTGCATATGTATTTTACATATCCATATTCAGGACGAGAAGATGAATATTGACCAGACTTTGTATTATACCGCAGGAAGACATGTCATCCTACCGGGACAAATAATTTTGACACCGGACCGACCAATCTGTGCTCTAAATCATGAATATTGCGTACTTGGCAGATAGGCAGCCAATCCTCGATTTATAAAGGGCGAGGATCGCGCCCAAGACTTCCCGCACTCGAGCAGTGGTATAGCTTTGATTGACGCAATGAGGCAACCGTCTCATCAAATTTTTGACAATAAAACAAGAGAGATAAAGAGAATTGTATAACATGTGGATCAAAGTATAAAGTATACTGAGTGACGACTGTTCAAAACGTTGACTGCTTTATTCTTTACTCTCATTCCTCATTATAAACGTCTTGAAAACTTTCTTTCATAAAATGAACAAGGTAGATGTAAATATATTTTTTAAAGTAAAAGACAAAGCTTACTTCGCAAAAAACCAATTCAAACAAGAGGTCATAACTGTGAAACTGATATGACGCTTTATTTTTTTTTTCAAATGAAGTTGTTACTTTTGGTGGACAAAGTTTTCAACAGACACTTGGCATTCCTACATTTTATGTAGTATTCTTCTACCTTGGAATATATTAGCAAGACTTCACAGTTTACCCCGTTATTATCATCCATACATTTTGACAAAGTATAAACGTATAAAGTTAAAAGACATAATGTATCTTAAACTTAATGTCCCTAAATCTGTACAAAAGCATTATAGAGGAGCCCATACATATAATTCTGTCAATTATTTTTTGTTTTTATCAGGACCTGAATGCTGAGAATTAAACCTTTAATCAGCAGTTTCATTGAAATATATTGATTTAATGCGCACTAGAAATTTTATTTCAAGATGAAGTTGCAGATATCTGGATTTTTCATAGACAGGATCATTTTGCCAGTGTGTGACCAATAAGGAGTATGATCACCTACACCTTTTTTCCGATTCGTATTTTCAATTAACCTTCCACTCCCTATTGGCATTGACGTCTTTTAACCAAGCGAGGCTTTGACTGCCAAGATTCAGAAATAAAATTAAAGTTACGCTACTATCGATTGATTAATAATTGATTGCTTAACGTCCAGTGGCAAATATTTCATGCATAATAAAATATACAGAGAGCTTGGCATTCTCTCAACTAGATGCAAGTGATTAAACGTTCAACCTTTGACCTGACGTGACTGCGTATTTGTACTTCCTGCACAATCAAACAAACTCCCCACTTTTGCAATGGTTAAGCTACCGATCGGAACAAGACCAATATAGTGACCATATTTCTATTCCCCCAATCACCTTTGAGGGGTTTAATACTGTGGAGGCAAGTGCGCGACAAAAAAAAATATGAATATGGAAGATACATATACATGTACGAGTATTAATTTAAACATTTGCAACAAGAATGTGTGACCTATAGATACCGTGCTCATACATAATCATATTTCCATGCCATGGTCAGTGCACCAATTAATCCTGTTAAACTCTAATTTGGTACATAATTTCAAAAGTTTTATATTTTGAACATAAAACTTAAATTATCATCCTACTAAACAAAACTTCAAGCAAATATTCCGTCCATGTCCGTTTTTCATACGTATTTGTATAAGTTAAACGCCATACATTTTAGAAAAAACAATTTAAGAGCAATGACGTTAAATTACGCATACTTTTGTACGAGCTCTTCTTATAATCCATGCTTCATTATAATTAAAGACAAGATATGAAAAAACTGATTCAGTAAAGTGTAATCATATTTTTTCTTGAAGAAGCGTCCTCATAAATTCGATTTGATAAAATTCTTCGGAAAGGTGACAAAGCGCTATCAGAAAAATGCATCGGAGATCTAAATTTTACCTTTGGCAAAAGTATCTTGAAATAAAATATAGAAGTATGCAAAAAAAAAAGAAGCAAGTCGTGCACACCTTTTACTTTCCAGCCTGTTTGAAACTCTTGTTTAATCTTATAACTTTAAATCAAAAATTAGAATATGATCTCGCTTCAGATTCCATCATTTTTATTTTTTTAAACTTAATTTTGATTTAGTAGCTTTAAGAATTCATCGGTTAGGAGATAAATATATGGGTTAAATGAAATGACGAAGTAATGATCGGTGCATTTGATTACCCGTCACTGACCTAAATATTCCCTTTAAAGGTTGTTGTATAAAAAATCAACCCAAATTTAATAAAAAAATATGTAAAAATTCAAATAGTAGTTTGTGCTAATTTCTAAATAGCATCTATTCCAACCAAGTATTGTATTCAGCGAGCCAAAAAATCGTGCAGTGTATGCTCCCCTCCAACGTCCTTCACTGCAATAGGCCGAGATACGGTCGGATAGGTTGGTTATGTCGAGTAATGTCATTTTATTGGAAATCTCTAATAAATCTCTTTACAACGTATTAGGTTATGTGTAAACATAGGTAACAACTGAAACCAAGTAGTTTTAAATTAAGGAATATTTCTTAAACATAAATTGCAAATTTCCTGACGTGTAAAAACAGCTAATTTGTTCAGAATATGGTTTGTTCTCGATTGTTTGTCTCAATAAATGTTTAGTTTGAAAAAGGTTACTGTATGATTAATAATGATAGCGACGAATACAATCAGGAAGAGGTTTTTTTGTCAGGCAAAAGGGAGAGAAAACTGTACATTGAATTAGAAAAGAACAAAAAAGAGTTGATTGAGAATATGATGAATAAAGGTTTTTGAATAAACGTTTGAGAATTACAGATACACCACCATATACAGCAAAACAATGACCATTGAATCTTCATTCGTTAGTCGTGTATTTGTTTTCAGTTACGACAACTTATTCAATTCCTATTACCAGAAAACGATTTCATCATTTATTTTTACGATTTAAGAAGCCTAAGCTTCCAACTGACAATCAAAAGCAAGAGACACATTTTAATAACTGCATGCACATTTGTAATTAATATAGGTTCCAAAAAACCACATTCAAGTTCAATTAATGAAACATCGTTCAAAATGTACAGGTTTGCACAAGAATTTTTCAGATAAAATTTTTGAAAACCGGCAAAGATTCCATTAGTACAAAAATGGCTTGATCACCATAAATTTCAATTTTATAGTAAGTCTGTCCTTTTACTTTTTATTGCTTTAAGCAAAGATTATGACGATAAAACTATTTGAACTCCACCAAAGCAGTACGGGGATAAGGTTAAATTCTCCGGAAAAGTCAGCTAGAAGAGCCTGTTTCACTCTTGGGAATAGTCGTATTCCTCGTTACAAATTCAGTTAAAAGAACAAATAAACTGATAATTTGAATTCTGAAACGTTGTAAACGTTGAAAGTAAGACGAGGTTGTGGATAAACATAGTAGAACAGAACAATGCTATATTCATTTTGATCTGAATGAGAAATTAAAATACTGAAATGATGAAAAATATTTAAAATAATACTTACGAATTGTTTTGTCCAAATGCAAAAAGGTTAGGCAAATTTTCTTTAAAATTTCAACACTCATTGATATACCGATAGTTGTACGGTTGAAACAATGATACACAAGTGCGTTTACATATGCTGAAAATGAAGGTTGATAACTTTTGTTGACAAATAAAACATCCCCAAACATATAGTTTGCCTGCAAAATTAATAAAATAATTAATTAGGAACTTTGTAAATCAATCTCTTTCAACATATTCAAAGTCGTCTCAATCGTTTTGGTAATATACAATTTAAATTTCCTCAAAGAATTTTATATTGCAATGGCAAAACTTGTTTTAGTAACAAGGCGGATCGTTTCAAAGACTTTCACGAAAATGAATATATTCTTCTAAAGCATTGTCAATTTACTAAATAATTGGTTTACACATAAAATACATTAGAACAATTGAAATCAAATCTCTCATTGTTTATTTTATGTACTTTTAAATTGGAGTTAATGAACATTTAGAACCTACTATTCCGAAATGTTTTGGCAAATACACCTATGGTGATTCCTTAGGTAGAAAATCCTTAATATATCCAAGGGTTTATAAAAAGTTAATTTATAATTTTGACCATATCAGTGATATTGCATATCAACAATTTATGGCAATATTTGAGATTAGAGCTTATAACAGCTTTCAACTCCCACCAAATGCTTCGAATAGATATGTTCAAACTTACACGAACTTGTCATGTGTCATTTTAGTGTTATATTAAACATTGCCATAAAAGTGCGAGGTTTGGCTAGCCACAAATCCAGGTTCAACCCACCATTTTTTCTTAAAATGTCCTGTACCAAGTCAGGAAAATGGCCATTGTTATATTATAGTTAGTTTCTGTGTGTGTTGCATTTTAGTGTTGTGTTTCTGTTGTGTCGTTGTTCTCCTCATATATTTGATGTGTTTCCCTCAGTTTTAGTTTGTAACCTGGATTTGTTTTTTTTTTCTCAATCGATTTATGAATTTCAAATAGCGGTATACTACTGTTGCCTTTATTTACATGAGTTGTTAATAAAAATTCTTACCTCACAACACGTATGGTTATATCTAACACTTTCAGTTGCGTTAAACATGGCAGCTTTGATATCTCCAAGTTGTAAATAACATTCGGACATATTTTTAAACACACATGACAGTTCTGGGTTCACTATGTTAATTTCAAGTCTCTTGTCGAGTTCAAATGTCGACAGGGCACAACAACACGATTGCAAGGCAGTTTTGTAGTCTTTCTGTAATAATTCCGTTTTAATTTTTTGAAGAAGTTGATTTTGTGTTTTCGGGCAACTGTCACCACCTACATGAAAAAATTATAACAAAAATATTCAACTCCAAGTTAAATTAACAAAAAAAAAGGGAAGTCCATTCAAACTGACAAAATCAAACGTCCTCAACCAACGGATCGAGTGAAAAACAACTATCAAATTCATGATTTGATACAGGCATTTCCAACGAAAATGGTGAGATTAACCTGGGTTTATAGTTAGCTAAATCTCCCACTTGTATGACAGTTGTTTATATAAAAATAAGGAGATTTGGTATGATTTCCAATGAGACAACTATCCACCGAAGTTCAAATAAAGTGGATGCAAGCAATTATAGGCAACCATACGTCCTTCAAAAAAGAGATAAAAACCCATACCGTATAGTCGACTATACAAGGCTCCGGTATGAAAATATAAAGTAATTCAAATGAGAATACTAACGGCCTAATTTACAACAAAACAATTTACGAAAAACAATATGACTGACATGAACCAACGACAGCCATTTAACTACAAGCTCCTGACTTGGGACAGACACATAAAGAATGTGGCGGGGTTAAACATGTTTATGATCATTCAACCTCCCCCTCACATGAGACAGTTACAGCACAACATAAGAACAAACTATAAAAATCGGTTGAAAATGGCTTAACTTATCATATCTATGCAAAGCAGAAGAACATCTAACAAAACACAGACCGGACATGGCAGGATATTTATATAAATAAGATCCTGGGTTAGCAACCCAAACAGACACAATAGGTTTATGTTACAAATAGTGGGATCCAGCAGAATTATTTTCTTAACATAATCACAGACATACTATACAACTGACAAAAAAACCTAAAAATAATTAAAATAAATTTACTAAAGAGGCTAACAAAAACTCTGCTGAAGTTGGTAGTTAATTTGATAAAGAAGCCTATAAAAAGTTTTTGTTGTTGATGGTAGATCGTCAAAGACATCGATAAAAAAGATTTTGAAGTTGAAAGTACATACTGTATATAGTATTCACTTTCTCAATAAAGTGAAAATTGGGTAAAATATAAATACAATGTAATCAAAATGGAAACAACTATGTAAAAACCTCCTGCGTCCGTATCACAACTTAGGACCCACTTGCACCAGGGATACCACTGTAAAAAACCCGATAGCGTGGTACATAAATACCGAGTCACGCCAAAAGTCATATGACATAAAGAAGCATAATAACACGAAGACAAATAAAGGGAAATATTCAAATTGAATAAAAAGACACACAATTTCAGCACCTAAAATCTATAACTCAAAACCATCTTGTATTATTTGTGAAGTAGACCGTAAATATTTGTCTATTAGGTCTTGATTCCTTCTGATGGACCTATTGAGAAAGAGGACGAGACGTTTTTGGACGAAACCATGGCCCAAACACCGATTACGTTCTACAATGTCTGAGTAGCAGCTGCGAGGTCTTGAATATCGTATAAGTTGATTTTACTATTAATTATTTTGATTTTTACGATAAGTTGTATACTACTTCTGATATGGGGCCTCGATAGCCTAGTGGTCTTAGTAGTCGAACTACTGTATCACTAGCCTGTCAACACTGAGGTTGTGAGTTCGAATCCAGTTCGTGGCAAGTGCGCTCGACTTCAATCTTAATTGACTAGGATCGTCAGTTTTCCTACCAAAAGTTGGTGGTTCTCTCTGGACATTCCGGCTTCCTCCACCAATAAACTGACCGCCACGAAATAGTGTAGAAAGTGGCGTTAAATAAGAATTCATCAATCAATCAACGTTTGATATGAAAACATTTACTTCTCTACCTTTTACTCTTGTATACCCCATTGTAAACTTAAAGACAGATTAAGAACACTAGTACTACGTTGCTGCATAAAAAAAAGCAACATAGATAAAACAATGTTTTTGAGAAGAATCTGTCATACTCAGGAAAAAACCGTTCTGATAAAAATAAAAAAAGTCTCTAAAACTGACATAATCATGATGCTTAATTTTTTTCATTTGGAGTATTTGTTTTTTAATTAAACAATCTGCCTGCCTATTCTAGGCACATGTAAGACCTTGCAGACGACTTGTCCTTAGTCTTCCAGGCATATGAGACATTCTTCATAAAGGAGCTTTTCATAAAGAATGAAATAAGCTTGCTATACTTTAATTTCAAGTTCAGCTTTCTAGATAATGTTCTCCAACGTAATAGTTCAAAGGTTGATGACTACGTTGAACATATCTATTCAATCGACTTGAAATAGAAAATACCGCAGATACAGTTGAATGTGCATCATTTATCTACTTACATCTGCAAATTGAGGGTCGATTGAGAACAAAACTGTACTACAAAAGGAATGATTTCAGTTTCAAAATTGCGAACTTTCCATTTCTATAATTAAAAGCAACGATCAATAAGCGCCTGCATAGGCAGCATATATCTCCAAGTTGATATAATATTCCTGAACTATCGTATCCCGTCATGATTTCCATCTTATATTTTATTGCTGCTTACAAGGACGTTATTGACCAAAGTGTACCAAGTGGTAAAGATGAAGTCATCTCTTCAAAAATTTTACGAACGCCATCACGAGTTGTTTGATTTTCTGGAATATCTGTGTTACAAATGACACCGGATGTGTTCTAATTGTCGTATACACAATAGCGTCCTCTTTTCTACAATTGTGACAACACATCATTTGTACCTGCATTAGCAACACAGGTATCACAAAAGGAACTGGAACTGCTTATTCATCAAAATTGCTTGAGTTCACCATGCGTTTTAGTGGAGTTCGTTTTGCTTAGTGTACAGTTTTCAATGCAGTTTTGAGGACTTACTCGTCTGTTCGACGTTTTTTTTTGTTTTTTTTTGGCTAGGTATCATTTTCCTTCGACTCATAAGTTTAAATATTCCCTTGGTATCTTCTGTATTTTTAATGCAATTTGTCAGACTAACTGATTAGTTAAGTTTAAAATACTTGTATTTAGAAAAAAATCATAGACAATACCCCTTTTACTCACCTTTTTCGCCTTTTGTATTTAATGTCTACCAATCGACTTTCGCGAGTAGAAAAATAACGCGAATATAAATCGTCGCGTATATATAAAACATGAATCCTTCCTCATTTAACTACATCAAACAAAATTGAAAATCGCGAAATCAAATCGCCACGAAATAGGCTAGTAAGGGCTGAACGCGAAATTAAGTATCCGCAAAAATAAGTCTATAAGCATTGAAATCGATCCAGTGGCAGTTATAACATTAATTGCAC
The DNA here is from genome assembly GCF_021869535.1 of Mytilus californianus. Lineage (NCBI taxonomy): Eukaryota > Metazoa > Mollusca > Bivalvia > Mytilida > Mytilidae > Mytilus > Mytilus californianus. The sequence goes on along the minus strand of NW_026262581.1, from coordinate 52,499,204 downwards.
CACTTTTACATAGGCGATACGCGTTAACAAGACAGAAACCTATCAGAACGATGTCAAAAATTGATAATTTGAGAAATGATAAGCCTGGAATCATTGACGACTTAATTTAAAACAAACAATTCATTTCTCGAATTTTACAAACGTATATAACACTTACTCGAAGATATTTTCAGTAATACATCGTGTAACGCATCGAACTGTTCTTTCAAGATGTAATCTATTGGTAAACGGTCTTCCTTATCTCTAAAACTAGCTGTGAAGTTTTTCTCACTCAAAATGTTTACGACTTTCCTCATCAACTGACAGTCTTCTGTAAAATTATTCTTGGTTATGACATGGTAAGGCGACTCCTGGTAATCATTTAAAAACTCATTTAAGTATCGAGTTCCCTGGATAGGCATCTGTTCTAGCAAACGCAAATCACCTGAATAAATAATGTGGATTACATAAATATCAGAAAAGTTAAAGATAATTACAAATGAATGAAATCAGACAATCAAAAGTAAGTTCACAAATAATAAATTTCACTGTACAAAACCCCTGTCAGCATGGGTATACTATTCATTTCTTTTGTGTTTACATCACCAGAAAAAAAATGTACTCATAACGAATGCCATTTGAACACTCCTTTACATCTCTTCAAAAATATACACAATCACAGCTTTAACTTTATTACATTAGGATTATACAAATGTATGTATGCATCTTCTATTCTAAACTTACTGCATATTTCAATTTAATTTAGTTGTTCGTTATTCTGACTTATTTGTGCACTAATTATCTTCATCATTCACGCTCGTAACAAAGTTTAAAATCTAAAACTGCAAAACTGTGCAGAGCTTGAAAAACAAATATGCATATTCGAAAGCAAACACGAATCTCTTTAAGTAACCTCTGACTAAGATACTCGCGATCTTAGTTTCAAAATAATTGCACATCATCTATATTGTGAAACTTAAAGATGATAACACTTCTTGTAATTGTCTCGTAAAGCTCACTTATATTTATGAATTTTAATAATAAGGTAGTTTGGTTTTTCGTCAATATACAGCAATCCTACGATACAAATAACCAAAAGACATATTGATAGCAAAAATTCAATAATAAGCAAGTGTCTGTGCAAGGTGTCAAAATTAAGAACATTCAAAATCTGTAACAGACAGGGATGAACTAATTAGAAAGTTTCGAAGATCTGCCATTTGCCATCAGTTACAAATATTGCAAATAAAGAAAAACAAGTATAGAGATGATGATTTGTAGAGCTCACATGTCAGCATTAAAGGGAGCACAACTGGTTTCCATAGGAATGAATAAAAAAGGCGAACCGTCGTAATGCTATGTTGGAAATAAAACATTTCAGATCTTGATGATGTCAGTTTCAGAACAATTTTGTATTATTAAGTACAATTTTTGAAGAAAAGTAAGTCTCTCTGTTGTTAAATTCAACCTATGCAATATTTGTGTAAAACTAGACAAGTAAATTGCACTAGGACACGGACTGTTTATTATATTTACCCTTACAAATCTTTAAAAACTGATCCGCAATTCAGATTCACACTATTTTATGTATTTACAAAATAACTCAGAAGACCGGTTTGTACCAAGTCAGGAATATAACAGTTGTATTCATTCGTTTGATGTGTATGAGCTTTTGATATTGACATTTGATAAGGGACTTTCCGTTTTGAATTTTCCTCGGAGTTCAGTATTTTTGTTATTCTATTTTTCATTGCTGATGAAAAAGATGTTCAATATTTTAGAAGATATTAGTGGAACAAACCCAGAAATTAACAATTGTGCGAGAACAATTACAAAAGTTAAATGGGTGTCATTTGGAACAAATTATTGGTCAACCAGACGGAAATTCAAACTTGATCTAAGTCAAATTAATACATAAATGTATTGAAATGTATCAAAATCAGCTCCTTTTTTTTTTGCATTTTTGCAAGCATACCAATGGAATCTGGATAAATAAAATATTTTTGAGTTGAAAATGAAAGGTTGTAATTCTGCCTATTACGGAAGCCAATCTCAATCATTTGTCATCATTTTACATCAGTGTACCATAAGTCAGATAACGTTTTGCAGGCATATCGGAAGAAGTCCTGAAAACTGTTTGATATCAGGAGCAAGCAAGGATAGTCATGAGTAACATGATGTTACTATCACCGAACTAATTGAAACAAAAAATGAATCATCAATATTAAGTACCTCTTACCTGTTATGAGCGCATATTTTACAGCAAAATGAACACATGTGGCATTGGCATCTTGTTTAAAGTTCAGAAATTGTTTTTTATCCTTGAATAAGAGAACGATTAATGTAGGGGTTAACCAATTTGTTACTGATTTATCAGATTGAGCTGCCTCTATAAATTCGAATATAGTACTCAGGTCTATCTTACTGATGTCCCAGGAACTTGCTACTCCATGGCCTAAAACAAGAATAATTATCATCTAGTAACTCTTTTATTTCATTTTCTGATATATTGATGGCGTCATTCAAGCTCTTTTTCAGTGAGTACCCACATCTTGCATGTTCTTATTAACTTGAGGAATACTACAGATATAAAGATTGCAAAACACATAAGGTGCAGATCTAAAGCATTCACAGTTACTGAAACCTAGTTAAAAGCCATCTCCAATTAATAAACATGCATATACTTCATGACAGGAAGCACAAGCTCTCGAATATAGTTTTAAGATATATATACATAGATTTGAACGTTGTTTTCAATTTAGACTTGTTAATATTTTTTCGTTTGGGCTTGTATTATATTTGCCTTCGGGTTTATATGATCCGTTCATCATATTTTGACTCCTCAAAATTCAAGAGTCTTTCCCAAATTGAGGTAAATTGTATGGCTTTCCAAATACTGTTTCGATTCCTAACATCACTGAAGAGACATTAATTGTCGAAATCCGGATATGGTGTACAAAAACCTTTGCACCTTTTGTTTGCGGTATGCCATCTTTTCCGCAAGTTTATTGTTTTCTGTTTGGTATTAGATTAATAAATAAGATAGTTTTGTTACATCTGGTGATCCGTTTATTTGGCAATCGCCAATGGCAGTCAGCAGGGTTTAAGAACATCTGTTGTTCGACCTGCTAGTCAAATGCGTTTTGTTAAAATATACTTTTTCACTTTTTTGGTCTTTTGGAAAATGTTGTTTGTGCTGTATTTAGGCGCCTCTAACAAGAAGTTTGTTTTGCATGCACACGTATAAAAATTGCGGTTTTTATCCAACGCAATCATAGGTTTGAACGTTGTTTTCAATTTAGACTTGTTTATATATATACGTATATATATTATATATGGTGTAGCATTCTACTTTTTTCATTGGTTATTACGATCACGTGTTTAAAAGGTTATTTCCTGTACCTGAAGCCTTGTTTCTATTTTTATGTATATTGACACTATGTTTCTATTTATATGTATATTGACAGTCAATATTAAAAATCTTGCTAAATTAAGAATCGGATATAAGCCGTTGTGGTCCGAAATTACTCTACGTCATGACGTCACACATATCAATCAAGGGAGAAGCGCCGCAGCAGACGAAAATCATATAATTTGAATTCTTATTTGTTTTAAACAGAAATTAAAAAAAAATATATGTTGTGTTTTTGTTTACAATAAAACAAGTTCATCTTATTTATTGATATTTTCAATGGCATGTACAAGTCTTGCAAAATACAATTTAAAAATACACAGAAAGAACATTGAATTCCATTTTTCTAATACATTATTAACATATGTAATACAAAAATTAAGGACTTTCACTCAGTCAATACGTTATATATGGTCAATATAGGCTGAACAGGTCCATATGTAACGTATTGACCTCGTTAAAAGTCCATAATTGATAAATATATATAACTACTCTAACATCAGCACAACAATGTCAAATCTGCAAATTTGCGGAAGCAAATTTTTGTTCTTCCCTCGCCGAGATTCGAACTCATGCTATTTGGATATCGAGACAACACCGCCTGCACTGTGTCCATCGCTGTAGACCACTTGGCCACCTAGTCTTAACTAAATAATTCAGCTTTCGGTGGCCTAGTGTTACCTTTTCTCGTCAGTAGAATCTAGAGTTGTAACACAGTACATGATATATTAGGCATGATGATGGAATTGATTACAGATTAGCTAAATATCTATTGTCAAGGATCATATGAAACAGTCACAAAAATAATTATTTTGATGAGTACGTCTAAACAAGTAATAACTTTACGACTGATCCATCCATTGGATCACCAGTGAAGTTGATACACGGCTGAAATCACATATTATATTCATAACTACTCTAAATATCAGCACAAAAATGTTAAATCTTCAAATTTTCGGAAGCTTCCGCAAATTTTTGTTCTTCCCTCGCCCGGATTCGAACTCATGCTATTGAGATATCGAGACAACACCGCCTGCACTGTGTCCATTGCTCTAGACCACTAAATATATATTTACATCCATATTTACCTGCAAGATCTAGTGTAACCTCGGTAGTCATTCCTAGAATAAGATATCTGATTCCCATCCATTCACCTTCTGTGGACAATCGGTTCAGTATTTTAGGCCAAAACTCGGTGAACCAAAATTGAAATAAAGCGCTGTACCTATTCAGTTTTTGAACGTCTGAAATAAACAAAATTATCATTGACTTCAGGTATAACCTCTTGAAGAAAACATGTTTTCGTTTTAGACGCATGTTTGGCGTTGTAACTTTTTTGTTTCAAGAGTCACCGATGAGTCTTTTGTAGACGAAGCGTGCGTCTGACGTACAAAATATTTAGCCTGTTATCTATGATGATTTTATTTCCAAGCCATTCATTCAAATGTCTTATAGATACTATCGTGACCGTTATCATTAAAAATCTTTTAAACTGATGATCCAACAATTTCTCGTTTATGAATTGGACTTGAAATCACATTTTTCAACAAATAACATTGAAGGAGGTTCAACTGATTAAGCTTCCGGTGCACTTTATTATATTGCCAATTTTTCGAGTTTCGTGTTAATCAATCTTCAGTTTTCTATGTACTGTTTCTCTTTTATTTTCTTTTTGACAAGATAGTGTCTGTCTTTCATATAATTGTTGATGACTTTATAGGTATTTTCTGACTATATTTTCATTAACCGCTTTTTCATACATACAAATATTTTGCCTCCGTCAAATCGCTTATTGACAATGACAACTCTCCAAATATAATTATGTTATTCGTATTCTTATGCAATACTATATGAATATAAATCAATCAAAAGTAATAATTAAAATATCAGAAAACGTCGATTACGATCGCGTTACTTTTTGTCAAGAACTTTGAACGTCAACCGTGGAATTGATGGTACAGTTCATTAAATAGAATGATCTCTTTCATGTCATTTTATTCGAATGAAGGACATCATGTACCAAATTGTATTAGAATGAAGGATTTTATGTCCCAAGATAACTTTGTGATCTCAGTTTTGAGTATTCCATATTAGTGTTCAGTTATTAATATGAACAACGAAATACTTGTTGATTGCTCGGAGAGAATGTAGCTTGTTTAAAGCAAAGTTATCCTTTGATATAGTGTGTTGTATAAAGGGAAAAATGTTTTAAAAGTCTAGCATTTTCTTTATTTTTAAGGTCATGTTACTTGAATTAGTTTGGTTAGTAAAAACGAAGAATTGTTTAAATTTTATCCATACAATCTATATAATTTAACGTTCCATATAAATTGTTGTTAAAACAGTTTCGATAATCTTTTCCAAATTTGACAAGTTTTGCAATGAAAGAAACTGAAACTAAAATGACTTAATTTATATATATATTTGAATACGAATTCCCTTAACCAGAATTAAAATTGCATTTAAAGTCAGCGTTCCGTATTGAGATTTTTAAAAACTTTGTCCCTTTCAACATCCATTATTGCATAATGCTTAGGATTTTAGCTAACTGCATCATTTCCCTATAGCTGCTTCATAATAGATTGAATACAAACAAGCGAATGTCCTGCTCTCTACATTATGATATAGAGTAGGCAACGTCTAAATCTTCTTTTTTTCAATTGCCACGTAGATCACATCATCTTTGTTTGCTCTATCATTGTGAAAAGTTCATACCTGGTATATCTGGTAAAGCAATAACTGCACCAATAATCAGATCAATTTTATCTTTCTCATCACATACAAGCTGTACTGTTTCCAGTCCATGTATGAAAGCTATAAATGCGTCATCATATTTGTTCAGAAGAAAGAGTTCTTTTCCTCTCCTCCAGTGTGCCTTAATTTAAACATCACAAATTAGTAGATTGATAGCTAGACAAGAATATAATTATCAGTCAAGGAAAAAAACTTAATTTTGAAATCCTTTGCTGTATTTTACTCATAAATGCACTTGTTTTCGAATATAAATGTAGTCAGTAATATCCAATTTAGGTTAGATAATTACCTTTCATGTGCTGTGCACATTTAAACACGCGGTGAGGCTGAACGTGACCAGGTATACTCGTTTTAACTATAAATAATGACTTTTTAGAACTAAATCAGTAAACGAAATCGGTCTTCTTAACGGCTTCCTTACCTAAAATTTTTTAACTGACATTCCGATTAATATCTGACCATGCTGAGCACATACATAATCATTCTCCGACATAAGCCACATCAAAGATTGCATGCATACGATTCCAAATAATGTTTAATAAAGTATGCTTATATATCTATTCAATATTCTGTTCTAGAAAATGTTTGAAACCAAGACATATACACTTTACTTTTTCAAATTATACTGTCAAAATCGTAGCCAATGTCACTTTCAGGTGAGTTAAAACTAAAAAGGCCTTACCTTCCCCGAAGTGATCACCCTGTTTTCCTCTTAATACAAAAAATATCATTTATAAATTAACTTAAGCTGTAAAGCTATATATATATATATATATATATTGTATGAACTGTAACGGAAATATATTGATGGTATTCCACATTTGATTTATCTATTAAAATTTGAGAAACAGCTCAAATGAGTAATTTGTTTTCTGTTTTGCTGTATAAAATTATTTTTTTAGGTGGTTATAAACATTGCTATTTGAAGTTAATTCATGTGTTGGTTTTGTGAATGTTAAGAATCTTCTTTCAAAAGTCATTTATGCCTGTTATCTTTGATGATTTTTTATTTATGTCATTTGATAAAACATGAAAAGTCATGCATTGTAAAAAAAAATCGAGGAAATGTTTAAAGGGATAGTAGCTACGATTTTGACAAAATTATGACCAAGTTTTAAAGCTGCTAAAATCTAAGATATGTACTAAAAATTCACAATAAGATCGCCAGAATGTTTACATAAACTACAGAAGTGTTAATAATTCATAATTAATATCGTGTTGCGTGCCTATTCGTCTCATTAATTATGCATCGGGTTTACTTCCCGAACTTTGCCGACACAGTGAGTGAAATGACCCAGATATAAATAGATATGAACATTTGCTTTTTGTTTCCTTACGTATTTGATAATTTCCTTAAATTAAACGTACATATTTGACACCATTTATCAAATTATGTTAACAAAAGCATACATATTATTCGAACCCAAGGTTCTCAAACAATGGCGATATCATTCACTTGTTTTTACATTTGTATGACAAAACAAGGCCGATAATATATACACGTGTTTGTGAATTGAATTGGGGCCAGCATGAAGGATACACCGGAAGAATAATATTAAATTGTAAGAAGTTGATTTTTTAATTTCTGCTAAGTTGGGAGATCACTGCCCGTAAATTTATAAACATATGTTCGACAATAACGATTTGAACACGTCGCGATTTGTTTTCATGTGATCTGGAATAGTTTAGAAATGCAAACATTTTGCAAGACGTCGTATTCTCGGTCGGCTACTTCTGAGTGACTTTGCCTGCGTGACAGGTTTTTAAAGTGATTCTGATGACCGATCTCATCGCCGTTATTTATTTTCAATTTACAATAACTTGTCTGCACCTCTTTTCTGTTCCCTTTTCTCGCAGAAACTGTAATTACACGTTCCATTCCCGCGACAACATTTCTCTGCTCGACATTTTCCCTTCGAGGGACAACGTGCGATTGCGCATTGAGGACTGCCGAGTTAAGGTCAACATAGGTCATATGAATAAGGGTTGGCTTAACATCGATTTTTTGTCTGGTAGACAAAAATTAAATTCAGGTGTCAAACGTTAAAAAGCTTCTAAATGCTAAATGGAAAGCAAACAGTGATGGTTTTATTCATACTTAATTAACTTTTTGTACAAAATCCGGCATATACATAAAAAAAAATAATTTTAATGAAAATCGTAGCTACTATCCGTTTAATTCACTATTCAAATGAAGATGTGAGCATCTCATCATAAAATCGAGTTTAAAAGTTACAAGAAAAACGAAAATACTGCATCACCTTAAATGTTAAATATTTTGCATACCTTATGCGATGTTGGATCAGCTTGAATAGCACTTTCTGCATCTTGTAATGCCAGTTCATGCTGTTTAAGCGTATTGTATATGGTTGCCCTGTATGTATACAATATTGCTTTATTTTTCAAGTCTTCTTTTTCTGAAAAATCTGCTAACCCCTCTGTGTATATTTTGCGTGCCTCATCTAAGCTGCCTGCCTCAAAGGCATCCTTCTCCATCTCTCGAATTCTTGTTATACTTGAAATGGTATCTTTATCTATAGGGTCAGGTATAGAAAGCATATGATTAAATATTTACTGCCACAGATTGACAACTGCCATTCAGTGACTGAACTTTGCAAAGAAATAAACGTTTTAACAGCCATTCACTAGATTAAGAAGTCGTGGAACGAAACCAAATCCACGACAATTGAATCATGCTTTCGTGATGAGCCTGAAGACCCGGATGATGAAATACCGTTAGCTGATTTAGTGCAACAGTTAAGGTCAAAGGACCCGAGTGTGCAAATAACTGAAACTGACGATTTTGATGACAATTTAGCCACGGAATCAGCATTTGACTTTGACATCGGACTTGATCAGTGAATTTACTGGAGATCCGATAATTGAATCAGACGATGATGTAGAAACAGAAATTTCACCAGAGGTTCAACCCGGTTCAGATATGAACCATACTGATATTTTTGATTTATTGACAAAATTGCGCAATTTTTCTATTTCTAAGGATAGCCGTTACTTAGATAATACGGAACAAATGATTCAATGACCGAGGACTTCATTGCTAAAAGCAAACTAGCTACACGTCAGACAACATTGGATAATTAGTTCTCTTTACAATGAGATCGATGAACAGTTTGAACCTACACTTGATTATTGAAATTGTAATTATGTTTTTTCTGCATCTATAAAATATCTTTTAGATATATTTCCTTTTTATTTTATTTTACATTGAAACTAACACGAAAATACTTGTCATCTATTGTTTTACTTGGTGTCCTTCATCAGTCACAAAATGATTTTAAATTGTCCACTTCCGTTTACCTCTACAATCCGAATACCTGTGAAAACCGAACAAAACACAAAGTCCCATGGGTGTTCGGTTTGGACAGGTTTCACTGTGTAACATTTACATGCAATTGTAACTTATCAATTGATTTATCTTTCTGTCAATATTATCAATTTACGTGTATCTTTGATAGAAAGAAAATATGGTTATTTAATATTGATATCTCATATTGAGATGACAAATTGGATCAATATCTTATTTTCTTCATTATGTTACAGAGATCGCGGGAAACGTTATATAAACCATTTTTACATTAATCAATAAAGATAAGCAACTAACGTAATCAACAATCATTAACTAATTCTAAAATGTTTGAATATATCCCATCTAAATATGATTTACTGGGAACTGGGATTTAATTCGTGGCTAGAAATATTAATGGCTTGAGAAAATACTTGATGTATTGGGCGTAGCTACCAACATCTCTTTTTCGTTTTTCGTTTATTGCACGATATAATCTCTGTGTGGCTCGTACTACAATTCAGACCATGGATTGAATATAGAATCATGTGCAAAACAGTGTAGACGAGACCATTGATTGGCGCGCTAAAATATCCCATTGACTGGGTAAGATTAGATGAACGTTCGTCTGTAACGCCCACAACTCACGACGTATTTATTATAAATATTTAAACTGTGGAGTTGCCAAAGGGTCTCAGTATATATACGAACTACAGTGCACAGTATATTATATACATATTTTATTTGCGATCATAAAATGTACGAACTCGTCCATTACTATGTAAATTGGGTCGATTAAAAAAAAAGCTGAATATGTTTCTGTTGCCAAGGGTTTTTCACAAGTATAGTAGTTAGCAGAAAAGTTCACCAAACTATACATTTTACCTATTCAAAAACGTAAATGCAAATTTCACAAGGCTTGATCCAAATAGCCTTTTTACTGTCTAATAACTTGCAAGTACGAGAAAGACAGGAAAGAAGTATATTTTGTCTATATGTTTTGTGTTTGCACACTTTTTAAAGTTGATCATGCATTCGTTCTAAAATAAAATTTTGACCAGATAAAAGTTAAAAGATGACATTATTGGACAACCGCAATTGTTAAATCGCTTTGACATCCGAAAAAAAGATAATAATCAACACATCTATTGTAACTTTTAAAGCCAGTTAAATCCTTTTTTGCTGAAAGAACGTGCGATATCATAAAAATTGATTATCAAAACATAACAAAAACACAAGTAAAGAACGTATTCAATATAAATCAAAACACAAAGGTTATTCCTGTTTAGTTTTTCGAATTATTTTATTTAGGCACTGAGACCCTTTGGCAACCCCACAGTTTAAATGTCTATAATACATACGTCGTGAGTTGTGGGCGTTACAGACGAACGTTCACTTAATCTGACCCAGTCAATGGAATATTTTAGCGCGCCAATCAATGGTCTCGTCTACACTGTTTTGCACATGATTCTATGACCAAATCCGGCTAAAACTTTACAAAATAAGTTGTTCTGCTTCTTTGCTAGGCATGCATCACTTTTGGCTAAAGTTCTCATCAGAATTTTTAATGAGCATAAGATGTATTGGTAAAATTGTGTACATAAAAAACATGATTACATCAAAAAAAATCTTAAACTGTTGGTTAAATGAAAAGAAGGACGTCGCGACGCGTATACTGACATAAATAAGATAGGGGAGAGAATATGTCTTTACCTTTATTGCTGTTTGAGGCATTCTGTAATAACCTGTGTATTTGGTCATCTTTAGTTGTATATTCAATTGGTGTTTTTCCCGCGCTGTCTTTTATGTCAAAACGACAACCATGATTAACCAATAGACCAATGATCGTTTCGCCAATAGTTGTTTTACGAATTTTTAAATCCTTCACAAGAATGTGTAATACTGTGTCTCCATTACATTGTGCATTAATCTTTGATCGTCCTATTAAATGTGATGACAGTAAATATTTCAAAAACTCAGCACTTCCTGAAGAAAAAAACATTGCAACGATCGTTATATTCAATTTTTTTAGCATTTACTGTTTGTCTTTTTTTCAAACGTCGTTCTTTTTTCGTTCAAATAGTTTTACAGTAAATTTCCTTGAATTTCGTTTGAAATATTGGATACTTTTGGTGATCACAAACGGTCAGTCCGATTTGGTAATAAGTGATATTCGCTTTGAAAGGGGCACTAGCTACGAGATATATAAAAAAATAGATTTTTTTTCAATCATTAATGAAAGTGAAATAGTGAAATATTAATTCGCTTCTAGCAGCTAGTATGGTTCAATTTTGTCAAAATAAGCTAAAGAACATCTCATTGAATCCGTATTCATGTGACCTTCAGTTTAACCCCTTAGCTAGAGATAGATTACGCATGAATTATGCGTGTTTAGTTATTAAAAGATTAAAAGGAAAAGAATGTCAACATTAAAAGTGAAACAAAGGTAAATCATTTGATTAACTGATTCGATTCACAAAACAATTGTGAAATCACCCCTTACCTAACATTGGACTGTGGCGTAACAGCACAACATAAGAGCAAGCTTTAAAAGTAAATTACAACTGGCTTAACTCAAAAGATCGTTTCTAAATACAACTAACATAGAAGCAACAGACATAAAGCACCAAAATAAGAGTACTCGAAATTACTAAAAGCTAGTTCAAAGCCAATTAAAACCTATAAATTACACATGTTCTGCCAGACTAAAGTATCAATTAGTAGACATCAACAGATTTAGTTTAAAGACGTCATAGACAGTATGGTCATTTATAGCAATATACATTTCGTAATATTTTAATTTTGAAAAACAAAATCAATGTTATACCAACAAAAACACTGTTTTAGGATTTGACTACTGTGTTACATTGATAATCTTTAAGAATAAGAGTTTTTCAAAGGATCTATTAGTTAACATGAATCGTATTTTAATTTACAGGCTTTAAAATTTAACATCAACGAATAATTTGGGATGTGATATCCCGTTTTAAATAGGAACTAAACATGTTATAACCAAGCTTTTAAACCAAACCTTTGTTACTATGAAGGAATTTGGTAAAGGTTTTAATTAATTTGTTGTAACGAAATCTTTGACCTTATGAGTTATCAGTTATACACATATTACGTGCATTGAAATGTGAAACGTAAATACAGACACAGGCATGGGGAACAAGTTGTGAAATATATACACCGTATGAAGGGGCCAAAGTAACATCACAGTCATAAAAGGGAAAACTTACAATCGAGAACGAAAATTGTATGTTTACCGATACAAACTAACCAGTCATTGTAAAATAGAATATCACGAAGATACCAAAGGGAAATTTGAACCTATAAGTCGAAAATAAACTGTATGGGCTTTGCTCAATGTTGAAGGCCGTACGGTGACCTATAGTTGTTAATTTCTGTGTCATTTGGTCTCTTGTGGAGAGTTGTCTCATTGGCAATCATACCACATCTTCTTTTTTATATTGACAACGCCATGGCAAAAAAGTAAAAGACCAAAAGACAAACAACACTACACAAAACATAACACAGAAAACTAAAAACTAAGAAACTATATCCAAAATGCGTACCTAGTGCAGGAAAATCAGTACCTTAAATGTTATTACAAAAACATTATACAATTCAAATTTTAATGCATTAGAAGCACAATTTAACACTCTTCTTCTCTTTGTTGATACTCGGGTCAATATGGAATATAATAAAAGCGTTGAAGAGCAGATTTCATCAAAAAGGACTAACGATATAGCCAAACCAGGCCAGAAAAAAACCCCAAATACATGCACGCAGAAGTATACACCCGTTGATAAAAGAGAGGCAAAAGATGCCAAACTAACATTCAGCAATACTATTTTACTGGACGTGATGCGCACTTCGACAAAAATGTCTCCTTATAGATGGTCAAGGTCAATATGCTTGAAAATTTAAAACATAATACAAACAATAAGAACAGATATGACAATAAAAAGACCAAAAGCATGGCCAAATCAAGACAAGGGTTAAGAGATACGTAACATATATGATTGCAAAACAAAATACCTGTTTGTAAGGTAATCTTAACCACGAAATGAATAACATTTTCGTCCAATCCATTCTCAAATTCCTCGAACGAAGCACCATTTTGAAGCAGTTTAATTGCCAATTTGCTGGCCCATTCTGTTTTCTGTGTTTCAGAGGTCTCTCTAAACATCTTTAAAACTGATAAACCAAAACAATTGCAATTTGAGAAACTTCCAGCGAGTTTCGAATCGGCGCCAGTAATAGCGCCGATTAACAAATATGAAATTGCTTTCCATTGACCGTTTGATGAATGTCGATGAAGGATAAAATCCTGAACTATGTCTGATTCTGGATATTTTATATTAGATTCTAACTCAAATATATCTGGAAAAAATGAAATAATTGTTGCATATCATTTTTCAGTCGAAAATTAGTAAGAACATTTAAGAAAGCATTGCATATCAATGGGTCTTCCTTGTCTTAAGCAAAAAACGTGTTTATTAACAACTTCTCGTAATTCTATAGGTTGAAAGAAAAAATACTGGGATCTGTTGTTCAACTTAAGATAACTTTAACGAGTGGTTGAAAGTAAATTGCATGCGTCTGACGCGCTTTTCTGGATTTAATTTCAACAGGAACGCTCATATCATATGGATGTAAACATATGGACATGATATTTCAATCATTAGGCTAGTTAATCACTGTATTAATCTTTAATCAACTTGAACAACAAACCCCTGAATAATTACTTTTTCATCTTTTTATTGCTCTGTATTGTTGGTGTACTTTTTTCCTACACGCAGTTTTTAGTTTTTTCAGATATGATGAATTAAATGCAATTGGTAAAATTTCACAATCTTACTTGATTTTGGAATTTTACTTTAAAACCGATTGCTCTAAGTACCAAGGATGACGGTTAATAGTTGGGGAGCAATACAAAGTATACAAAATGCAGTAAAATCCATTCTTTGATATGCAACGCATTTTCTTGAGGTAATACAGCCATATACAAAATACCAAAAGCCTAAATTTAACTCATTGTGACCCGGGGCACGAGAAAGATCATAAAAAAATTATTATTTTAACTTTTCTGTCAAAGGACAAGATAATATGAAGGTCCTGGTGGAACGGGAAAACCCGTCTTATGTTAATACTTATTCATGCCAAAAAACTTAATAAGGTATTGAACAATACATTTTCTAAGATGTAGTATGATTGCCAATGGACAGCTATCCAGCAGAGTTCGTACGGCTTTCATCAATGAGAAAAAAAAAACCGTACCGTATGGTTGGCTTTAAAAGGTCCAAATGTAAAACAATTCAAACGAGAAAACTGTCGGCCTTATTTATTTATCAAAACAGGTTTACGAAAAAAAATGCAAGAACAAACAACAACCACTACACTGAAGGCTTCAGATTTGCTTTATCCCGGGCAATATTTTATGAAGACAAAACCCAGAAGATTGGTAAAGTTAACAAAAACAATAGGTTTACTAGTACTGTCAAAGTATATTTGTTCAACCTAACAGAAGTTCCCCTGGAAACTTTGTTATAAACATTGTTCTAATATCGGTTCCTATTGGATCAAATATTCTATATCCTTTATTACTTAAAGAACAAATACTGTAATATTTTTTCCAATGGAATAATATTACAGAATATTTCTTCCACTTGGAACTTATATTATGAAGGAACTTCTATTTCGTGACAGTACCATATTTGAAGGGGAAACAAACATAACAAAGATCTACTATGATGTATGTTTACCTACCTTTAACTTCACAGAGAACACTTATCATTTCCGCAAAGCAAGCCACTAGGTCTTGCGGATTGTCATAAATTTCTTTAAAAAACTTTACTGAATTTATAAAACATTCCACAGCATTGACTGGTTCATTAAGACTTTTGTATGCCAAACCTTGTCTATAATATATCTACAATATAAGATTTAAGAAGATAAACCTGTCAAATGCAAGTACAGTTATTTGTATTATTATCTTTATATTTCGAATATAATTAACACAGATGTAAATAACAGTTTATTAAAAAGAAGTCTTAATTTTCTGCTGTGTGTGTCTTTCCGACAAAAAGCACTAAAATGGTTCCGGATTAAAAACTTTATTGTGTTTCTTGTATGGTTGTTTAACAATCTTATTATTGTTGTTTTCCCAGTGACCATTTATGCAGCATCACTCAAAAATATTGTCGTCTTGTGAGACCGAGTTTGTATAGTGGAGGAGAATAAAAGTTTTAGAAACTCAATCTCTGCAAAAAATTTTAGTAAAAAAAGTATCAGCCCGCTAACTTCTTTTAAGTATGATGTTTTTTTTTTCTTAAGATAAATCAAAAGGGTTTGTTTAGGTTTTTTCTGCTTTTTTTATGACAGATTCTTCTATCATAGAGATATTTAACATCTTTATAATGTATTAAAGTTGAGCCTAATGTACTTTTAAAAATAATTACATCAAATAACTCTCAATTATCAAACAAAACTCATCAAAGATACTCAGCGTATAATTAGATACGTCTTCAATAGACTCACCAGTGGGGCTCAAATCTAACCAGTTATATAGTCAAATCAAAAAAGAATTTCTTCTGCTTATTATCAATAAAAGCAACAGTAGTATACCGGTGTTCAAAAGTCATTAATCGATTGAGAGAAAACAAATCCGGGTTACAAACTAAAACCGAGGGAAACACATCAACTAGAAGAGGAAAATAGAGGAACAACAGGAACACTGAAGTTCAACAAAAACAAACGCCAACATACATAGAAACGAACTATTTGATAACAACAGCCATATTCCTGACTTGGTACAGGACATTTTAAGAAAAAATGGTGGGTTGAACCTGATTTAATGGCTAGCCAAACCTCCCGCTTTATGACAATGTTAAATAATTGACATACACTTATGTGCTGGCTAAGGAGACAATAGCAAGTGTATTGTGCCACGCGAAGCGGAGGGAAATAGTTGGTGTCAAGGGGGACAATAAACGTGTCCTAATAGCCAGTAAATATGTGTTTCATTACACAGAAAGTACGGGAAAATTTTTGCTTATAGAAAAAAAAAGAGAAAAGTTATAAGCTAAAACACTGTTAAGGAGGTAACTATTAATGTAGATAAAAACAAAAAAATAAATTGTTCAAAAGGAAGCAATTCAGCTTAGCAAAACCCCCTACCAATCAAATTTGACCATCACTCAAGCCGATATGTTTTCTCTAAAAAATGTCCATTGTCAAATATGATATTTACAGTACTGTGAAATTACTTTTATTCGTGGGTATCAATTTTCGTCGTTTTAGCAAAACATGCAAAAGTTACATGTTCGTGGGTTCTTAAATTCGTGGATTTTAGTTTACTGAAGAAGAAAAAAAAAGTTACAAATTCGAAGACTTCAGAAAATAATATTCGTGATATTAATCAGATGTTGTTTTATAATGATCTGTGGGACATTGTAATATGGTGTTCATTTTCACTTACTTGTTCGTCTTTCATTACTAACAAAATTCATAATGTTTTTAATGGAATAATTGCTTTTTGAAATATACTGATTCATCTATGCTTACAAATTGTCTCGATTGAAGGAAAATGCAGAGTAAACATTTTAGTTGTGTCATACATGCTATCAGAAGCTATGACACGTATTAACTCAAGATCGAATAATCAACAGATTAACGATCAACAAAGGTGTTAATTTGACCATAAACATGTCACTTGACAAAAACGGTCACATATAAGAAAAATGCTACAAATGTACTTTGAACTGTAGAATTAATTATTATGAAATAAAAAAGCAAGCCTAAAATGAAATCAGTATTTTTTTTTTGTATGAGAAATATGAAAAAAAGGAACATTCTATTATCGCAAATCTTCATCTGACTTTCATCGATCAAAACAATTTTTCATGAGAATTAAAATGATAACAGTCGTACATTTTAGATTTTTTAAAGATAAAAAGGGTAAAATCCAATTTGAAGTTGTACAAAAAATGTATATTAAGTTCATAATGCTTTGGCTTATATGACCGTATCTATATAGTCAAACCTACATGGGATCTAACCATGTCTGGAATTGGACAACAGTTATTATATTTCGTTGGATACTTAAATTCGTGGATAAAGCCATCCACGAAAATTGGTACCCCACGATAAAATTACTTTCGTAGTATTACGAAGACTTATCTAAACATTTCAAAACATATTTGAAATTCACTTCGATATCAATCCCCTACTGGTACTGAATTTTGATTAACTTCCTTCACATGCATAAGATATTAATAAGACTCTATCATAATTACTTATGAAATTTACATATTCCAGATGCACAAGGTCATAGCTTTTTCAAACTATATGACGTCTTTCCACTAAACCCATTGGATGTGTCCTAGTTAATACTTTATTCTGGGAAGCATGTTATATTTATTAGTTATTATGGCTTTTAAATGGATTTCAGTAACTGTAACTGCTCTTAAAATTGATACTTTTTGTTTTGTTACTTCATGTTTATCTGACGCGTAAAGCCTTTCAACTGATTTTACAGTTCATTCTGATATTGTGCTGTTACATTACGGGATAAGGGCGCATTAAGCGCTTGCCAACATGTATAGCCCGGCCACTTTATGCATGTACCATCCCCAAGTCGGAGGCCTATGATCCAGTGATTGGCGTTTGTTGCTGTCAATTTTGTTTTACGTTCGTTGTTTTGTACAGAAATCAGGACTTTTTTGTTGTTGTTAGATTTTTGTTTTACATTTTGTCATGTCAGAGCCTTTTAGAGCTTATTATACGGTATGCATTTTGCTCTTTGTTGAAGGCCGTACGATGACCTAGTTGCTTATGTGTTGCTCTGGTGGATAATTGTCTCATAAGCAGTCATACCACATCTTTTTTTTATATATTATATTTTTATTTATTTACAATTCGGGCTGTTCAGTTACAGAACAATTCAATTTTAAGCACTTTTCAACATTACGATCATTCAAAAATCTAAAGACAAAAAAATATTCAAATTTGTAGATTAACCAAAATTATGATAAAAAATGTTTGTGTTAAATAACCGCTTATTCCACTTTTCTGTGGAAAGACCCATTGTATTTGTTCTGATTATTATTATTTTCTTCCGCCAAATTTTGTTCTCGCGTAAAATTTTTGTTTCGCAATATGTCGCTAAGATATTTCTTATATAGTATCATACAGTTTATGCGCTTTTTATTTTCACCCATACTAAGCCGAACAATTTTCTTTGTAAGAGTTATCTCCCTGAACACTTGTGACTACATCTCCTCCGTAACCGTTAAAGAAAGCGACAATTTTTTTTTTATAAAATTGCTCGTTATATCATTCGCATGATTTGTCCTATTTTGACCGAAGCGATATGAACACTCCATATGAGAGTTATTTCCCCTTATGTATTTGATATAAGTGATATGCATTTCTATCTTGTAAACCATAAGTGATAGTGACCTAGGATCTTTTGATTTGAGGTCCTTGGTAAAAAAAAATGAAAATTAGGTCAAGGTCAAAGGTCAAGGTCATATTCTAAATTTTGATTTTGGCTTATTTTCACTTATTTCCAAAAACCTTATAAGATATCGACAAATTAGTTTTACTAAACTGTTAGTTGCGACATGTCGTAACACTTAAATTTTGATTGCAAGGGTACGTTGGACGTAAAAGGGAGTTTTCTCCCCTCTTGTATTTAAAAATACACGTATGGTGATATAACTCATTAACCAAATATAATTAAGACCTATAGTCTTTTGATTTGAGGTCCTTGGTTTATGACCTTGAAATTGATCTCAAGGTCATAGCTTAATTTGACGTTCTAGATTTTGACCTTTAATTTTACCTCATATGTATACATGATAAAGCCATGAAACTTTTTGCAAGAGGTT
Source organism: Mytilus californianus (assembly GCF_021869535.1). Classification (NCBI taxonomy): domain Eukaryota; kingdom Metazoa; phylum Mollusca; class Bivalvia; order Mytilida; family Mytilidae; genus Mytilus; species Mytilus californianus. Next base: position 52,479,859 of record NW_026262581.1, on the reverse strand, counting down.
TCAAACCATTTAACCTTGAAAAAACAACCGGAAGTGACCTTGTGTAAACCGGAAGTAGCTATTTTTTGTACTTTATTGATATAAAAGTATATAGAACCAGATATTTTTGGAATCAGTGTCAAGTAAATATTCAAATAGTATCGGAAGTAACATATTTCAAACCGGAAGTAAGAAATTATCTCCCTTATTTAAAAAAATATTGTATAGAAACCATATATTTTCGGAATCAGCGTACAATAAGCTATCATTTGACGTTTGAAATGACATTTTAAACCTAATTTTACTTCTTTCATATCAAAATACATGTTTTTTTGATGGAAAGACCTTCAATTGTTCTCTGAACAATTGGTTTTTAATTATTATTATAGTTTTTATATTTTATTCAAGATTTGATGTATAAATTCAGTACGCTCTAAAATAAAATGCAATATATAAAAATAAAATTTACCAGGCTTCGTTACATATCAATGAATGGTAAAATGGTATTTTTTTTAACGAACAATAATTTCAAATAAAACAGTTTTTCACATATGGAATAATTTTGATGGAAGCTGCATGACCGAAATTCGAAGAAAGCGTATCAAACTATCACAGTTAGTTAGAAATATGCTATACTTAACCAATGACAATTAAAATGTCATATAATTGAAAAAACAAACAAAGTACAAAAAGGTATTACCATTATGTTTAAATGTCGTATAGATCAAACTAATATTGAGAGTACTTTAGACGAAAAGATTTCATCTCTGTTGATAGACATGTAATTACCTGGTAAAATCCCGGATAATAAGATAAGGCTTCATCTGCATCTGCCAAACTACTTCTGTAATCTTTTACGTTATAATGAACCAGTGATCTTTTGCATAGCAGTTTTCCTAATTCTTCAGGAGCAATTGGAGTTTTGACTGCCAAAACAATTGCTCGGTTGTAAGCATCAAGAGCTTTTGCATTTTCATTGTCGTTCAGTGCGTCCGTTGCCTCACATTTTAATTGCTGTATTTTGGCCACAACAGAATTAACTAAAAAGGTAATAAATAGAACTTAGAAGTAATTCAATCTTTTTTATGAATATAATTATTTTCTAGTTGAATGAATTTTAGCAACATGGCAACACGCTTCCGTTGGCAACATGGACATCTGTACGAAAAGCTGCACCGCTTAGAAAGTGATTTAAAGGTTGTTTATAGCTTGAAGTCGCCATTTAAAAGTTGCCATGGCTCATTGTGTACTTATCTAATCATGACATAGATTCTTTTAAATTTTAACTTCAAGTAACTTAAAACAATATAAACAGAACAAGAAATGTAGGTATGCAGTGAACGTAAACCGGTCACTTGAATGTCCCCCTGGTATCTTCTACGTCTTTCTTGTAACAATAGCGTCATACGATATATTGTACTGTCCTCAAAATGGGTACGTAACAATCACATGGCAACGTCAACAGCAAAGGCTATACTAAGACTAATATTGGAAAATCAGCAAATTATTCACAGCAGTTCGGAGAACAACAAATTAGATGTTCTCAGTAAAATACTAGAGACTTTGTGATAATGTTTTTATTACCAGAATTGTATAAACTAAGATTACTAAGGATTGGCGTGCTGGGTAATGAATCATAGCAGGCGACGATTACATTCGACACATCCGGTCTCCCTTAGTTTTGCCGTTTACCTTTATTTGTCTTCTTAATCAATTTACGAGAGTTGAACATCGATAAAATACTGTCTACTTAATAACTATTCATGTAAATTTAAATTTAACTGAAGGTTACCATGTCTTCACCAAATTAAAACTTGTAAAATTGTCAAATGGACTTCAGGAGGTATTAACATAACAAATTTGGTTTCTCTTAAAATTCATCGAATCTGAAAATTTCTAGATCAGTTTTAGGATCTGAAAATTACCTAATTATCGGATGTTCATATATATCCCCAGGTAATTCAAATCATATGATGAAGTAGAAAATGAACCTATTCTTTATTCAGAAAGTACAAAGAAATTGTTTCATATTTTGTTTTAAATGCAAAAACTGGCACATTGTCCGATTCTATAACAACGGTTATGATTTAGCAGATCAAATATTTAGATTAAATGATAATAAAGTGTTAAATGAATATAGATTTGATTTTGAAAGCTTTAAAAGAAGGAAAATATAAATTATCACGAGTTTTCAAATGTTCTTGTATACAAATAAGTAAAATATACTTTGTGTTAGAACCTTAAGCAAGAGTCTTTTACCCCTCCGGAGCACCTGCCATCATCCCAAATTTTTTTATTGTGGTTCCTGTTGCACAGTCTTTAGTTTTCATTGTTGTGTTTGGTATACTGTTGTTTGTCTTATTTTCTTACTTTTGCCATGGCATTGTTTTCGACTTAAACAATTTGAAAATTATTTTAAATCAAGGATTTCATCTTCATCATGCAAAGCTCTGATTCCTTGCCCGACTTTGGTTATACTTTCTGTCCATTTAGGTTTATATGCTCTTCATAGTTTTAATAAGATTTAGATTTTCAAATATGTTGGCCTTGAGCATCACTTAAGAGACATTTATTGTCGGAATACGCATCTGGTGCTGAAAAAATGGTACTGTTTATGTTATTACTACCACTGGTCAATACCTCTGCTGGTGGACTGTTAGTCCCCGAGGGTATCACCAGCCCAGTAGCCAGTACTTCGGTACTGGAATGAAAATACGGATATTGTGTTATTAAAATTTGCCGTTGCAAAATTTTGAAAATTATTTTAGATTAAGGAATATATCTCCCTCGTGTAAAGCTCTGGTTCCTTGCCCGACTTTGATTATAATTTTTGTCAATTTAGGTTTATATGCTCTTCATATTTTTAATAAGATTTAGATTTTCAAATATGTTGGCCTCAAGCATTACTGAAGAAACATTTATTGTCGAAATACACATCTGGTGCAGAAAAATTGGTACTGTTTATGTTATGACTTATGACTTTGAATATACAGTTGGTATTCGATACTGACATGATTTATAACTTACCTCTCTCAAATTATCTGTATATAAATTTATGTTATAGATGATGCATGTTGTACGGTTTTCATGTCGTATTTCACACCGAGGTGTGTTTTATGACAAGAAATATATAAGATATGCATTATCTGACTTATAATCCGTCAAAAGTTTTTACAAACTGCAAAGATTTGCTGGAAATTGTATCCCACTTTACAACTTAAATTAAAGTGGAATCTTCTTTTCTATTGCGAGTAGGTATAACCAAGCCCAATGGCTAACTTATAAGGTGTAATAAAACTAACAAATCTGGATATAAACGTTGAAAATTACTATTATATAATACCGATAAACGAAAAATGTAAATACATGAATCAAGAAACAAATGTGAATTGTTACGGTGTATGAAAACAACAAGTCATTTGGTAAGTAATTTATCATATTAAATGCATTAAAAAAGCATAACAAAATACCAAAAAAACTCCATGGAAAACTTAAAAAGGGGAAGTCTATAAAACTGACAAAATCAAACGCTAGACGTAAGTCTTGTTTTTTTTTATCTTGTGTCATGGCTTAACACGAAAAGAGCTATATATATTACAATTTGAAACGAATAATTAAGAATAGTTGGTTTCTTCCTTTTGTCTTGCAATAATATGTTTATCCTTGAAAATTGAGACTCGGGATAAAAATTATACCCTCCCCCAATTACATTTCTTAGCTATTAACCTTTAGAAAATGAGAATATTTTGTAATTTTATAGTGTTAGTAATTTCATCATAGATACCAGGCTTAACATGTTGTACGCCAGGCGCGCTTTTCATCTTCAAAAGACTCATCAGTGACGCTCAAATAAAAAAAAAAATAAATAAAAAGGGAAAAAAAATTACGAAGTTGAAGAGCATTGAGGACCCAAAATTATGAATGGTTTTGCCAAAAAAAGTTTAGGTTATCTCTTCCTCGGGTAGACAATCCTTAGTTATTCGAAACATTCAATGTTTTATAAACAGTTAATTCATAAGAAACTACGGGTTCAACACTCTCAAACAAAGTTATTATGGCTTTTATGTTTAGGTTCTTTTTGTCGTAAAACTCTTCAACTGTTACGGTTCTTGTACATTCTTATGTTTAAAATATTCGGCTTTGAACGTTCCTGATGAAGGTAAATCAAGAATAGTGCTTTTACGTTTCTTTACATAGCTTACTCGCTGATCTGTAAAGAGCTGGGTGATTAAAGAAAACTTGTTAAGATTCTAGTGCTGTCGTCTACCTTAAACTTCCTTTTAAAGTAATTTGCCGGAATTGAGGACTTCAAAATACAAGAATTCTATCCTCTCATTTTTGGATTGAAGTTGCACAGTTAAAACGAATATCAAAACAAGAAAACACAACAAATTTGAAAATGATAGATAAACTTCCGGTGGAACAGTAAAGACTAAACAATCTTTGAAGAAAAGATAGAAAAAGGAACACATTAATGTAATTAAAAGTTTAATGAATAAACTTGATAATCTAATAACAATACAAAATATACAGCAAGAAATTGTTAATCACGTTGTTTTTCAGTTAATAATAATGTCACAAACACGGCTTATAAATCGTCTGTTAAAAAAGACAAATTGGTACAAAACAAATAATACAAAGCGTTTTCTACGAAAATTATAAACTAAAAAAAAAAAAACAAGGCGCGAGGACAATGAATTTAGTGTAAAACTAATGACAAACAGAAATACAGTGGTAAACTCAAGTAAAAAATACAAATTATAATTAGGAAAGGTGAGGCAAACTGGAAGTTGGAGTCCGCCAGATTCTAAGTGTGCTCACATGTTACAACTCATCACTGTCAAGCTGCTGGCCAAATATAAATTCATTCTGTTCTGTTTTAGGTTGATTCAACATATTGAAAAATTCAAGAAAAAGAGGCGAAAGATACCTAAGGGACACACAAACTCATAAGTTCATAAGTCGAAAATAAACTGACATCGCCATGGCAAAAAAAGAAAAGAACCAAAAGACAAAACAAAGTATACAAAACACAACATAAAAAACCAAAAACCGGGGGTGATCTCGTGTACTCCAGAAGGGTAAGCGGATCCTACTCCACATGTGGCACCCGTCGTGTTGTTCATGTAAAACAAATTCGGTAATAAGCCTAATTCGGTAAGTCACATTTGGTTAAAAGAAAACAGGATTGTGGTTACGACATTTGGAACATATCCGCCGTCATCTGTGAAACAGATATCTCAGATCTTGATGGCATCAACGTATATGCAAACAGGGAGTTAGTGTATGGTAAATCCAAAACAATTGCTCATACGTTACAACTCATTGCTGTCAAGCTGCTGACCAAATATAAAGTTATTCTGTTTAGAAGGGAAAACATCTCATCAAAGATACCAGGCTTATAATCGCCAGACGCATCTTTCGTCTACATAACACTCATCAGTTGCGCCCAAATTTCAAACAGTTAGAAAGCGACAAAAATTACAAAGTTTTAGACCATTAATAACAGAAAAAAGAACATGAGAAAATTGTTGAACAGACAGGCGGACGGACGAACAAGGTGAATGCAATTTAGCCCCAACTTTTAGAGTGGGGATATAAAAAGTCGTTGACCGCTTTGATGCCGCTAAATTATGTCATATCCTTGATACAGATTTGATTCCAGGTAATTGGGCTATTGGTTTAGAGATTGTTATATTCAAATGCAAAGGATTTAAACTGTATCCGGTTGATATAGAGGAATAATCCTCAATGTTTTTTTGAGCAAAACATTTAGCATAATTAAAAATGATAGATTAAGCAAGTATGTATTTTTGAGGATAAGTAAGAAACCTTATACTTTAGTACCGTAGCCAATCTAGAGTCCCAAATTTAAAGAGATTAGTTTTCATGAATATTTATTCAGGACTATTAATATCATAATTAATATTATTAAAAAAACTAAATTTGAGGCAACAGTAGTTTACCGTTGTTCAATTAAACGACCATGAAGATACAAATCAAGGTAAAAAAAAAACCAAAAAACTAAAGGCTCTATGAGTCGTGGTCGCTGCATAGATCTATGTACAACAATGGCCATACTCCAATATTGTAGACTATAATATAATTCATGATTTTTATCTTGTATTGCTTATCATTTATTTTGTCTAGTTTCACTCTATATATTATATGCCAAAAACACATAAATGGATAAATATCATCATTTTTGACAGTAACTCCTTTAAGAAATTGACTGACTAATTTGGCTTTGTTGACCTATTTGTTGATCACTATTACTGCTTACAGTATTTTCCTATCAGCTATTGCTTACCCAAAAACGCTAAAACATATTAAAATAGACATTTAGGGGCCATAACTCATGTGAGTAGTCAACTGACAATTTCAGCTTTGTTGATCTACTTGTAGATCTTGTCTTGTTGATAATTTTTTTGGCAATTTAAAGTTTCTATCGTTATATCAGTTTTTATGATAAAAGACACAAATGCAAAAGAAATAGTAAAAAAAAAATCGTCATTTAAGGGCAATAACTCCTGTAAGGAGTCGTTTTATTATTTCAATCATTTTGACCTGTTTGTAAATTTTGTCTTGTTGGTCATTTTTGCTATTAAGGTTTCTTTCTATCTATAATAGTTTTCAAGATAACAGGTAAAAAGCAAAAATTGGTTAATAAAACAAACAATGATGTTTGTGGTTAAGTTTGTTCAAATTGGTTCAATAGTTTCAGAGTAGAAGATTAATGAACAGTTAACGGACGACGGACGGCACGTAATGAGTATAATTCACTGGACCCTTCACATCAGGTGACCTAAAACAACTTAATGTACTGCATGAACTCCAAAGAAGGGGAAGGGTATGCATTTCCTCCTATGCATACATCACCCGCAAGTGCGAATCCACACTCAGTTAAAATGTTGAAATCGAGGATAAGTCACAATCACTTAATTTACAGATCAAACGACGGTTCTGATGTCTACAGCTCTAAGACCGCGAAAGCATGTGTCGACTTCAGTCTTTCTTCCTCTTAACTCTGTTGGAACGGTTTTTGTAACGATCTCATCCCTTTTAATGAAGTCCGTATACTTGAGATATGTAAACGCCATACGATATGAGCTGATGCTAAAAAAAGTTCGGCTACTAGGAAAATGTTATCATCATTTTTATCATAGATTCAAGTTTATAGTCGTCCATCTATTCCAAAAACGAGGAAACTATCTTAATCTGAAGCAGACCTGCTAGTTTCGGTAATATCCTTAATCTCATATAAAAATGAAGAGATGTGGTATGACTGCCAATGGAACAAATATCCACCAGAGTTAAAATGAAGCCGTAGTAAGCAATGATAGACAACCGTAAGGCCTTGAACAACGAGAAAATCCATACCGTATAGTCGGCTATGAAAAGTCCCGACATGAAAAAATGTGAACGAGATTCAAACGAGAAAACTAACGGCCAAATTTACAACATAACAATTTACGAAAAACAAATATGACAGAGATGAACCAAACGACAACTACTGTTCTACAAGTTCCGGACTAGGGACAGGCACATACAGAATGTGGCGGTGTTAAACATGTTTAAGGGTGCTCAACTTTCCCCTAACCTGATACAGGTTCACTGGAATGTATGATATACAAGCACAAGCTGTATTATGGGTTATTGAGTGACAGGATGTCATCAATATATCTGATAGTGAAATTATATAAATACAAATATCATATTGCTGCAAAATTGTGGAGATCTAAATGAAATTTTTTTGATAGATCTTTAAAATTTGTAGGAATCCACATCTAACTGACACCACTGGTTTGAATATACTTGACCACAATATCTACGAAGGCCTGTGTTAATTGTAATAAGATAAACTTTGTAAACTATTCTTAAAAAGATAAAACAAAAAGGAACTTTTAATTAAATTGTTCAAACTTTCATTGAAAATTAAATATTTTATCCACACATACCATATGCTTGGTTCTGAATACTAGTAGCTTGTGAGAAGTTAATTCCTGGAGGTTGTAGAAAGTTTGCCATGGTTTTATTGCTTCTTCTCTGTAATTATTGCTTCTTCTCTGTAATTATTACTTTTAAATTTTTCATCTTTTCTAGAATGTCGTGTTGACTTAGCATCTAAAAAAAAGAGGAAAATAAATTAGTCACCGTTGCATTTTGTTTTTAACACGATTTAAAAGATACCAGAAATCGAAACTGAACAACATTCCAAGTATATATGAAAAAAAGAGATATGACTTATGCCATAAATCAGTCACCTGACGACACAAAAAGCAACAAAAAAGAATCTAAAGGTCAATATACTGTCCATACATTAATGCAAGCACTAAATCATCACGAATTTATAAAAAAAATTAACCAAACATTAACATAAATGATAAAATATTTAATTATTATATCACGTCGAGTATACATGGTTAGTGAAAAAGCATGGATATTATCAGAATATCTACTATAACATCAAATTACCAAAATGACACATTTATCTAGAGATAACTGAAGACAACCAATGATGAGGTTTTGAATTTTGGACAGGCATTTGAATTTGTGACCATTCTTTTCTAGTTTCCCCTTTAATCTCAATCGGTTTGATAGCGAAGTGTACATAGAAAACAGGTACGATGAAAAAACAGTTGAGTTCATATATTATAGTATCATTAATAATTTATTGAAATAAAGAATAAACCCCGATAAGATGCAGATAGAATAATGATGAATTTGAAAGCTTTCATTTTCTATCATGACCATTTATGATGGGGTATTTTCTGAAGGGTCCAAATCATAACATGAGCTATGGTAAACTTTAACAAAGTATAATTACAGCTTCGTTGCAGTCTTCTAAAAAGTCAACATTTCATACGGCAGATTTTTGTAAGCGAAGAAAAATCCACATGTTGAGCTAGGTTATCCGTCAATTTTGGAAAGACGCGTAAGGAGTGGCATGTTTTGAAACAGTTGCTCCACCGGGAACTGCACAACGCTTAAATGATGTAAATTTGAACAACAAATTATCCGATCAGCAAGCTTCAATGAATGTATGAAATATTCCCAATGTAATGTCGATTGATAATTGTATGAGAGATGTTTCGAACTTGTATAAGATAGTTAGTTTATTATCTTTCTATTTATTTGGTTATTTAGTTATTTACAATACATATTTAAATATCAAAATTTTGCCCCCTAGAATTAACTTAAAAAATTAATCCCGTGTGTTTTATTTCCTTTAAACTTTTTCAAGTCTTAAAAAAATTGTTTCTCCTCAACAAAATATTGAGTACATACAATTTTAACTTACAACTACTAAAAACTCTTCTTGTTGATGGCGGTATTTTGAAATTGTATGAGCTGTCTTGATTGGCTGTTGAATAAGCAACAATAAGCAATAAGCTTGACCGTGATTGGAAATAATTTGATGATCTAAACATTTCCTTGCACTGAATAAAGGCTTACCCGGCCACGTTCACTTGTATTTGTATTTTTTATCCATCTGATGAGTTAAGCCTCTTTCAACTGATTTTTATAGTTCGTTCTTATGTTGTACTGTTACACCACTGTCCCAGGTTAGGGGGAGGGTTGGGATCCCGCTTACATGTTTAATCCCGCCACATTCTGTATGTATGTGCCTATCCCAAGTCAGGAGCCTGTAATTCAGTGGTTGCCGTTTGTTAATGTGTTACATATTTGTTATTCGTTCATTTATTGTACATAAATTAGGCCGTTAGTTTTTTCGTTTGAATTGTTTTACATTGTCATTTCGGGGCCTTTTATAGCTGACTGTGCGGTATGGGCTTTGCTCATTGTTGAAGGCCGTACGGCGACCTATAGTTGTTAATTTCTGTGTCATTTGGTCTCTTATGGAGAGTTGTCTCATTGGCAATCATACCACATCTTCTTTTTTATATTTCATGTGTTTTTTGTTGATTTAAAGTTTAATCACAAACAAAGATACATGTGTATTTTACTTTCAGTCATTTTTATCATTGTTTTAATGTTTCTTGGGAGAAGGCACTGTTTATTATAAACGTCATTTATATTTTAAAGTGTGTTTGATAAGTACCTGTTACTCTTTGTTTTTTTTTTCCTTCTTGTTTTCATAAATTATTTAATCATCTTGATGACGTAATATACAATTGTGCTGACATCTTAATATTTGATCTTGATTTGATGGCAAATGCACTATAAACAAATTTTTCCGGATGCTAAATTATATAGCCGTGTAATAAGTTTGTGAATTACAATGTGAATGTTCTTATTAATGTCACCCCAGTATAGGTTCATTTGTTTTTAATGCATTCTGCAGTTATGACTTCAAGCAACGGCAAAAGAATTGTAACAAAAAAAGAGTTCAGTTGAAAAAATGGTTTTTCCGTGCTTACAATTATATACATAAATAAGTGTGGACAACGAAAAGAGAATTAAAATTACACATGATAATACTATCATCAATATATAAAATGACTGTCAACAAAATGATTTTAAGTATATTTTTACATTTCGTTACCTGAGTGAATGCCAGAGGTAATGATAAATCACGTAGAAGGACTTGCATTTACAAATCTCTATTTTAGGTTAATGGTAACTTAAGGTTCACTTTACTTTCTAACCGAAGTCGTACTTTCACCTTCCTGTATAAAATATAAAAGTTAGGTCGGCTTAATCTATTATAATATATTATTGAATAATCTATTTCCTTTTGTCGTGCAATAAAAGATGGTCTGGATGGGAGTCTTCGTTTCGGTATTCAATAAGTTTTATGCAATTTTTTTCTGTATTCTTAAGATATCTAGCACCCAATTATTCTCCTTTTTTTATATATATTTTAGCACCCAATTATTTTCTTTTTTAAGATGTGTATCCATTTTTCTTTACTCTTCAATTTTTGTTCATTATTTTCTAACGTACACCAGCAGAAGTACTGGGAAGAGCAAACCTTATTAAGGGTAACAATCTTTTAATATAAATTGCCTGAATTAATCGCGCTCGAATCAGAGCAATGTGAAGCCAAAATCAATTACGAAGTTAAAGAGCACTGCAAACAAGTAATGTTCAAAACATAATCGTATCAACGACATTGGAATTTTCAAAATAGTATTTTACCATTTTTCCTTTTATGTCAAGGTATTTGATTAAAAAATACCGAGAACAATTGGAAAGTTGATTGGAAAAGTGTGACTGCAAAGAAGTTCGCTTCAATAGAAAATTGTAAATTTCGAAATGTTCTTCTTTGTCTAAAAAGATTTATCTCACCTGATGATTAAAATCATTATTTTGTTATATTGCAAATCCTTTTCTTGTTCGGTTACAATGTTGTTAAATTGAAAAAAATTAAAGAATCGCGAAAAGAAACGTAGCAATTCGTCTTTATAAAAAGTTTCAATTTGTTTATTTTTTTAAATACATTTAGGAGGTTTTTAATTGCTTCAATGTAAAATTTACAATCGTCTTTATTCGAATTAATCTTTTATGATTTGTTATTGTGATTTTATAAAAAAAGGAAATTCACGATGTGTTTGACCAACATTAGATATGATAAGAAAATCTAATTACGTGTACTTTCAATCGACAGATTATTTAAACGGCCTACTCATTAACGGATTCCAACTTTAAATTTGTAGTTGACAAATCACGGTAATGTAAACATTATTTAAAAAATAACGAATAATTGCATACATTATATTTAAGTTTTTGTTTCAATGCAGAATTTAGAAATTCCAGAGTCGATCCGAATCTTCCGTAAATAGGCAAATTAATTATTCAAATTCCAGGTTCATATCATAACATTTATGCAATAATGATTCTTGTTCAATGATATCATACATACAAGACAGCAAGATTTAAACAAGATTGTGTCTGCCCTACTATAATGATAATAGGTGAATATGTAGCCAAGTCCGGCCACACTATAACACATAAAAAAAGAACAAACAAATTAAAAACTTACATTGAACGAAATCAAAGTATTTATAATGTGCCTTTAAGATTAGTCTCACATGACTAATAACATTTGCTTACTGCAGAAGTCACTGTCGTGTTATTATAAAACGCATAGAGCTGGTATACATTTAGCCCTTTCATTTCACTTTCACTTTCATCTATGGTTATGAAAGATTAAAATAAAAACTAGGTTAGATAAACGACTATATACATATTATGTCACTTTACGATAAACTAATCAATCTATGAATTCATATAATATACATGTATATCGCAGGTCCACGTGGTTAGTTCACTATGGACATTGATCAGCATGATTGTGTTCAAGTTGATATCAATTCTAACGAAACATGTATTTGTATTTTCTATATATGTTATCTTTGAAATTTATGTTATTTTAATATAAGAGTTAAAACAAGTCTTTAATAGATGTAATTAAAAAGTAAAATACCGAACTCCAAAGAAAATACAAAACGGAAAGTTTCTTATCCAATGATATATTCAAAAGCTCACACACATCAAATGAATGGAAAACAACTGTCATATTCCTGACTTGGTACAGGCATTTACTTATGTAGAAAATATTGGATTAAACCTGGTTAGCTAGCTAAACCTCTCACTTGTATGACAGTCGCATAAAATTCCATTATATTGACAACAATGTGTGAACAAAACAAACAGACATAATAGGTAAAAATGTCAAAAATTGGAGTATAGCAGCCAACATTGTGTTATAATCTTAATCACTATAATAAAAACCAACTATGTCAACAAAGAAAAACAAAATGGCGTATAGACACTCTATAGACAAAGCACATTTAATGTATACATCATAATTTTAAATGAGAAATTACATGGTATCAGAACCAAAGAAGCCAAAAATGAATGTATCTTCTGCATCGTTGTGTAAAAACTATCATAAAAGAAACTAGTTTTATATTTAATCTCACCAGACGCCAATTTCGTCTACATAAAACGTGTAAGGTTATTTTGAATAAAAACAGCTGGACGCCGAAACTAATGAGCATTGAATAGCTATAATTGCATTAAAATTTTTCCCCAGGTCGGAAGTGGCACTCTTTGCATAGGAGAAGAAATTATCTTTTTATCTATAGCAGTAAATTTACAGAAGATGCTATCGTCAATGATAATTCATGTCAGCACTGGAATGTTGACAGGAAGTTAGTGATTCACTCAGGGCGAAACATCCATCAGCAGTAAAAATTGACCCAGAGGTTGAAAAACCTCAGCAAGGATAACAGGCTTTTAACTAGTTTACCAGTTGCACATTCGTCTACATTAGTGTCACTCGAATTAGAACAGCTGTGCCCCTCCTTTAGCCGACGTGTTCCTTTATTTTTATGAGGCAGACTTTATACAGAAGAACAATTGAAAAGATGCTTGTTTCATTATTCATTTTCACATTCCGCTTATAAAATGGTGTCCTTTTACTGAATAATTTACAATTTGGTCACTATGTTATCTATCCCAATGAACTTGAAATAAAGGATACCATTGATAAATACTTATTGTATGCTTCATGTCATAAATTACATCTAGAAATTAACAATGAGGGCGGTTACGAACTAAACTTCAGGACAAAAGAGATAATTTCAATTTTCCAAAACGTGAAGTTCCATTTCTGTGTAGCAACATTCAAGCATCGCCTGCATATGGCGTATATATCTCCTTGTAAATACCATATTCCAGGGCTTGTGTTTCCTATAATTTTTTTCTTGATAGAGGGCTTCTTCTTCTACAAGGACGCTACTGAACCAAGTGTTCCAAGTGGCAAAGTTGAAGTCATCCCTTCGAAAGCTTTAAAGACACCGTCATAATTTGTTTGACTTTTGTGGAATACCTGTGTCACATATGACTATGCATTTTTTCCACTTGTCGGAACCACAATTCCGTCTTCTTTTCCTCAATGTAAACTTCCTTGAGCAACACGACTGGTCCCACACGTGGAGCAGGAACTGCTGACCCTTCTGGGGAAATGAGTCCAACCCTGGTTTTAGTAGGGTTCGTACTACTCAGTCTTTAGGTTTTCTATTCACTTTACGAGTGACTGCAAAGAAGTTCGTTTCAATAGAAATTTCAATTTTCAATTGTTTTATTCGATAAAAGATTTATCTCAGTTGATTTTTAAAATATTTTTTTTTATATCTGAATTTTCTTTTCTATTGCGGAACTCAATATTGGTACGGTGATGAAAATATAGAATCTGGACATTAAAATGAAAGAATTCTTCATTGTAGAATGTTCCAATATGCTAATTGTTTAAATACATTTCGGATGTTCTGAAGTAACCATTCTTCTATATTCGATTTAATCTTTTACGATGTTTCATTTTGATTTTAAAAAACAAGGAAATAAGAGATGTGTTTGTCGTCATTATCTATGATAACAAAATGAAATTACTTTTTTAATCAGAAGAATCAACTGATTGTGTTTTAACGGCCTATTCATGAACGGATTCCAATTTTGAATTTGTGTTTAACAATCAAATGATATTTATTTTAGATAAATATTGCTTTTCTTATAATCCACATTATCATTTTAAATGCCTAAATGTACTTAATGTATTGCGAACATGGAAATTAAAAACTTAGTTAAAAATATCGAATGATTGCATACAGTTATATTGAAGTTGTTGTTTAAATGCAGTATTTAGAAATTATAGAGTCTGATGCTTCAGTAAACATTCAAAATGTATGTGTATATCATAACATTTATTCAGTTATGATTCTTGTTAAATCATCATTCGTACAACAAGACAGCAGGATTTAAACCAGATTTTATCCGTCCTACCTAATAATGATACTTCTCTGTTTCAATCTCGGATTAAGCTCATCGAATCAGTATAGTTTCGGCTATTGTTATTTTGACTCCCTCCAGCAAAGCTGGCCTTGAAGAGTTTGGTTGATTTGTTTTGGCCATTAACATTTTAAATGCTCTCAAATTTATCTATATATTAGGTTGCCTAATTTTGGTCATGAGTATAACTGATACAAGGTCTTCCAGAAATGCGTGCTGTGCCCAAGGAAATTTTATTTTATTCGTTTTAACCAGAAAAGGGAATAATAATATCTTTCCTGATTAAATGTTAACATATAACAGTCAGGAACCTGATGTTCAGTGGTTGTCGTTTGTTGATGTGGTTCATAAGTGTTTCTCGTTTCTCGTTTTTTATATAGATAATACCGTTGGTTTTCCTGTTTGAATGGTTTTACACTAGTCATTTTTGGGGTCCTTTATAGCTTGCTGTTCGGTGTGAGCCAAGGCTCCGTGTTGAAGGCCGTACTTTGACCTATAATGGTTTACTTTTACAAATTGTGACTTGGATGGAGAGTTGTCTCATTGGCACTCATACCACATCTTCTTATATCTATATCAACGAAAACAATAGTAGTCTACCATAAGAGGGTATGGATCGGGTTTGCAAATAAAGAACAATTGGATGCTAAAATATAGGAAATAGAAAATTATGGGTAAAAATAGAGAATAAAGAAAAAATTATAGAATACAGAAACAATGACCTCATCCAACCCTTTTGTATGCCTCCTATTAGGTAATTTGTGCATTCATCACAGTTTCTAAATCATGCGGAAGAATTGAAGGATTGCAAATTCCTCGGCAGTCAGGGCGAGATAGTTTGAAACGGTTCTGTTTATGCCATTTCCTGTGGTGAACTGACGTTTTACCCATTATGCTTCCGAAAATTTTGTTCTTGCGCGTACATAAAAATGTTATTCCAGAAGCTCATGCTCATGTCGTGCGTTTGAATGAGTATAATACATTTCATTTAGTTAATTTTCTCTGTTTCCAGAACCTTCAAATAAACTCTGGCTGTTTCCTAGACTTGATAATTGCATTATATAGCTTTGTTGTTTGGTGTGAATTGCACACGTTCACAAAATACAAACTATAGGAGTTTTATTGACCTCTATGTTAACTTGTTGATATCTTGTTTTAACAGATTATAAATCGATTCAATTTAGGACTTTTCTTTAACATAGTCTCTGTTTAACAGACATAAACTACATAATTGGTTTTAGTATCATAAACTTTCATCGTATATCATGTAAATTTATAGTAAAATGTCATTTTTTAAACATTAGTATTTTTCTGCAAATAACATCCAAAATCACATTCAGCTGTGACCATAATGCATATTATTCATAATATAACAAGAAATAAAATTGATTTAATATAATCAATTTGCAACACTTATAGTGATTAAAGCGACCTCTACCTGATTTATGACAATTCTTGTAATGGTGAAACTGGACGTTAGGCTACCAATAATCAATTAATCAATCTAATGATAAAAGGTTATTATCAATTAATTCATTTTAACATATTTATAAACTGTTTGCTTATCATGTAACAATGAAAGGCACTGATTGTCATTTTTAATTTTATTTAATCGACCGTCACGTTTTTATTTATCATTAACTATAATTCTATATTACATCACTTACTTGTAATTAACATTTTATCCACTTTGAAATGCACACTACTTCTTTTTTTGCCATTGACTTGCTGGAAATATTCTTTTTTAAAGAGAACAATATTTTACTAATCAATTGTACAAGAGATTATGGAAAAATGCCAAGAAGTTTATGAATTGTAAATTGATATACTTTACGAATGCATATCATATTATCGACATATTGTAAATACATGTAAATACAGTAATAATCCTTATCAATTTTAGAAACTGAATATACAAACGGCTTTATACACTCATCAAATTAATGTAAATTTTGAATATATTTATAAAAACTTATCAAAGATGCAAAAGCAGTGGCGGGTTCAATGGGGGTGTAGACGGCGTACGCACCCCATGTCCCCCACTTCAATCGGATAAATTTATCATTTTTTTACATAAAATCATCGAAAAAAATCGCCGCCGATTTGTAGTTAACCATTTACCACTATTATCCTCCTCCCTTTCCTTGGACCCTGGGTCTGCACCTGCAAGCGTGTAATGCTTTGCTACGCATGCCAGAAATGTTCCTTGTATATCACTTCACTATTTTATACAATTGGGTACATTTTACCAAAACCAAATATTAAAATTGTTAATTTTCAGGAATAATTTTGTAAACTTATGTGAAGTATTTGAAATATATTCTGAACTATCTGTATTTGAATGATATAGTGATCTTGCAACTTGTTCTTGCAAAGAGTATAACCACATTGAAAATTTTCTGATTTTCAAAATGCAAATATTCCATGAGTTCGCTTTGAAATAGAAACCTTTATACTTCATGTGGAAACACGCAGATAGCAAAAAAGATATTTGCAAAAGTACAAACTACAATGATTAAGTCCGGATTTTTAGAAATAGAAATTGTAACAACAAAAACAATTTGAAAGTAAATGCATTTCCTGTCCTTGGTAAATCTGTAGTCATTTAACTCTGTAAATAGTTGTTGAGAAACACACTATCTTTAACATAACGCTGTGCGGATGTCATTAGGGAACTTCTATTGTAACATCATTCTATTTTGAAGTTGTTACTCTATACCTCAATGTGGCTAACATAATACAAATATACATCTTTCAACTTTTGTTTCCTTCACAAAAGTATAACATGTATAATGCCGTGACTGCTGAAAAATGTCTTCAAAGTTAAAAGAAACACGTTCCGGAACACAGGAGCGCTCTCACAAAGTTTTTGCGGAGATTAGAAGATGTGAAATCTAACGAAGATTTTCGACAGAGATTAACTTTCGACAATTTTAGATTTGATTATTGATAAGGAAAGATATTTGTCGGACTTGAACACTCAAATTGTTAGTGAATTATCGGAAGAGGAACTTTAGAGACGAAAATATGCAAGATGTGTAAATTTCTAGACACAACCGCCCGTACTAGCTATTCATTCCCAATAACAGATAGTTCACTTAACCCTTTAGCTCAGAGTTTTGATGTCAATAGAAACCAAACAGCATCGTTCAATTCGCAACACATGTACACTCATATGTCCAACAGCAGTAACCAATTTCACAAATTTCCCAAGTTAGAGCTTTCAAAATTCAACATTCTCAACTGGCAAACATTCTTGGAATCTTACGACACAGCAATTCATAGTAATCCCTCATTAACAGACGGCCAGAAACTCAACTACTTGAAATCATTACTTCAAAACGAGGATTTATCTACAGTTTCGTGATTTGCACTTACAAATTTGAATTACAGTAAAGCTATAGATTTATAACATCAGCGATTCGTACAAACTAAAAAAATCACGCACACGTACATGCAGACTCTTTTAGCTCTACCCGCACCCAATAATACTTTGCATGTCAAGTCATTAGAGGACTAGAATCACTAGGTCAGAATCAGGAATCGTATGGTGCTTTACTTATACCTGTTATGCTAAACAAACTTCCAAGTAGAATTAAGGAAATCATAACACGTGAACATAGTTTAAAACATTGTTCTCTTGATAAACACAAACAACGCTTATTTAATGAGATAAGTATATTCGAAGCCGGACAAAGAGTTAATCTAGAATCAGATGAAACATTGCATAGCACAGTATATCTTGCTTAAACTAACACACAAAATAACAACATCATAAAGCCACATAGAAGTGAGGTAGCCGTATTCACGCGCAAGCTTTATTGCGGAGAGTCACATAGCCCAAATACATGTATCAAAATAATTGACCAGAAAGCCCGCCTTAAGCAAAATAAAGCTTGTTTTAATTGTCTTGGCAATCACCGAGTTTCATAATGAAGTCTAAAGGAACATGAAAGCAGTGTGAACGAAAACATCATACCAGTAATTGTACAAGTAAGAACTAGTCTTCAGTTTCGTGTTCTTTGAATTATGACACTAGTGATAAACACGCCTCATCAGATCAACAAACTATAGCCAAACACGCATCATCAATGCTCTGCACTACGTATTCAAGTTCTTCTTAAAACCGCGATAGCCATGGTGCACTCTAACGCTCAGGTGAGTATGGACGCAAATATACTCTTCGATGAAGGGGCTCAGCGCTCGTTTATTACAGAGGGTCTAGCAAAGCAACTAGAATCGAAACCATAATTCTGTTTCAGAAGTCATATCTATATCTGGATTTGGAGGAGGTAATGATTCAGTATGCCATTAGAAAACTGCTAAAAAAATTTGAACGAACGGGTGACTGAAACCGCATACAACTGAATGTGCCTATGTTCCTGAGATAGCTTTACCAATACGGATACACACCACCGAGACAACTAACTTACCGTACTTGCGCGGATTGAGATTGGCGCACCCACTTTCGGGACATGACGTTTTTTCCGTAAATGTGTTGATAGGAGCTGACCATTATTGGGATTTAATTAAAGATAGGACTTGCCTCGTATTGTCCTATCTTTAATTAAATCCCAATAATGGTCAGCTCCTATCAACTACAGTCAAGTCAAGAATAGGGTATTTGCTATCCGGCCCGACACAGAAATCAGCAGAAGGGACTTCTTCAATGATAAACATTTTAATTGCACACAAAGAAAAGGAATACGACTTACAAAAAATCTGGAGAATCGAACCCTTGGGAATTACACCTCATAATAAGGAGAAATCAAACACAAAATTGTCTTACGATGGCAATATTTGTAAATACACAGCAAAACGTCCATGGAAAGACGACCATGAACCACTACCGGCAAGCTTCGACATAGCTAGACAAAGAACATAAAACGTAGTAAGAAGACTCAGCAACGACTCGTACCTTCTTAAAAAATATTGTGATATCATAGCCGAATAGGAAAAGAAAGGTTTTATTGAAACAGAACATGCGCATTATATCCCTCACCATTCAGTCAAGAAAGATTCAGCGACGACACCCATCCGTATTGTTTATGACTGTAACTGTCGTCAATCACAAGACACTCCTAGTCTGAATGTTGTTTGCGCAAGGACCCACCGATCCAAAATGACATATCAACGCGATTGATGCGATTAAGAGATAATAGACATGCTGTTTTCACCGATATCGAGAAGGCGTTTCTTCAAATCACGCTATATGAGAACGACAGAGATATGACGAGATTTTTCTGGCTAAAAGACTCAACAGATCCTATATTTGGACAGTACATATGAACCTACCTTACATGTATTCACAGATTCAAGCACAGTAGCATACGTCGCTTGTTTGTACTTGGTAAAAGAAAACGAATCTAGCTTTGCCATGGCTCAAAATCGAGTGGCACCTTTGAGAAAGTTAACCATACCGCAACTCGAACTGATGGCAGCATTAGTAGGGGGTCGATTAGCGTCACATATTTAGTCTAGTTTACGGAACGTTAAAAGATGCGTACTATGCAGCGACAGTCAAACCATTCTACACTGGATATCTTAAAGGAAGCAACTTAAAGTATTTATAGCAAACAGAGTAACCGAAATTAAAGAGCTCACAAGTGAACTAAGCGGGAAATATTGCCATACACAACACAACCCTGTTGATCTATTGTCACGTGGAATATCGATGAACAATTAAAAAAAAACTATGAATACATGGTCCTGACTGGTTGACAGACGAGAAACAATGGCCAAATGAACTCGAAATTGACAGTTAACATGGTTAAGTTATGACCACAATTAGTAAGTACGATGAATATGAGGAAAGGTCAGATGACGTTATACGGACGAATTACAACGTATTGAACGTAATCACAGTCGATAGATACAACTCATAAAAAACTGCGCGTATCTTAAATAATGCAACAACGAAGTTAATTGAAGCTGTGCAACACCAAAGATACAGTGATGTTTTTGAATGCTTATCCTCAAAGTCAACGCATAACTTGATACTGATACGTCAATTACGATTGTATCTGGACAAAGACGGATTAATACGATGTGGGGGACGCATCAATAACGCATCGCTTCCAGAAAACGCGAAATTCCCGTATTTAATACCACCAAAGCATATAGACTTACAAAGTTACTGATAAATGAAATTCCTGTTGAAAATTTGAATTCCGGCAAAGGAGCTACCGTAAATAATTTGAGGCAGAAATATTGGATTCCTTCAGCACGACAAGAAGTTGGAGGCGTAATTCGAAAATGCGTATGTTGTCGAAAAGTAACAGGAGTTGCCTACAAAGCACCAGATCCGCCACCTCTACCAAAAGATAGACTATCGTCTAAAGAACCGTTTTCAATATCAGGTGTAGATTTCAGCGGCGCACTAAACATCAAAGGAGAAAATAGACTACTTCGAAAAGTGTATATATGCTCTTTGGTCGGGTTGTTGTCTCTTTGACATATTCCCCATTTCCATTCTCAATTTTATTGTGTAAATGTGCTTATACTCGAGCTATTCATCCAGATATGACTAAAAAATCGTTCATGCTAGCTTTTCGTAGATTCATAAGCAGGAAATCGATACCCAGAGTTTTGATATCAGACAATGCCACAACAGTTGTTGCAGACGCGGAGGAAATACGGAAGTTAACGGACTCTTAATCTTTACATGACAAATTGAGAAAATTTGGAACCACATAGAAGTTCATACCTAAACGTGTCCCATGGTAAGGTAGTTTTTGAGAAAGACTGGTTGGACAGAGACTTGCCTGAAAAAGATTCTTGGGCGCGCATGTATAGATTTACCGCTGTTACGGACATTGGTTGTTAAAATTGAAGCAAACCTTAACAACAGACTGCTCACCTATATATCGTCAGACATTGCCGATCCAGAGTCGCTTACCCCGTCGCATCTATGTATGGAAGGCAGATTAAATCTTTCCTGTATCCGTTACATACAGATGATAGAGACTGTTATAGTTCGGATTTTTCAAACAATCATGAAACTTTGAATGACCAAGTGAAAATAAGGTTCTGTCTTATTTAACAATTCTTAGCAAGATGGAAAAACGAATATTTGACATCTTTACGAGAATTTCACCGAGTGTTTGGAAAGAACAATCAAAGTGTAAAACTATGAGATGTAGTTCAAATATACGACGTTAGTTCTCCATGTACAACATGGAAACTTGGTGTGAAAGTGTAACTCACTTATGGTAATGATAACCTTGTGCGATCTGCGACGGTCCAAACATCGAAGTCTTAACTTAACCGACCAACCAATTGTTACGTTATATCCATTGGATATTTGTGAATCTAATTCCACTTTTACCACGACGCAAATATGTCAGCGAAGAGCCAAGACAGATGCAATAGACAAAATCAAAAAGTGGTTAAAGTGACAATATTTCAATAATATTTGAGTGAAGTGACAGTAAAGTTAAACTGTTTTTAATTTTTACGAGATACATTAATTTTTAACGAAATATTTCATTTCATTTATGTCTATTCAGGTCAAGGACAATTTTATTCAGTTAATTCAGTATATTGGAGGCACTTTCTGCGGCCCCGGAGAATGTTGAGAAACATATGAACTTTAAAGTGACGTTGTGCGGACGTCGTTAGGGATCTTCTTTTTCTAACGTCATTCTATTATGTAGTTGTTACTCTATACCTCAATGTGGGTAACGTAATACAAATATACATCTTACAACTTTTGATCCTTCATAATAGGGACGGGAGATGTTTTATGGAGCGAATATTCATTTTCAACTGCTGCTAACATTAATTTTCATCCTTTCTAAGGCTAAGACTACTTTTTCTAGTTATTAATAGGCCAGCTTGTTCGTTTCCTAAATCACCATTGCTCCCACTTCTAGAATATCAAATGGTAGTCCCCTAACCAAATATTTTAAGTTGTGAATTTCAGTCAACCCTTCTCATGGTTGCACCAAATTTGCGAAACCTAACAAAAGTATACTGTATATAAAATTAAAATAACAAAAATACCGAACTCCAAGGATAATTCAAAACGGAAAGTCCCTTATCAAAAAGCAAAATCAAACAAAAGCTCAAACACATCAAACGAATGGAAAACAACTGTCAAAAATGTAGAAAATGGTGGATTAAACCTGGTTTTATAGCTAGCCAAACCTCTCACTTGTATGACAATCGCATAGAATTCCATTATATTGACAATAATGTGTGAGCAAAACAAACAGACATAATTGGTAAAAATGACAAAAATTGGGGTACAGCAGTCAACATTGTGTTATATAGTGCGGTGACGGTATAGGAAAAAGTCGATTATTTAAAGAGTTTAATTTCACTTCATATTACACGGATGAAAATTGGCACAGTCTTAGAAAAATAATTTTACTTGAATTTAACATTGGTTGTCAAAAAGTCATATGGTGCAGTTTTTTTTTAATTTTATCGTTTAGCTAGCAAATTTGACTAAAATAGAGATTATGAGTGGCATGCAGTTTGGCATGTTTTTCAAAGGCTGCACTCAATTATATTTCTTTTTTCATTTGATTCAAACATCACACACAATGTTCTATTCATTAATCGAAAAAGATAATCATAAAAGCCTTTTTATGACAAGTTACGAAGGTAAAAAGTACTGTAAACGGGGACATTTTTGTGTGTCACCGTATTCCAAAATCATACAATAAAGCTCGTATGTATAAATTGTATTGTAACTACTATAAATTGATAAAACTGCAATTTCTCTTTTCATATTCACAAGTTTTTATGGAGTAATATTCTTTGAAACGATTTATTTAAACTTTCAAAATATCTACTATCAAATCATTAATATGAATAATTTCCGGAAAGTTTTGTCCGGCACCTGATTGGGCAGAGTGCGTAGTTTTCCCCATATAGTTAGGACTTGATATTTATTGTATTTATTGATGTTTTATTGTTTCTTAGACTTTTTTGGATGTTCGTAATTCTGTCTGAGGTAGTATTGATATAGTTGTATTCATATAAGAGGCCAATTAGGTTTTTGAGTTGTATAGTTATGAACTTGGGATCCGACCAAATCCCAGAAGATGACAAAACTGGGAAGTCCGTTGAAACTTGGCTTTAACATTTCAAAGAAGCATACATTTAGTTAAATTCTTTGGATAGTGTTATTTTCTCAAAAGCAGAAGTGGTTCAGTTGTTTTATTTACCCCTAACAGTTTATCGCGGTATTTTGACACAGTTAATAGGTGTAAAGATGAAATTATAAATTCAATGAAGATACTATACCGAAGGAAAGTTTGAAAATTGTTTATTATAAAAGTTGATACGAATGATGCATAAGTCAACATAACATATCTGCGTTTACAGTCCTAATTGCAATTGGTAATACAGAACCTTCTCAAAGACTTAAAGACAACCATTTTTGCTCAGTTCTTTAGTTTCAAGTTTAGACATATTAAGATGTCCTGTCACTCTACAACCCACATTTCAGTCAGTGCCTACATTTCATATATCCCACTAGTGATCTTGTGATAAATGATAGTACCGAATCTAGAATGGCTGATTAATATCTTGACCTTTTCTTTGATATTGACACAGATTGAGGACTTCAAACAAAAAATCCATGACAAACGTCACATGATGATTTTAAATTTCCAATGTCAATGTCTTAGTTATCAATAGTAGCATATTTTCTG
The DNA here is from genome assembly GCF_021869535.1 of Mytilus californianus. Taxonomy (NCBI): domain Eukaryota; kingdom Metazoa; phylum Mollusca; class Bivalvia; order Mytilida; family Mytilidae; genus Mytilus; species Mytilus californianus. Next base: position 52,455,458 of record NW_026262581.1, on the reverse strand, counting down.
CTCCACCGTATGGAGTTTACGTGTCTCAATTGATACCTTACGCTCATACATGATGACACAGTACCAACTTCATGGAAAAGGGTGTGCTCCTGACAAAGAACAGCTTAAATGAGGCAGCAGATACCAAACGGATATTCGAACTTAATAGTCAAAGACAATATCACAACGCCATGGCAAAAGTTGAAGAACGACGTATTTTTAGACAAATAAAATTCTACAAAATCCTACATAGAAAACTATAGACTGACCAACACGAACCTTACTAAAAACTGTGGGTTATCTCATGTGTCAAGGAATGGTTAGAAGAGTTATGAGGAAGAACCGGCGACTGAAATGGACACACATATTTGTTTTCGTAAATTGTTTTGTTATAAATTAGGCCGTTAGTTTTCTCAATTGAATTGTTTCATATTTTTCATGTCGGGACCTTTATAGCCGACTATGAAATATGAGTTTTTACTCATTGTCGAAGGCCTTGCGGTTGCCTATATTGCTTGCATCCACTTCATTTGATCTTTGGTGGATAGTTGTCTCGTTGGGAATCATACTACATCTCCTTATTATTATACAAAGTAAGTTTTAAAGTCACCATCACGAATTGCGTTACCTTTAAGCTTTATCGTGTCTCAACTCACTAGCAACATCTTTTCGTGGTATAAGATATTTACTAAGTAGAAACTAAATGTATCATTTGTGTCCTATTCCTGTTTGTGACATTTTGACTGATTGTGATTTGTATTGTGTGTGATGCATGCATAGCAAAAGACGGGTATGCTGTTGACGCATCTGAACTCTTTTTGAAATTCATGGGATTCCCTCATTTTTTGTTTGAAAACACACAGATAACAAAGTGTAAATCAATCTACATTTGTTCATATCATTGCATATATAGTAATAAAAAAGCTACATTCAAGCAAGACAAGGGATTACGGAATCTTAAAAAAATAGATTCAGATAAAGGGTAACTTGCTTGACTACCCCTCTAAACCTTAATGAGGATTCTAACTTTATTCATTTATTACAAATACAAATTTACAGAACAAGCGTTTTACATTAAGCAGTGCGATAGCAATACTAACCATAGTTCAGATATCAAATCAATTTATACAGACCAGACTGTAGGGCAGAACAATCACGACAATCGGAAATTTTTGACAAACTACAATATTGTAAGCATGGCAAGCGTATACTGTCGATTAGAGATGCGTTTTTTCTCTTGACTTTTGTTGAGGGATATTTAGAGTTGCAAGCAGGCCAAACTACTCCTTTTGAACAGGGTTCATTGTCATTTGTCCTAGAAGCGCCCCGATGTTACAGTTGTTGTATTTTCCCATAATTTCATATTGATATGCTGAAAGTGTATTCTACAATTTAGAAATGTTTTGAAATGTCCTATGATGCTGGACAAAAGCACGCTACATGTTGCTGTACACAAACATTTGACCAGCATTCTATTCCATTGCAGAACAAGCCAAATGTCCGAAGCTTAACGTTCATAATCGCAAAATTATTAGGATTTGTGGTTTAAGAATTTTGTCTTGACCTTTAACAACTATAGTGAAACTTTGGACAAATGTTGATATTCGTGATTTATTAAGCTTAACCTTGTATGTACAAATATATATGTTCCAGCCAAGGGTCAGAACCTTGAAACAACGTTCCCACAATATATAAGTCATTTCAGGTCTGAACTACTGAAAGTAAAGTTTTACCATGTTTAGTGCGATGTTAAATTATCCTGATTAAAAGAGATTTTTTGTCTTGTTTCACTAAGTTAAATTTGGAATTGAACAACTGAAACGTTCGCAATTTCTAAACGGATAAAAGGCGGTTCTAGTCATAAAGATGGCTTTTTATAACTGTTAATCTATTTAATATTGATGTATGTTCCTATTGATATATCTTATTTAAAAAAAAGTCATGACAATGTTTAAACTCAAATATAAGTCTGTTTTGAAAGAACTTTAGTTGCCTGTTTGGAATATACCAAGTTCAACCTATATCAAATTTTCCACTTTCATTGAGGTAAAATAGATAGTTATATATATTTTTTTCATATTTGTCTACACATTTTGTATAGTTTTGACGGCCGTTGTTCTAATTGTTTGAAAAAATACATCTTTTCAAAATGAAAATCACCCCCCCCCCTTTTTGTAAAATCGCATACGTTTACTCGGGAAACTCATTTAATGATGGTTGTCCACTTTTTTGATAAAAAATTGAATAAGGAAGAAAACATGTGCAAGTTTGCAACCATTCTACTGCGAAAAGTGTATTTAAATTGGAAATACAAATATTCAATTTTTTTTCTCATGAAAATGGTTAGTGATCTTTAATCTTGATTCCTGAAAAACTGCACCATATTTTCTTTTGACGACCAAATTAGTTTTAAAGTACACATATTTTCGAATCGGATGATATATGATATAGTCGAGTATAAGTTTTTACAATTAAATTTTGAAAATTCTGACTCTGGTCACCGGGCTAATAATCTTAATCACTATAAAAAACATACAACTATGTCAACAAAGAAAAACAAAATGGCATTTATATGATTAGGGTTTATTCCTTGAATGCCAACATCCTTTGATCTACCATCAATTTACCTGTAAAATTATGTTGGCGTTGGAGGAATAGGTGTAAGTTGTTATCACAACAAAAGTTCATGTTTATCAAAACAATCATACTAATAATTAAACAGATATGTAAATTGCAGGTAGTTAAATATAATTCATGTTTGTCAAGTTGTTGAAAATCATTTTTTGCTATTACTGCTTGAACAAATATGAATTCTCTTAAAATGAAACTTTGAAAAGTGTTGCATCACAAAGTCAACATGTGCATATTGTCAGGGATTCCAGTTTTCCCAACTTTTACAATAGCCTCTTTGGACTTTGAAGCTTTTTTCGATATTTCTATAGTTGTGTGTGCTGTAATATCCTCCCATATTACATGATGGAATTTCTTGAAACTTTGTATCTCATGTTAGATTACTATGTTTTATTTTATACAGTTTGTTCAGGATATTTTTCTTGGTTATGATATCACATCTATTTTTATTGTATTCATAAAATAATATTGTTTAGGTGTTTATTATTTTTGCAACTCATCGGAATTCTTGTTACCCTATTTTATGGATTTTCTTGAAACTTTGTAGGGATCGAGCTTGGAAGTTATCAAATTTACTTAATTATTTCTGATGCATGGTTATTTAAAGTTTAATTAATTGTTCAATTGAAATCTTCATATAGTTCATATTGACTATATAATATTTAAAATGATATGGAATTTAATAAATATCTAATATCCTTTTTTCAATTTGAAATAATTGTATTTGATTAAAATGTCTTTAATATTTCTAATATGTCTGATGTTAATAAACATTTCATTTCCAAATATATCTTTTTTTTTAATAAAAGGCAATAAAAATGTTTTAATTTTCTTTATTTCTTTAAAATTCATAATGATTTTAACCCTAAAGTCTTCTATTTTTTCTTAGCAAAAAGTGATAAAATGTTGCATTTCAATCAAGTTCACTAATCATTTTTAACAGTTAAATACTTATAAAAACACCTATTGTTATTTTTTAAACATCTATTGAATTATTTTTGTTGGCATTCAAGGAATATGTAACATATAAAATTTTGGCATTCGCGGAAGACACCATGATTAGACACTCTATAGACAAAAAATTACCATAGCAGGATATACATTTTATAGACAATGCACATAAGCAAAAATGAAAGACGAGAATACAAAAAACGAATATAGCACGATAACACAATGACGGGATGTATAAATACCGAGCCACGCATAAGGATATTACCAAGAATGGACTAAACAGTAAAGGAGTAAAGAAGTGCTGCAATCAGATATGATATTTTAAACGGTTATTCTATTGTGAAAATAGATAAATAAATGTTGGATCAACTTGATACAGAATCTTTGTTACTCATCTGTAGGTCAAACTGCTGATCTATCAAAACCAATAAAAAAGTAACACTTTTCACAAAGAAAGTAAACAATAAATAAAAGCATCGTCGAATCTTTACAGTATGATGTGGCGTTGATAGACAGAATATGCATTTTCCAGTAGTTGTATCATTCGAAATATAAATAAAAATTCCCTAAGACACCAAGTTAACAATAAAAGATATCAAAGTGCTGAGTAGCATCTCCTGTTATGCAGGAATGACCCGCCATGAGAATCACTCTGTCAAAATGTCACAATCGGGAATTTGACATAATTGACAGATAAGACGACTTGTTTGATATTTAAAGATCTAAAATCGCGAAAACATGTCACTTTGAGACACATAAACAGCTTATTGGGCTTTTGTTTTTTTTGTTGTTTTTTTTCTTCGTTTCAATGTTTAACATTTTTTTTTCTTATGGGATGATACTTACGTATACACTCTTTGAGTTAATTTCTAAATTATTTGTAGTTTGTCTTTTGGATAATTTGTTTTTAGCAACCATGTAATTTATTTACTAAAATTGAGAATGGAAATGGGAAATGTGTCAAAGTGACAACAACCCGACCAAAGAGCAGAAAATAGCCCAAAGGCCACAATGATTTTTTATGAATAAATAGCCGATTTACTCTAGAACAGCATTAACATACCTGCAATGGGTCTTCAACACAGCGAGAAAATCCCGCACCCGGAGGCGGGCTCCAGCTCCTTGTTTGTTTGTTTTAGAAAAGTATGGCCATTTTATTCGTCATCTGTTTCATTCATACATAGATTCGGATTTGAAAGTTTAAGAATCCAAATACAAATGTAATATATTTCATATTTTACAAGCATCCTTAAATAGATTATAAATCGAGGTGCTTACCTTTCTTAATATTATTATTTTTTGGTTTGTAGTGGGTTATTTCATTATTGGGGAAAATACTCGAATGAAGGAGTTGTAATATTGTTGGTTCTTGACATGCTTTATTGGTCGATCTTTTATGTACCTTTTGTTATTCAACTGAGAAAACGGGGAGGGTTTGGATATAAAAACTAGCTTGAGTGCAACATCATACTTTTTTCTTAGTGTCAGAATCTTTCTTATCAATGGGTTTCGTATATCATATCGTATTTTTGACAGATATGGTTTTGATTGCACATCTTTGAAAGTCCCGAGAAATCAACTCAGTGACTTTTCAACACTCGGAGGACATTTAAAGCTCGACCTATTGCATTGACTAATTTCCCCCCGCGTAAGACCGTAACTACATTGACGCCTAGATGTCTTGCTTTTTATGTCGTTGGATTGCTGTCTAATCGATATTTTTCCATTGACTTCTTTAATTCATAACTTTTGGATTGTAGATATTGACAAAAAAAACCCATCTTAATTGACTAGGATTGTCAGTTTTCCTATCGAAGGTCGGTGGTTTTCTCCGGGCACTCCGGCTTCCTCCACCAATAAAAACTGGCCGCCACGAAATAGTCTAAAAGCGGTGCTTAAAAGTGGCGTTAAAACACAAAAAATCTAAATCAAAATCAATCAATAAAAAAACCCAAAAAACATTAAATTTTATGTATCCGATGCGCCCTTCTGGTTTTTCCTTCACCATGACAGCTCAAAGCCAAATATTTGAAAACCAAGCATGTGTATGTACCAAAATATGTGAAGAGCTATATGACCAAAAGGGACCTTGACATAATAACCAAATCCATCTAAGGTCAACTTTGACTGAGAGAGTTGGAACCTAAGTTTCTTAGTATTTTGAACTTTATAAACGGACAATTTAAGAAATTCATGTTATAAATCATGTCAGTACATCCCAACCTGTTATTTTGGTAGGGGTCGTTTTGCTCAGTCTTTAGTTTTCTATGTTGTGTTTTGTGTACTGTTGTTTGGGTTTTGGTCCTTTTCTTTGCGTTGTCTGTTTATTCTTAACTTATGAGTTTGAATGTCCCTTTGGTATCTTGCAGTACCGTTTAATATTTTTTTATGCATCCAAATCATTTGACTGCAAGATCGATTACACGTGAAACGAATTCCAGTACTCTTGGACACATACTTTAGTTCCAAGTTCCAAACCCAAGCCGATTGATAGTAAGGCTTAGCATAAAGATGCAGGATTTATTTTTGAACATAGTTTCATTCCATCAAACAGTACTCATCCGTATGTCAAAAGTAAAAGATCAAATAATGGTTCAGGGCATACTACCAAAGGCCAATAATTTATTCTTCAAAGCAAGGAACAGATTGGGTGCATGATTCAAACAATTTCCTGTCACGTGCGGGATTCAAACTCACAACCTCAGTGTTAACAGGATAGTGATACAGTAGTTCTACTTCTAGACATTTTCCAAAAGTCATCTACACGGACACTTATACCGACACCGATACATACACTGACTAAAAAAAATCATTATTCAGTACTTGGTTTTATATTTTTTTATTCGGAATCTGAGCATGAAACACCAAGGCTCATGTTAGTTTAGTGATGAATTTATGCATAACTTAAAAAAATCACGTGTGTGTGCGTTATCTAGGGTATTTAGTCTTCAACATCCGCAAATGCTTAGTATGTCCTTCTACAAAATACTTAAATAGATTTTTTTTAGTGTTTTTGAACTTTCAAAAATACCCCTTGACAACCAATTAGACAATAGTTTTTAGTTGAAAAAAGACATAAAAGGTACATTACATGATGCCTTATAGTTAGCAGATACATTTGTCTTTTGAAATTCAACTGTCATGTAAGGATCATAATTATGCCATGTGGATAAATTTCAAGAGATAAATTGACAGCGCGTCACCCCTACAATGGCTACTATTTTCACGATGGAATAAAATTAAACGGCGTTATGAAGAGATAATTTTGACGAAGAAGAATCCTGACTTTCTGTGTAAAGTTCTACTTATTTACACAAAACATCCCCCTTTTATTTTTTTCACAAAGTATAATATGAAGATCGGTCAATTAGAGACAATAAATTAACAAATAATTAAGAAAAGCAAATTGTGAACAATATTTAAAATGTAAATTAGATTAATATTTTATTAGTGCCTGTGCTCATTGTACACCTTCAGATGACCTTCCCAAAAAGGTAACCTGTCGTCCTAGGCATAGCTGTAAGCACAGTAGGTATAGTGTCCGGCTGAGATCGTGTTTTTACGAGTCATTTGATCGTGTTTTTTCGAGTCATTTGATCGTGTTTTTTCGAGTGTGACTACGTCTTTTCGGGTGAATATGATAAAAAACTTAATATACAAGATCATACAAGGTAAGTTAGTAATGGCGATAAAAAGAAATCATCAAGCTACATTATTTTGTGTTCTAAAAGTTTAATTTAGTTTTACAATGCTTTTATTTCAAAATATATAATAAAGCTATTTTCATACAAGTACCAATGCAAATGTCAAAGGAAATGTATATTTGGAATCTATATATATATATATCCTTAGACAAATACCGTTTCGATTCCTAACATCACTGAAGAGTCATTAATTGTCGAAATCCGGATATGGTGTACTAATTTTTGCACCTTTTGTTTGCGGTATACCATCTTTTCCGCAAGTTTATTTTTTTCTGTTTGGTATTAAATTAATAGCAAAGATCCATTTTGTTACATCTGGTGATCCGTTTATTTGGCAATCGCCAATGGTAGTCAGCAGGGTTAAAGAACATCCGTTGTTCGACCTGCTAGTCAAATGCGTTTTGTTAAAATATACTTTTACACTGTTTTTGTCTTTTAGAAAATGTTGTTTGTGCTGTATTTAGACCCCTCTACCAAGAAATTTGTTTTGCATGCACGCGTTGCGGTTTTTATCCAACGCAATCATAGGTTTGAACGTTGTTTTCAATTTAGACTTGTTTATATCCTTAGACATACAGACACTTTATAAAAATTATTGTTATTGCATTGAAAAGGACATTTAAAATTCATTTTTATATGTCCGTGTTTATTCGAAAGCAGTCCGGGTTTTTTTTTAGGGCGGTGCAAGTTTTGATTTAGTAATTAAACAAAATTTCGATGGCTTAAAATGTTATGTCAGTGCGGTTACGTTTTAAAAACAACGAAAAGGTTCAAATAAAGTACTTTTCAAAGTACTAAACCAATGCATTTAACCAGTTTGATAATACTAAAGTACGTAATACGTACATTCATAACAAGAGTGCACACGCTGAAATGTCTCACCTGTATTACTGACTATTGATTTTATGTTGAAAGTCTTAACGATAAAGGCTTTTCTACAAGTATGACATAAACTTAACATTTTTAAAGATCCATGTACACCTTACAATTATTCCATACACCAAATATAGTTGACCCATTGCTTATGGTAATTGAAAAACAGACCAAACCACAAAAATTTAACTTAAACCAATGAACCATAAAAATGAGTTCAGGGTCAGATGATACTGGCTAGACAGATAGGTACACATTACAAACATTCCATACACCAATTATAGTTGACCTATTGCTATTACTATCTGAAAAACAGACCAAAACACAAAAACTTAACATTGACTAATGAACCATGAAAATGAGGTCAAGGTCAGATGACACCAGCTAGACAGACATGTACACCTGACAATCATTCCATAAACCAAAAATAGATGACCTATTGCTTATAGTACTTGGAAAACAGACCAAAACACAAAAACTTAACACTGACCAATGAACCATGAAAATGAGGTTAAGGTCAGATGACACCAGCTAGACAGACATGTACACCTTACAATCATTCCATACACCAAATATAGTTGACCTATTGATTACAGCGCTTGAAATTAACAATGACCAATGAACCATGAAAATGAGGTCAAGGTCAGATGAAACCTGCCCGTCCGAAATGTACCCCTTACAATCATTCCCTACACCACATATAGTTGACCTTTAGTATCTGAGAAACGGACCTAATCACGGACCTTTAACCTTGATCACTGATCCATGAATTGAGGTCGAGGTCAGGTTAACCCTATCTGACAGACATGTAGACGTTGCAAAGAACCAAATTTAGTTATCCCATTACTCATAATAAGTGACAAAAAAAAACTGTTATTTTTTTTCAAGCAGTCGCTGAACCATGCAAATGAGGTCCCGGAAACTTCGTGACATAAGGTATACAAATAGTTTACGCCGCCGCCGCCGCCGCCGGATAGTAATACCTATGTCTCGCATACTGCGACTTTCGTCACAGGCGAGACAAAAAGCATGTTTGTATATATTATTGTTTGCCACATCTTACAAATTGCATGGACACCGGCATTGGTATATTTGGATAGATCACACATGCCCATGCCCATGTTAATATGGTGGAGCTAACCAACAAGTCAACGCCCAGGTACAGATGTTGTATCGATCCAAATATACGTATATTGATGTCGATACAATCAAATTTGGATATCATATATCATACAGTAAATATTCGTGAGGTTAATAATATTAATGTTACCACAGACATATATATATATATATATATATATATATATATATTGAACCAAATTTAGTTATCCCATTACTCATAATAAGTGACAAAAAGAAACTGTAATTTTTTTTCAAGCAGTCGCTGAACCATGCAAATGAGTTCAATGAGATATATATATATATATAAAAACAAGTCTAAATTGAAAACAACGTTCAAACCTATCATTGCATTGGATAAAAACTGCAATTTTTATACGTGTGCATGCAAAAAAAAATTCTTGTTAGAGGGGTCTAAATACAGCACAAACAACATTTCCAAAAGACCAAAATAGTGAAAAAGTAGAAGGACATACTAAGCATTTTAACAAAACGCATTTGACTAACAGGTCGAACAACAAATGTTCTTAAACCCTGCTGACTGCCATTGGCGATTGCCAAATAAACGGATCACCGATGTAATAAATGGATCTTAATTTTAAATTTAATACTAAACAGAAAACAATAAACTTGCGGAGAAGATGATATACCGCAAACAAAAGGTGCAAAGGTTTTTGTACACCATATCCGGATTTCGACAAATAATGTCTCTTCAGTGATGTTAGGAATCGAAAAGGTATTTGGAAAGCCCAACAATTTACCTCAATATTGATAGACTCTTGAATTTTGAGGAGTCAAAATAGAATGAACGGATCATATAAACCCTAAGGCAAATATAATACAAGCCCAAACGAAAAAATATAAACAAGTCTAAATTGAAAACAACGTTCAAACCTATCATTGCATTGGATAAAAACCGCAATTTTTATACGTGTGCATGCAAAAAAAATTTCTTGTTAGAGGGGTCTAAATACAGCACAAACAACATTTCCAAAAGACCAAAATAGTGAAAAAGTATATTTTAACAAAACGCATTTGACTAACAGGTCGACCAACAAATGTTCTTAAACCCTGCTGACTGCCATTGGCGATTGCCAAATAAACGGATCACCGATGTAATAAATGGATCTTAATTTTAAATTTAATACTAAACAGAAAACAATAAACTTGCGGAGAAGATGATATATATACTGCAAACAAAAGGTGCAAAGGTTTTTGTACACCATATCCGGATTTCGACAAATAATGTCTCTTCAGTGATGTTAGGAATCGAAAAGTTATTTGGAAAGCCCAACAATTTACCTCAATTTAGGATAGACTCTTGAATTTTGAGGAGTCAAAATAGAATGAACGGATCATATAAACCCTAAGGCAAATATAATACAAGCCCAAACGAAAAAATATAAACAAGTCTAAATTGAAAACAACGTTCAAACCTATCATTGCATTGGATAAAAACCGCAATTTTTATACGTGTGCATGGAAAAAAAATTTCTTGTTAGAGGGGTCTAAATACAGCACAAACAACATTTCCAATAGTAATAGTGTAACATATATATATATATATATAAAGAAGGTCGAAAAAAACAAATATGACGGACATGAAACAACGAAAACAACTAAATTATTTCTTTGTTTATTATATATCACATCCAATTCAAAATAGTACAGGGGCGGATTAAGTGTATTTTATTTTTTATGGGGGGGGGGGGGGGGGCTGGTCCAAGGCCTCTCTTAGAAGAATATTTGTGGTATATTGCATTTTACTGAATTTATAACTTCTGTCCCTTTGTTTTCATAACCCTATTTTTAAAATTCCAGGCAGGATTCGCCACCGTAATATATATAAATCATAAACAATATTGTAGCATGAAATGATCTTGAAAAGATTAAGAATTTGAATGTTCTCGGTTCTAAAGACGGTTTTACACAAAATCCAGTAATTTCTAATATAACTTAATACTGCAATGTTATGGTAGAATGTTTTCAGAACAGAAAGTTATCATTAAATTGAAAAGGGTTAAATTTGGTCAACATAGTAATATGTTTTGTTATTTATTAGGAATATAATTATGATATTGCCCTTCGCTGAATTATAGTTACAACCTAGAAAAAGTTAGTTTTTAAGCCAAATAATGCCTTCTTTCTTATTCACATTTTCTTTGAAATAGCAGTAAATTGATCTGATCGCATATAGTATCACTCGAAAAATCCTGATCTACACTCGAAAAAACACGATCTCCGCTGGACACTATACCTACCGTGGTAAGCGTCAGTATTGATAAGTTTTTGAAAATGTTTTCTTAAACCACTCGGCCACCGAGTCCCCTTCTGAATTATACAGTATGTAATGAGCACGAAAATGAAATTAAAATCTCGGTCTGTTGTTTAAAGTACTGTAATCATTTTTCATAATAAGGTTTGTATGGTAAAATAAACTCTTAAGTCTAATTCATTGAAATTTACATTTATTACTCTAAATGGGTTGTGGTGCATTGTTCAATAGAAACTTCTGAAGATAAAAATAACTATAAAGATTTGAGATTGGCTTTGGAGAAGTTAGTTCATAGTTGGTGTTCCTTTATCATTGCCATGATTCGTATAAGAAAATAGTGAATACAAAGACATTACAGCCTAACGAAATATGCTAGGTTTCACCTTCAATTGATGTTAGCTAAAATACAAAAAAATACTGAAATCTAACAAAAAGTTTCCATGAGTACAAGTATGTAATAGTGTAACATATATATTGACTGTGCTCTGAAAATCACGGCTACCATTTGGTATATCGAGAAAAATGATCGTGAAAGAATAAGTAACGTTGGTCAAGCATTGCGATTGGATCGTGAAAGCAATTCAATACAATTCAACTCAAAAATCTGTGAACATATCTATTGTATTATTAAAACGCAGAAAAAATCAGAAAAAGAAATATGTCTGTCAAAATGGTTCAACTTCCTGAATAATAGGGTGCACTAAGGTAAAGAAAAAATGCAGTACTTTTTGAGACAACACAAAAGGCGACACATAACCCTTTGCGAATCACTAAAGAAAAACACGTTTTGGAGCTATAATGGTCAAATTCCAATTAATCCTAATATATTTGAAACTAAATCTTTTGTGTGTCAGATAGTAGAGTAAAATGGAAATGATGTTTATCATTTGCTTAAAAGAAGGATTCTGTTAATTTTTTTATCAAAACTGATCGTGAATTTTGATCGTGAAATAAATGCATGACAAAACAAGACTGTGCAGGTTTTGCTAATCGTTGAAGGCCGTACGGTGACCTAACAATGCTTACATCTACGTCATTATTTCTCTCGTGAATATTTGTCTCATTGGTAATCATATCACATTTCCTTATTTTTCATGTAAATCATCTTTCATTTACCATTGATGTACTTTAATTGCTAGAAGCGTGTGATACCGGTATGTTATTAAGAACGTACTTTTTTTTTATGTAATTGACCACCACCTCGTTTTAAACAAAACTTTAAAAAAAAACTCAGTTAAAAATAAATTTTATCATATTTTTGTTTCTAAATACAAGAAGTACCAGTCCTCCATTGCCATTCACAGACTAGAAATAAACAGTTATAGTTACGTTAAAAGTCTAACGCGTTCAGCCTTTATGAAACTTATGGAGGATTCTGTTCATAACTTAAGAAAAAGATTCTTATCTGTGTATATAAACACATATTTATTTTATTTTATTATGAGGCATAAAAAAAACTAATATTGTAATAGATATAAGAAGATGTGGTATGAGTGCCAATGAGACAACTCTCCATCCAAGTAGGTCACAAGCAGCCTTACTTTTCGTAAAACAGTATGTTTTATCTATAATGCTTAATGCATTTGCGAATGCGCGAAGCAAGAGGGGGACTATGGTCTTCCCTTAAATAATTTAAATGTGTACCTCATAAAATTGAGAATGGAAATGGGGAATATGTCAAAGAGACAACAACCCGACCAAAGAGCAGACAACAGCCGTATGCCACCAATGGGTCTTCAATGCAGCGAGAAAATCCCGCACCAGAAGGTGGTCCTCAGCTGGCTCATTGCTATTCGTCATAGTTCCCAACTAGGTGTTGACAGTTTCAACGTTCGTACCTTCAGTGTGGTGGGATGGATTTCCTAGCATGATCTGTAAAGTTACCAATTGTGTTTTATTCCCAAGTCTGGATTCACCTTGCTTGGTGGTGCGTTCATAGCAGATGAGGCTTATCTTGCGGACAAATCTTATCTCGCTCAGTAAGAGATAATCAGTTACCGTTTGTGTTATGTTTCTTCCAAAAAGGTTTTTAATCTAAAATGATATACATTTCCTTTATGCTAAGCACGCAGCACTAGTAAAAACAGCTTACACTATCTAACTCAAAGTCAAAATCACATGTCTAGATGTAGTTATCTTAAGAACTGTTTACAGTTTTTCAGCGCTAAGGTAAAGTATTTAGCTCTGCGTATTTAATACAATAAAGGCAGGACTTTTAATCGTACCATTCATTAATATTGTTTCTACCTCCGCTTTTTACACATTGCGTGGCATTGCAATATTTAAACTCTAAAATTTCAAATAAGGAATTATTTCGGGATATGTTCTATCTAATTATGAAATTTCTTTTATTTATATTGTTCATACATTTTGACGGCATTTCGAAAATGACAGCTAACGGATGATATTTTACGGAATGGCATTCCTATGTTTTAGTTTTCGTTAAAAATCCTAAAACAAAAGGATGATTCTCAAATTGTGTTACTTTTTTTTTCAGTAAAAGAGTTTATTTCAATTTTTTTCTATTGAAAAACAATTTAATACAACCCCCCCTCCCCACAAAAAAAAAAACAAAACAAAAAAAACAAAAAAGAAAGAAAACCAAAACACTTCGAGCATAGAGAGTTGGGTATGTTCCATTAAGAACTATGGTCAGGTTTTCAGAACCAATATTGAAGGTAAGCGCAGTCAAAAGCTTCGAATGCAATACATTCGATGAATTTACTTTGATAAACCAATCATAGACCAACTTTTGAAAAATAAAATTCTTTACAACTTGTTACCACCGATGCAGCCGTAATAACATACATATGTCTCAGTTTTATTAATATTAGTTATAGCGGAAAAATTAACACTAATTCAATAATTCTATATAAAGACAAATCATGTCATGAACACTAAATAACGAAATTGAAGAATAATATCTGTAAAATTTCGTTCACATGAAGTGTTACATAGCATCGAAGTCAATTGTGCGCCAAGCCTTCTTTCCTTTCCCTCTGTGTTTGCGTTTTCTTTTTTCATTATGAGGTTTGTATTCCAACTCTTCTGTTGCCATTTCTACTTCCAAAGTCTCTGTCTAAAATCAAAATTAATTGTGCATATGAGAAAAGATTGCAAAATTTGATCAGTCAAATATGAAGGAGAAAAATAAACCAGAAGCTTAAATTAACCTGTATTGGTCAGTTCGATATAAATGCCCATTGTAAACAATGTTCGGCCTCTCTCAAACCCTACATAACCTATAAACCCATTTAATCTCCCTAGTTCAAAAGTAATTTGCCGGTTCAGTGACGTAGTGAGGTATCTGCGTATAAATGATAACACAAAGCATAGCCAAGCAGACGCCAACCACACTATATTTCTATGCCCTCTACTCCACCATTGGAATCATTTTTTATTTTATACTGGAAATTTTGTTTACTATAGATTTTTATTATCCTTGGCAGTTGTATACTAATTATTTGATAACAAGGAGGAAAGTGAGGTTAAGAAATAATACACCTAGTTTCATTTCATTTCTGATTTAAAAGCCTAAGCATGACGTCTGCGTCATATAACACGTCGACCAAATGTAACAAATGTGTTGTCAATGAAGAACCATCATCTTTATGATGTCAGTTTAAATAACTTCTTGTTTAAGTGGTATTTATTAGTTATCTGTTCCTTGCCGAAACATGATATTTATATCGACGTTGACTCTTTGTTATACAAAAAGTTGGACTATTTCTTTCAATCTGCATATATTCCGAAATACAAATTGTACATTTTATCTCCCTTATTTTTTTTTCTTTGTCAAAAATTTAGTTAGGCAGTTGCCTTATAATATTGCCTCAATGGAAGCTACGCCACTGCGGTTCTATACTGTAATAAAAAAAGGACCATAAATGTTTGAATTAACAAAAGTTTTACAGAAAATTAGTACCTCCCACGTTTGTTTCTTTAATTTGAGCCATTTTAGTAACAGAATTTAAGTCTATATATTGTGTACTATGTTTTAGCAAGACCTCATCTATTTTATGTTGATGACGTCACTGACGTAACATTTTGTGACGTGTGCTTCGTTTTATATTTGGTTTGTGAAGAAGCTGGTCGACATTTTTGTTTGCTATATGTGAGTTTTAAGGTATAAAACCACTAATTCATAGCCCCGTTGCTTTCTATGCTAAATTCTGCAATTTCAAGCATTAATAACTACTTTGTCTTAAGTTCAAATAAAGTGGCAGTCATTTCATGTCAAAACTATACCTTATCCTGACTAGTACTGACAAATTTAACTTACCTTTAGTTGCATATTAGAGCGCACTTGTTCCCGGAAGTTTGATAGTACAAAACAAGTACTAAGGCTTCTGATCTGAACAACAGGGCAAATGTGCCCTCCTATTAAAGTTTCATATATTTTTTTTTATTCAAACGAAACTTTCAACAAGGGTTCTACAGTGATCCCAAGTCCCTTAGCTTTCATTTGATACCACAATCTACGCGTAGGAACTATTTTGTTTAAAATATGAACTACTTTCGTGTATGTTCTTTCTGACCGGGCCCGAATTAGTGACTCTATCTACACATTAACCCGCCCTCCCGTCTTTTATTTTTGTATAGGTACTTCTGGTTTTGAATTTATTGTGAAGGTTCCTATCTGTTGCTGTATTGACCTGGATGATGATGAAAATTTCTTTCTTTGAGTGTTCTTGTATAACCTAAGTCGACAATTTAGATAATCCTTCAATTCAGTGCATTCGCTTGATAAACTGGCAGACTGTTATAAATCACCTAAGATCACCCCCGATTTTTGGTGGGGATTGTGTCGTGTTTTTGTATACTGTTGTCTATGGTGCGGTATCTGCGTCATAAATAATAATGAATGACTAGTCTAAATTTTAATTATGAAAAAGCTTAAATAGAATTATGTTTCTAAATTAAATATGACTAGCCTAAATAGAATAATGTTTAGTCAAATTCGATTCATGCCTGGTGTAAAATCTAAATATGTCTAGCCTTAATTAATTGTGTCTATCTAGTCTAAATGAATTATGTCCAGTCTTAATTGAATGTGACTAAACTAAAATAGAATTATTAAGACTAGACTTAATTATTTTTTACTAGACGCACTCAATTTCATTGCGTGGTTTAAAGTATGCGTTATATGAAAATATGAGATCGACTCATTTTTCTATCATTTTACGTTCAGGCTGTTTTGCCTTGGAAACGTATAAAGCAAAAGTATTTGATACATGATCTCGCTTCAGAATCTATCTATACTACTAAAATAACGAGGTCCAATTTGTAATCCAGGCATGAAGTTAAAACGAAGAATCAAAGAATTCAACTTTATATATCTTTAAACAATATTCAATTGAGAAGTGCCATATGTAAAATCAGAATCAGTGCCCATGATCTCAAAATAAAAAGAGACCGGTATAAAACTTTATATATAAAAAGAGATCAAAGGCTTTGTAAGAAATGTACCCTTAATTTGGTTGAAGATGAACAACATTTTATTACTAGTTGTCTAGCCTACAAAGATGATAGGGAGATATTTTTCAAGGAGATTAACAGTATTTGTCCTAATTTTTCACATCTCTCAAATGAGGTAAAATTTGTTTGGTTATTTACTAATGAAAATTTGTCTGTCCTAAAATATTTAGGGAACTATATTATTAAATGTCTAGATGTTAGACGAAATGTATGGGAATTTAATAATTAAATTAGAGTTTATACATATTTTTATAAATTCCTGTGGTCTGTACTTTCCCTGGTTTTAACCTTTTATTTACTGTTAAATGTCAGCTTGTTAGCCTGGTTTAATTAGAGAACTTGAGATAGGAGTAAGATCATAGATAGAAAACAGCATGATGACAGCATGGGTGTAATCACAGAAGCATCTGTATATAATTTTGATAAGGGGGTCAGTTGTTTGTTGAGCATTGCACTGTAAGCAGTCAATTTTTATTGGTGGAAAATTAATTCAGCCCACCCACAGTCTCCAGCTACACCTAAAATTGTTCTTTTTTTTTTTTTTTTATCTATTTATTTTTTTTAAATGGGCTACTCATAAAATATGTTGTTTTTGTTTTGTCTTTGTTTGTATTGCCAACTTAATTTCAGTTTATTTTCCCCCAATTCATTAATACATTATATAAATAATTAAGGCTTTGTTTAATTTAAGGGTCATAATTAAGTAGTTATTTGTACCTGCTGGGATCTACCACAGGAATTCTCAGTTAAAACACCTGTCTGGGATCTACCACAGGTTCTTATACATGCATGTTTATAATGCTCACCTGTCTGGGTTCTACCACAGGTTATTGCATTTTTCACCTGTCTGGGTTCTACCACAGGTTTCAAGATTTTTACCTGTCTGGGTTCTACCACAGGGTTTTGCATTTCTCACCTGTCTGGGTTATACCACAGGTTTCAAGATTTTTACCTGTCAGGGTTCTACCACAGGTTCTAATAAATTTCACTTGTCCGGGCTCTACCACAGGTTCTTATAATTGTTTCACCTGTCTGGGTTCTACCACAGGTTTTTATGAACAAAAACCATCACCTAACTGGGATCTACCACAGGTGCATAATTTAGGCAATTAATGTGTAGGTAGTGTTTTTGAGTTGTGTTATTTTAATAATTTTCATTGTAAGTTTTAATGAGTAGCCCCCTAGAAAGCCAAATGATACAATTATTGTTATTTCATGTATTTTAGAATTGTTTGTGAATATGATATTTGTATAGTGTTTATACAATTGTGTCTTAGTATTGGTATGTTAATAAATTAGGTATAGTTATTAAATGTTTTGTGTATAATATTTTAGTATGAACAATGGCAAGCATATGGGTTCCTCCCAAATAAAACACTTCCATTTCTATTCATAGAATTATATTAGTTATAGATAAATGTGGTATGGTACATGAGACTGATTATT
This sequence comes from Mytilus californianus, assembly GCF_021869535.1. Lineage (NCBI taxonomy): Eukaryota > Metazoa > Mollusca > Bivalvia > Mytilida > Mytilidae > Mytilus > Mytilus californianus. The sequence goes on along the minus strand of NW_026262581.1, from coordinate 52,437,002 downwards.
GTTTATAGGTAAACATCAACTTGCAGACATCGATCTACTTATCAGTAATATGTATACAAATTATTATACGTAATGATGATGATTATTGTAATGATTTTATGGTTCTGGTCCTGCCTGGAATTAAATGTAAATGATATATATAAAATGAAGAAATATATGTAGCTCTATCATGAAAACATCTATATGAACTTTAAATATTTCATTTCAATGTAAAAAAAATATTTTTCTGTTACAAATCACAATGTACTGTTTTGTGTGTATACATGTCATACATGTCATGATGTCCATCAAGGGCCCTTGACTGGAATAATAAATATTCTTATTTTCATTCTTATTATATTACTAATCGATAAAAAATTACACCATTCCTGGCCCTTTTGTTTTCCATATAATTGGTATTACCAATAATTTACAAGTTCCGGGTCGATTCCGATACTGATACCAATAGTATATGTCACATGTTGTTTCCGGTTCATTCGCTCCAGGTTTTAAAGATTGGAAATACAATAATATTTGTCCATTCTTTTGGTAGTAGTTCTAGTCCGAGTTTAAAACAACACTTGGTACTATTGTACTATAGTTCAATAGCAACATCGTTTTTTTTCTAAAATTTCAACTCAGCTTTTCGTTGTTTAGCATGTTATGTATGTATGCATGTCAATCAGTATGTGACACAATGATACAATATATTAGTATTACTATTATGTAAGCATAAAGTAAAATAACAAAAATACCGAACTCCGAGGAAAAAACTAATATTTAATTTATAACATTGAGTTTGAGTTCCACTTTCCACAATTCCTCATTCCCCCACGCTCGGTTACGATTGACAAGACAGATTATACGTATGCACTGATGAATATATTCAGCGTATTGGGCTACTGTTCTTACATTTTGTTGGGTTTTTTCTGGAGCGGGTGGTGTCCGGTAACGGTTAAAAAATTCATTACATTTTACATTTTTTAAGGCTTATGCTTTTTGCAATGAAATAATAAATTATTTTCTACATAAGACAATGCCTGCACAAAGTCAGGAATATGACAGTTGTTTTCCATTCGTTTTATGTGTTTGATTTTGCCATTTGATAAGTGACTTTCCGTTTTGAATTTTCTTTGGAGTTTGGTATTTTTTCATTTTACTTTTTATGTCAGACATTCGTTTTAAAGAAGATATTGAATTTTATATTTCGATTTCGAACGAATTTCTTAATAAGTTCGAAAATAATTTGCTCCTTTTCTGGCAGATTTGTTTTAAATTTTAGGTCACGTGAAAATTATCAAATTATAAAATTTTGAAATGATTATGCCTTGAACTTAATAATCATACCAAAATCTTATGCCAAACAGTTGTAGAAATTCTAATTGTAAATAAACTTTCTTTTCCAAAACTTTACTGACCTGACAGTGTTTTCCTAAGTTAATCATTTAAAATTTTTGTAAACGATACGAACAATATAAGTAAATATTCTATTCGTTACTACTTTTTTTGAATTTTGGCCATCTGCTGAGTTAAAAAAAAATCTGACAACAATATGAGTAAATATTCTATTCGTTACTACTTTTTTTGAATTTTGGCCATCTGCTGAGTTAAAAAAAAATCTGATTCAAAAATGGTTTCCTGTTTTTAGACCTTCCCGTTTGCTAAAGATATCAAAAATGACAAATGTGTCAATTTGTCATTTTTGAACAATAAAATATGTTTAAACCAAAAGATATCAACCGTTCTCACATCACAAAAGATTGGTAAAAAGATATTAATTTATGCCTAATCAAAATTGATTATGACTATTCATGAATAATTGAGTCTGGTCTTCTTTTCCAGTCTACACATACTCAATAAGGACTAGACATAATTCTTTTCTAGTCAACACATATTCAATAGACTATTTTCCTATTACAGACTTTTGACTTCGGATTATATAATTTTTTGACAGGTTGTCTAATCTGTGGTCCATTCTGGTAGTCTGTCAGGCAAGAGCAACCAAACGTATCATACATATAATCGGTGCAAATTGAGGACAAAATTAACTGTTTTCCGATTATTTTGTCGTGTACAGAAAACATAAAACAGTTAATTTTCCCCCAACATTGTACCGATTGAAAGCTTGATTTTACTTCTTTACGTTGCTCTTACATGACTGACTAAGTACAAGGATGCCCTACCAAAGAGAAGGTAACCTGTCGAAAAATTTAAACTCCGGAGTCAAAAGTCGATAATATGAAAATAGTCTATTAGGACTAGACATAATTCATTTAGACTAGACACAATTGATTAAGGCTAGACATAATTAGATTTTAATCAATAAAAATAAAGGTGAAAGATATGTACAAACTTGAAAGTATGATAGCTTTAAACATAAAGAAAATAACTGAATTTGACAATATATGGAAAGTTTTTGAAAACCTGTTATCTAATGCATACTAATTACTATAACCAATAATTTGTTTTAGCGAATATATGATTTTTATGTTCTGTTCTTAGCCTGTGTTCCTGTCTGTTACGAAAGAAATATGTACAGTTAATTTGTTAATTATATATATATATAAATATTATTCATCATGAATATGTTATATTTAAAAATATAGATAGGGACGTAACTGGATTTCCTGTTCTCTTTTTTTCCCCTTTTTATTCATCTTCATTTTTCACTCCTATACTATCTGTTACTTTTTATAATTCCTTTTTTTCTATTTTTGAATTTTTTGAACTTTTTTCTTCTGATTTGTTCTATAGAAAATGTCTAATATTTTCAGCTATAATTTATTTATAATAGTGTTTTATGTTTGTCATGTATATGCGTAAATTGTTGGAAATAGAAAAAAAAATTAAATTAAAAAAAAAAACACTTTTTTATTATCATAAATATCACAATTCGTTTGTGAAAAATGGTGAATTTTTTTTAAAACTTTGCATTATTCGAATTTTGACTATACATAATTCTATTTGAGGCTAGTCATAATTAATTTAGACTAGAAATTTTAAACTATTTATGACGCACATACTGCGTCATAGTTGTTTCTCTTTTGATCGTGTTACCTTTTTTGCCATGGCATTGTCAGTTTGTTTCCCTTTGATATCTTTCGCCTCTCTTTTATCATACATACAAAGACTATTATTCAATGGTTATTGCTTTCTATCTGACTTTTATTTTTAAAGCAGGTTATAAATAAACACAAATTTTCGAGTTTGACGGATTAATTTTCATTCTGAAGTTTCATGTAGCTTTTTTATTTTTTGTATGTTGCATATAAGTCAAACAGAAAAAAATAAGACGCGTGGTATTATTCCTTCTCATTTAAGAATGTCGTGACAAAATAACAAGGCTACTTACTTTAAGTGGTACACTGAATAAATCTTTCACACTGTCATTTAGACCATTCTGAAAGTTTACCAACAGTTCTATCTTTTCCTTCACTTGTCTTGTTTGCCTCCAATGTTTTAATGTTATGATATCAGCTATATATGCGTTGCATTCCTTAAAACTGCTTAGCAATTTGCTTACTCTGATTTCATCTCCCCCATATCTTTCACTTGCATCGCCCGAAAACAATTCGTATTTTGATATAAATGTACGCACTTCGTCTAAACCAGGTTTTAATTCTTGCTTATAATATGTATAAAAGTCTTGTATCTGTTTCATCTGTGACTTATGAGAAAGGGATTCCCGGTGCTCTTCAAAGGAATTCATGGTCATTGGGGCCAGTTCATCAGAACATGCAATTGATGACAAAGATCTGAAAAACTCTTTATTCTCTTGCGATTCCGATGAAACTGACCTCTGTGATAAACACTGAGCGGAACGACTTGCAGTAACATCGAAAAGATGCTTAATTGGTATCCGTGATTGAGCCTTTGTTGGTGTTTCTCCTGACATCTTTTCATCTGCAGTGGAAGACAGTGACCTCGGTATTGATTTTAAACCAATCAAATTTGATTTTGTTGATAAGGGACTCTCAGTAACACTCTCAATACTAGTATTTATTTCAGCACCCTCTTCTTCCTCCTTTTCATCGATACCTTCAGATTTAAATGTATAGCCGCACACATCACACCTTGTTTCATTTACAGAAATGATACCAACAAACAGGGCATCATCTAAAAATTCATCGTACTCGATAGTTCTTCCAGATTGATTGCTTTGTTTAGCTCTCACTGTTTGCAATATGGACTCAATTTCTTTCTTTCGAATTGTATCATGTTCCTCACAAACTATTCTCACCTCTTCCTCGTCGATTTCAATTTCTTGTTCTTCTGTTTGAATTTCACCGTTTGTCTTTTCGGCTGATATTGTTGGGTCTGATAAAATTTCAATAGTACATGGAAGGAAAAAAGTTTCTCTAGTGTTGATTACAGACTCAATTTCTGCTTTTAAGATACGATTCGTTTTATTATCCCATACACATTTTATCAAGCTATCCCCTTTTTGTTTTAAAAAATTGCTTACACAAATGCATATATCTGCAATGCCAGAAGAATGCTGTATTCCATCTATAACTTCAGAAATATTTTTTGGGTATGTTTCATTACATCTTAAAAGCGCAAATTCCTTAAGAAGAAATGATTCCAGTCTGCATGACATGCCTTCTCCCATATTTATGATGTAAACCATACTCAAAGATATAACATCTTCTGCCATGTCAATAATTGATGACAGAGCTTCATCGTCTTTCAGTAATTGTTTGGGGGACTCCTGTAATTGAAGATATTCATCAAGACGTCTAAAAATTATACTAATAATATTAATATTTCCTCGTATTCCCGCCATTATCTCAATATTGTTTTCTAAAAGATCTGATATTTCGCCACTATTTAACATTAACTTGCTTGCGCCAATTATTGCTTCAGTTGTCCATGTTTTTGAATAAAACACACATCGCTCGACGAATTTGAAAGTAGTGAAATATGACGACGGGATAACAAAATGATATTTCTTTCGAGAGTTCTGCATTCCACAAAGTTTTGATTGCATACTGAAACCAACTAAAGTGAAATATCTAACCCATATTAAAAGTAATGTCAATTCTGGTATTGTTTCTTTTGTTTGTGATGTTTTAATTCTCTCAATAAAAATGCAAAACTTTTTTAAGGCTATGGATGGATTGCGGCGAAACATTAAACAATCAAGACTTTCCTTAAAAGAACGAACAACGGACATTACAAATGGTTTGTGTACATTTAGTTTAGAGATAAAGCCACATTGAAAAGCATTCTGTCGACTTAGAGTCGTTTTCTTCATTTCGCGCAAGACCATGCTCTCAAGATTTGTCAGACTGTCATTCACATTACGTTGCAGACCTAAGATCTTGTGGAAGAAAATTACTTCGAACATTCGAGCAACATTTCCCGCTATCTTATTAGAAAACTTCAATTCCGATTCAAAATAAATTTCTATTTGTGATTGAACACCATTTAAGGATTGTAACAAGTCTGATTTAGCATTACTTATATTCGGTACAGTATGAATCAAATCTTCCATGAGCTTCCTGCATTTCGAAAATGGAAAACGTTTTAGTTCAAACTGATACAAAATTCGTTTTTGCTCCCATCTAAGATCTAGTTTTTTTATACATTCATTTAAAAAACTTTCAAGCTTTACATTATGCATGTCTAAACGAATAAGCTGCAAAAATTCACTAGGTGTGAATGAAACTTTCCGAGACCTATCTCCAATGTTTTCAAATTGTCCAGTCGGTATAGAAAACGTTTTCAGTTTTTGTAGCTCGTCCTCTATTGCACTTCTAATTTTACTAAACCATACTTTGCCTCTTGTTAAAAGATCTTTAACAATCGTTTTATAAATATCAGGTATATCATCAATAATTGTTTTGACTGTTTTGCGGGTTACTAAATCTTGATTTTTTCCCATAACTGAAAGAATACGAGGTTTGTGGATAGGATTGTAAAACAATATACCTATTTCATTTTCGATTCCACAATCCCTCAAAAACTGATTCCTTTTTTGTTCTGTGATATTTGTTGATAGTTTTGATAAGGGAACTAAGATTAAAAAGATGTTTAACATGTTTTCCATTCCTATCACAACTTTTGATAAATTTGACTCTAATTTTATGTTGGAATGATTGACCATCCAATTAAGACACTCCAATTTTCCTACCTCATTTGCATGAGGTTTTCTTTTTATAAAGATACTAAAGGCAACTTTTACAAATCTTTGCTTGCCAGTTAACCTTCCAAGAAGTAGATAAGCTTGTGCTAGCTCGTCTGATATTTTTCCGTTATTGCATTTTGTGTCCCAGTATCTGTTTTGGCACCTGTCAAAGTAATATATTGCATGTTCTATCTGTATTTGAGCTTCCTCTATACTAGTTCTGTCGGAACATATGGCACTACCATCAGGCTTAATGGTAATTTTCATGAGAGAATCTAGAAATAAACATCTGCCAATCATATATGTAGCTTTGTCTTTTTTAAACAAATGAAGTGCGTCTTGTGTATAGCCATACTCAAAATATAGTCTGGCTGCATTTCTTGTCTGTCCTACAAGTATAAATGAATTACGTTCGGTTTTAAATTGATTCTATGATGTAGAAAATAAAGCGATCAATCACGATAGTAAGTTTGTGTTTAATCATGACATACGTATCATAGACAGATATATTTTAGGAAAACCTTTCGAAATTTAGGTCCTCAATGCCCATCAACTTTGTATTTTATCTTGCCTTTGTAACTTTTTTGATTCGAGCGTTAGTACTGGGTCTATTATAGACGAAACGCGCGTCTGGCGTATATAATTTCAAGCTTGTTATATATGATGAGTTTATTATGGAAACCTATTTTGAACGTTCACCAATAATATAAATACTTATATAACATGTATCATACTACTTTGAAAGTAAATACAGAACTTGTCAATTGCACACAGACGCTTACGCTTTTATAATGTAAACAGGAGTATCATCAATAACATATTAAAAATGGTTCATTCTTAGTTTTTTTTAGACCCATTATCATATATTTCTGGCAATAAGCGTGTCAAAAAAACTGTACATGAATCACCATCTGTAAGCTGCTATGGAGGATATAACGTTTGAAAAACTAGATTTGTGTTAAGATGACTCCAATTTTCAAACATTTGGTAGAGACTTCTAAAGTTGGCCCCCAGAAACCAATGTACGTACTTGTCCATCATTTGTTGAATACTGTTTGTTGTGCTGTATATGTTGCAAGTTTAAATAATGCTTGAATAATAGCTTACTTTCTATGTTGTACTATATTTTGAACAAAGTTTCATCTGAACACAAATCAATTAATTAAGTTTTCGACAAAATGTATGTCACAACTTGTAGGTTCATAATATTTGGCTGATTGAGAAAAGTAATTTGATATTACCTTTTTCTTTGTAAATAGATGCTGCAAGATTTATGTAATCATTTTTATCATCGAATCTTTCTTTCAGGAACTTTACTCTGAAATGAATATCACTTATTCTGTTCAAGGCTTTTTTCATTTCATCGCACTCTTTATTTTTGTGATAATACTCAGCAGCATTTCTATATATTTGGTCCTCAGTTTGATTTTCTCGCAACTTTATACGTAGTTTTTTTTGTTCAGGATCCGGGCTCTCCTGAAATATCAAACAAGACATTATTAGTCGGCACAGTTGCACAGAAAATGAAAAAGTATGCAGTTGAGGAGGAGCATGACATGAATGAATTTCATTGAACGAATACATTTTCCTATGGAAATAGTAAGGCATTGTGATTTAAAAAAAATTACTAGTTGAAATACGACATGAAAAACTGCATCTTTCAAGTATTTCTTGCGTAACGGGAACATATTCGGTCTCCCAACTTTTGATTTGAGGGTCACAAGCAGACGAAACGCTCGTATGGCGTACGAAATTTTAATGTTTAATTTCGACTTTGAATTAATGTTATGCTATATCCACTGCTCAACAATTACTATACTTCTATTTATAAAATTGTTTTAGTTATGCGTCAGTTGTTTAAATGTGTTGTTAATGAAATGTTAAATTAATTCATTTTTTTTATACCTCAAATGAATAAATAGTATTAGTCAAAAACTGTGCACAACTGCTTGAAATTGTGTAAGTTTTAAATGCTCTTCAAAGTCAACAAAATCATTTTGCTTTCTACTTGTTTTTTAATGTAGCCACGTTAGCCTGTATTGGTGTGTACAAAACGCTTCTTCCGTACAGAAATTCTACGTCTTGTATTTTTTTTTATGACGGTTTACTAGTATAACTACTTTTATTTTTATAAATGTAAGAACTATATGACTTTCTATCGATCAGTTCCTTTTCTGTGTTCAAAATTAAAATTAAAAGATAAATATTATTAAAAAAACCTTATTCTCAAATCAAAGCAAATAAGGGTAAGTTTCTTTTGATGCGATTGAAATAAGGCAACTTGAGAAGTCGGATTTGTAAAAAGTATATGCATTAACCATATATGTAACTCTATCCTTTTTGCAACGAATGCATCACTCGTTGTTCAAATCCAAACTTAGTAAAAAATGCCACAATGGGGAATTTTATTCAATGTGTTAATTTACAGATCAGACGACTAGTCAACGTGTCGCAAGAACTAAGTTTGAAAAAAAATATTTCCTTTGCAAGTTGGGATGCATCTACAGGAATTATTTTAAACAATCTATGTGAAAAAAATAAAATACCTTTTTCAATCTTTCATATCTGTTAAGTGAATGAATAGCATTTTCAAACTGTTTGTTTTCAAGAAGTACATCAATTGCTTTCTCAAAACGACCAGCACGTTCGTAATATTTGCAACTTTCAAGGGGTTTCTCTGTAATTCTATACATTTCAGCTACTTTTTCAAACTATTGAAAAAAACAACATAGGTACATAAATACTATAACGACTGGACAAAACACTACTAAAACAAAATATATTATCGATCATTATATAACATTGACTTAACTTATTTGTATTGATTATAAGTTATTGTACTTTTGTATTGAATGGGATACTTGAAATCTATCATAATTTTGTTATATATATTGGAGGCACGTTTGAGCCTGGACATCTCACCTTTCAATCATATATTGCAGTGATGATTTCCGAATGACATCAGCATGATTTAATTACTTCAGGAAATCCCTTTCAGAAAACAAATTGAAAGAGTACATATCTAACCTCACATGAATTTTATTTAACTATATATAACACTTAATTAACGTGTAAGGAAAATGTCTTTAAGCCATAAGGTTATAATAATTTCAGTTAGTAGATGTAAATTGAACTACACTGACATATGATCTGTAACTACATTAACCTACATATGAAGCTTCCGAAATCAACTAACACACCATAATCATGAACTGTAAAGTGACAGACGTACAGAACGATGTCTTCCAGTACAATTAGTTAAGACATATCTTTTTTAATATACAGGGAACAAAGTCTTTTTTGCACAAATATGTATATATATTTAAAGTTCGTAAACAGATTTAAATACTGAAGATTTTATTTGATTAATTATATAAAAAAAAAAATGACTGTTATACTTACCTGCTGTCGTTTTGCATATACTCTTGCAGCGAGATCAAAGTGTTTGGCTGTTTCTAGACATTTTGCGGCCTCTTTTGTTTTTCTTGCCTTTAAGAAATTTATAGTTGCTTGATAAAGTTCGTCTTTCCGTTCGGGACTATTTTGAGATTTAAGGATAGCATTTTTATAATTTTGAAAGGCATTTGCAATATCTTCCTTTCTTGAATCACCTGCAGTATTGAAACATTGTGCAGCTTGAATATACATTTTCTTTTGCATGAATATTTCCCCTGTAGCAATCCATTCTGTTGATGAAGATTTATTTGTAAAAGCTAAAATACCAAAATATAAAAAAATATGATTGCGAACGTAAAAATTCATGATTTATCATTCTAAAGAGTGTGTAGTTAGAAATTTAAATACCCACATGATAATGTTAAGAGTATGTAAAGTAATGTGTAAAACCGTTACTTGTATCTTTGGTTTGACTGATGCAAATCGTAATTGGATTTCGTTTCATGTTTTAACGTTGTTACGTTTTTACTATTAGGAGAATCTGGTGTAAGCTGCAGATTTTTAGTATTTGATTCACAAGATTTTTTTTAAAACTCGGAACGATTTAGAGTTTACATATATATCGATACTTGTCTTTTGTTGTAGTTTGAACTTTAAAGTCTTCCAGTTGTGTATGGCACCGATTTGCTGTCTCTTTGACGTATGTCCCACATCTTCTTTTTATTAAGAAGCAGCTAAATACATTAATAAGGAAAACCATTTTCCAAACATTAAACAATATCAAAAATATTAGCCAAACTATCTCATCTTTTTATTAGACCCTTTAATGAGGAATGTGTAGAGTAACATTAAACTAATTATATTTAGATAAAAAGATTTATTTTATTGTATTCCTTTTTTTTTACTGAATGGAGGCATAATATTTTGAATAAAGCTGTCAAGATCTTAAGTTATTTTTCAAAGCATTGTATGGACGGAGATCATATTTGATTTGAAAAATAGATAGAAGAAAGGGGCAAGCAAAAGTCATACATCCAATAAAAAAAAAAAAAAAACATAAAAAAAAAAACGGCCAACAAATTTACGACAAAGAGATAAACAAAAATGAAACATTACACAGAAAACTAAAAAAAAAAAAGGAGAGCCCATCAGAAACCGAAGGAGAACTCAAGTGCTCCTGACGGTCCAGCAGGTCAGCTCCACATGAGACACGCGTCGTGTGATATGAGTACTCATGTTAAATTATAGTTATTAATTTTATCCAGTGATTAGGAATGTTACAACGACGGATTGATAAATTTCTCTTGTTTAACATTAAAGTTTCACCAATTACAGAAAAAAACATTGACACATTATTTTTTTAACCCCAATACTTGATCAAATGTGAAAGTTTGAAATGAAACAAAGGAATATCACAAAAATAATATTTCGACTTTTTCACTACGACTGGAATAATTACATGTTTAAATGCAAGAAATACAAATTTGTGGAATTCAAATCCAAACATAAAAAAAGAATATATAAAATTCAAGTCCACAGCATGTCATTTTCCGGTGGTTGTATTAGATCTTCCTTCAATCAAGATATAGAATAGCACATTAGTTAAAAGTAATCTGAAAAACCACTCTTATTCCCAAAAGAAAACAGTCAATTATAGCAAATCATTCCTGAAATCAGATATTTATCATTTAATCGGGTTCGTTTTGCTCAGTCTTTAGTTTTCTATGTTGTCTTTGTGTAGTGTTGTTTGTCTTTTCGTCATGGCATTGTCAGTTTATTATCAGCTCATGAGTTAGAATATCCATTTGGTATCCTCCGCCTCTTTTTTTTTAATATTCATTGTTTTAAAAAAAACCAATAGTATAGTTGGCTTTACATTATATCATCGAATGGTTAAGACTATCGCTCTTAATCATGAACAGACCAGGTTCGAACCTATGACTGGGTTTACTTTTATACATTTTGTATTTGTTCATTTGGAAAAAAAACTTTTGATTGAATTTCAAATTGATTAAAAATCTTGGAAATAAAAACAATAAAAACGTAGTAGTAAATGCAAAAACTTGTCAAGACAGTTTTTGTCACAATCATACTTATTGGTATTTTTTTTGATGCAGATGTAAGTCATCAAACACTACCTGTGAGATTTATGTCGCATACTATCCAATATTTTTTTCGCCCCGATACCCAAGTATGACGATTGATTTGCAGGTACGTATAAGGATTTGACCATCGCTAAATTATTTTAACATACAGTAATTGCATAACATATTTATAAAGTTGTATTTAACTGTAAACTGTAAAAGTATACCAATAATAACTTCTTTCCCAAACACAGAAGCAGAGTAATATATAGCAAGTTTTTGGTTCAAAGGACGATGAATTGACGAACAAAAGGATGGACAGAGATCATGCATGATTGAAGTATAACATTTCAATTGACTAGGGTCCAGATACATGTATATAAACTAATCATAGATACCAGGATTAAACTTGTGTATGCCAGACGAGCGTTTCGTCTACAAAAGACTCCCATGGAACTGAATGACTCGCTCATTTAACTTGAAATAGCGGATGCAATAAACGCAGTTAAGTATTTTTCATATTTTGACATTTATATAGAAATTGTCAATGAGGATCGGTTGAGAACAAAATTTACGACAAAAAAGATGTTTTCAGCTTCCCCGTTGTGAACTCTCTATTTTTATGTAGCAACACTCAGCAGCGCTTGCATATGATAGTACATATCTCCAAGAGCTTATTTCAGAACTTGCATTTCCTATATGATTTCCTTGATAGACAGTTGCTGCTAAGAAGGAAGCTATTAAAGCAAGAGATCCAAGTGGTGAAGTTGAAGTGATTCCTCGTCCCAACATGAGTTGGTTGACCGTTACTTGATATCTGTTTTACGGATGACGACGGATATGTTCCATTTGTTTGAACCACAATCCCGTCTTCTTTTCTCAGAACGTGACTTACCGAATAAGACATATCACCTGGTTTGTACTTACATGAACAACACAACGAGTGAAACATGTGGAATAGAGTCTGCTTACCCTTTCTGAACACCTCAGATCACCCCCGGTTTTTAGTGGGGTTCTTGCTGCTCATTCCTTAGTTTTCTATATTGTGTTTTATAGACAGTTGTTTGTCTTTATGTCATTTTTCGTTTTTTTCATGGCATTGTCAGTTCGTTTTCGATTTATAAGTTTGACTATCCCTTTTGGTATCTTCTGCCTCTCTTTTAAGAAGAGTACGTTTGATAGTGTATTCTCTCAAATGAAATTAGACGTTTTATGCAGTCCCCCTATTTCGAACTAAACACATTCTATGCACATTAATAACATACAGTAATAAACTGCATATATTATTGAAATCATGCCAGTATCAATGCACAAGTGACTTGTCCGTGGTTTGCAGTCGCACTAGCAATGCAGTAGTTGTAAAAAAAGTACGATACCGATTTAAATACAAAAACAAATGACCAACATCCAATTTTTATTTATATACAGATTTTTAAATTTTTCTGTTTTAATTTAATGAAAACTGTTGTCCGTCATCTTCTCAATCTTTTATATTTTGTTAGTGGTTACCAAAAGGGATGTAATGAATTGTTTCCTCTTTTACCTTTACTGGTTATTCGCCTTTTTAGAATCGAAAGACTATTCGTTGTGTATACCCAAAAATGATAATAACATCACCTCATTGGATGAATTTTGATTTTTTTTAAACCGATCGCAAACAAACATTATTAAAAGTGTTTCCCTGACGAAGTATACAGCTAATTAATTTCAGAAATCTACATATATAACAAAGGGATAGAAATTGAAACAAAGATTCCAAGATCCGATTAATTGTGAATGCTTTTAGAAACAAAATAGAATCGTCAATAATATTCACGTTAGCCTATTTTCCATCGTATTTACACCACGATCATATTTTATTAAGCATGAAAAGAGTTATAGTACATAGTATCATCCCTACTACTCAAAATAAAAAAAAATATTCTGAAACCTTCTCTCTCACCGAATGGTTAAAATGAGTGTTTTTTTCAAAATATATAAAATACTTATTTACATTTCACTTCCTTGTCTTCTGGAACGACATCAACAAGATGAAGAGCCTTGAAGTATTCAAACATCGGCTTTCTTTTGTCTTTATCTTCATCAAATATCCAAACATTTTGCCTTGCTCTTGTAATTGCCGTGTAGAGCTGCTTTAGTTCTGAATTTAATACTTTATGTAGTTTTGGATCAAAAGTCAAAGGTCGTGAATCTAAAATGTTAACAGGATTAAAACACCAAAGGTACTAGTAACTCGCATATCATTTTTTTAAAATTCTTTAACAACACGTTGTAATGAGATCTCTTTACAATGAAATATTTGGTAGTATACTATGAAAGATTAATTGCATAAATATTCAATAACTTTGCAATTATGTTATGTTTGCAAGCTCGTGCAATATGATAAACTGCTCGGGATATTACTGATTTTTTTCTATTTTATTAAAAGTAATTTTTTTTAATTGTACCTGCACCTTAGATGTCCAAATTAGTATCATACTTTATAATTAATCTTAACTATCCAATACCATATTTGTCGTTTTCTAAAGGAAACAATGTTACACGAAAAGAGTCTTTGTAAAATAAAGAATGGATTTTGCTTGTTTTCCTTAAAGGGGCATTAGCTTTCAAATTCATGTTCATCGATTTGACTCAAATTCTCATATTTGATTTATAACATACTAAAACGTATATTCAAATTATAAAAAGTCCAAAATAAACAATTTACGATGCACGGACTCGATGCATTTCGTGTGTATTCTAATTAACTATTGAGGTGACCTCCGAAGACTGCCGACGGTCATACAACCCGATATAAATATAAACATCGATATAGATAGATAGCGAACTCGTGCAATTGGATATTGCTAGGTCTGTTTGAATTCATATTATAGGTTTAAAACATATGTTAATAATCGTTTTTACCTGTATAATAATGAGTTTTTGTAGATCGAATCAGTCAACCAAATGGTTTGCCCTTGTTTCACTTTCAATGTTGACATTCTTTCTTTTCTATTTTAACACGCCTAGTTCATGCATAACCCATCTCTAGCTAAGGGGTTCAATTGAAGTTCACATGAATACGGATTTAATGAGATCGAATTATTCACGTGCAAGTGAATAATTCATTTGCGATGTTTCTTTGCTTATTTTGACAAAACTGAACCAAACTGGCTGCTAAAAGCGAATTATTATATCACTATTTCACTTTCATTAATGATTGAACAAAAAAAATCCTATTTTATTTTTTCTATATCTCGTAGCTAATGCCTCTTTAAAAATTGAAATTGAGTTGATCAGACAAATAAAAATATTAAAATAATCTGTTAAATTCATCATTTACTAACGTTTGAAGCCCACTAAATTATTGTACATACATGTTTCATGCCGATTTCAGCATTTTGATTGGCAAACTACAATAACGTGGTGCTTTCAAACATTTTAGCATTTAAATATATTAGAGTTGATTGCTATTTTGTTTTCTTTAGTTTTATAGGGCATTAATTTATATCGTTGAACTAGTTCAAATTGTTAAAATGAAGCCCTGAAAATTTCACACGATGTGTGCTTCATTCAGCTTTAAAACAATAAAAAAACGCCCGTCGATACTAAAAAAAAAGAAGGAGAAGATACCAAGGGATTAATCAAAACCTATGTCAAGAAATATATATTCTTTAAAGATTTATTGAAAAAAGACAAAAACGCAATAAGTCAAACTGCATAGGGTGTGCTAATTAATTTCTGTGTGTTTCTTTCTTTACCTGCTGATATTTGCAAAGTTGTTCTCGATTCTTTCTTCGATTCGTTCCTTGCAAGTTTTTCTAGAAACGAAAAAACAACCCTCCATTCCTTTGTAGCCTACAAAATATTTAATGTTTCTAAATTCTTGAGAAATGAATATATACTTATTAGGAAATGAGTGTTGAATGTAAATCAGAAAAATTGGATTTATATACATCGGCTACAGCACAAGGGTTAAATACGAAAAAACTCTGTAAATAGTGCACTGCACAGAATTTTTTAATGACTCAGATATGTTATCTATCCTATATATCATAGGTGTACTCGACCAAATTACCGTTTGTAAATATTGTTAAGACTTGTATACAGAAATTCAAATTCAAACTTAATATTCAACAGTTTCAATATACATGTATACAGGATGTTGTGCTGTTCTTTGTTATAAAACTTGAATGATAAAGAAATGTATATAATAATTGATGCTTGCCAATACGTTTATCAGTTCTACATATAAAGAAGCTGCGGAATGGTAACTCTTATGGTCCTTATAATATTTTTTTTACAATTTGCGGACCCTAGAGCTACGGAATATTCCTATGAACAACGTTCGGAATTGCGATGCGGTTCAGGGCTTTCAGTCATAAAACTTTACTCAGTACCCGAAGTACTAAATTATCCTCGAAAAATCAAATCCAGTTTTGTGGTTAGTTGAATTCTGAGTGCGATAATCGTACTTCAACTTTTAAGGCCGCAAGGCCTGATCGCACTTATTTAAAATAAATTTTTTTCGCCCATGCTTATTTTTTCAGTGTTCGTTTCGTTACATATTGTTCTATGATATGACGTGCTTATTTATTTTTGAATATTCATTTCTTGAACACTATTTTCATTTTTTTTTCTTTTGTATACGTCTCTAACTTTTCATGTTCAGCCAATTCGAATCTCGTCATGGGGTCATTAAAACAGATAACTCTAATAGGAAAACACATGTTGTTTTTTTTTTTAACTTTTTCTTACATTCTATTTTCATGACTATTTGAATGAAAGGACGTTCTATTAATCATTAATACAAACGGAAATGATAATTCTTATCAGCATTTTGAGAATTTCGTGTTAATTAGTGTTCCAATGCCGGAAAAAACACACGAATCCCGCTTGCTGAAACGTAAACAAATCAAAACATGTTTTCCTATTATGTATGCGTACTTCATCTCCATCACAGGAGATCGAGGATATAAGAGTTATCTGTTCTTGTTTTTTTTATGACGTCACGACAAGATTCAAAATGGCTTAACTTAATAGCGGAGACATAATAATATCTTGTATATGATAAGTGCGACCTGAACCTGGGTCGCAATATACTATTTTCATATTATTATACTTCACGTCAAAATGCCAGATTTTGATTGGTTAATACGAGGGAGACAATTTACTCTACCCAGTGGCAAATACTCTATAACCCTTCACGGAGACGCTTGCTCAAGTGTGCGCTTTAATAAATACGGATGATTGTTATGTATAAGACGACATAGTTTATTACTCTGAATTTGAAATTTAATAGACAATAATAACAGAACTTTCAGTATAATAGATTAAATAACACATATCTAAGAGGGTGATAGAGCAGATTGTTACCCCTCGAAAAGACATTGTCAACCTTGGCTTCGCCTCAGTTGACAATGTTTTCTCGGGGTAACAATCTGCTCTATCACCCTCTCAGCTATGTGTTATTTATATACTACCGACTTTGACTCCGGATTGTATTATTTTTCGATAGGTTACCTACTCTGTGGTAGGTCTTCTTGAAACTCGGTTAAGAAAGAGCAACCAAAAGAAATAAAATCAAACATATAATCGAAGCAATTCGGGGGGAAACTATACTCTTTTACGATGATTTTGTCGTGAAACCATAAAACAGTTAATTTACTTTTGAATTGTATTGATTGTAAGCTTGATTTTACTTCTTTAATGTTGCTCTTACTTGACTGAGGACCAGAATGTCCTACCACAGAGAAGGAAACTTGCCGAAAAATATAAACTCCGGAGTCAAAAGTCGGTAATATTAAAATTGTCCAATCCACATCTTCTTATTTTCATATTCCGAAAGTTTTGATATATGATAACCCGTAGCTCTATGGCCCGTAAATTGTCAAAAATATCATAAGATAAAAGCTGCTGGGGCCGCAGCTACCTATAAAGTTGATGTTACTGATTTCGTTTAATTTAGCATATCCCGTATCCAAATATGTAGAATCTGTCAAGTTTATAATTTGATTTCCTTAAAGATGATTAATATTGCTAGAGGATGTGATACATTATAATCAAATGTGCAATTTGAATTTTAAGTTTGGCAAGATTGACTAGTTGATGCGATTTTAAAAGGAATATGCAAAAGACTTACATTACATGTATGTTTTGCTCAAATGTTATTACTATTAAAATAAGATTTGGAATGATTGCAACGGAGACAACACTTAATAACGTTATATCACGAACTGATAATTGTCTGCGAAGAAATTATAAATAGATTTGTTTTATCAAGTAAAATAACAAAAAAAAAAAAAACGAACTCCAAAGAAAATGTTATCATATTTTAATATTGCCATAAATTTTCGAATACATTTTTAATTAAACGGAACAAAATGCCAATTAAGTTATTACCAACAACTTTTATATTGAAGCTAGATTCTCTATAATGTAAGCTTATAAGGCGTTAACTGAAGAATAAAGTAAAATAACAGAAACACCGAACTCCAAGGAAAATTTTAAACGGAAAGTTCCTTAACAAATGGCAAAATCAAAAGCTCAAACACATCAAACGAGTGGAAAACAACTGTCATTTTCCTGACAGTTTGAGTAGATGTATGTTTTTAGTTTGATCAAAATATTGAAACACTGACTAATATACTTTTTTGCTAATTTTTTTGTTTTTCAAACAAAAAGATTAGAAAGTTTAGATAATTAACAACATGTAATTAATAACGGTAAAATATATATGACAATATATACCTCTGAATCGGTAAATATGTTGTAAAGCAAAACATCATCGAATTCCAATCCCTTTGCCTCGTATAGCGTAAGCACCAAACCACTTTTCATTTTGTATGGAATATTGTTTCGTGACTTGTCATTTACCACTAAAATTACTTGATGTGCACCAAATTCAATTTTTGAAGTTTCTCGTTTGTTGTTGCACAAGATGAGACTAAGCCTATCAGAGGAAACTGTCTCAAGAAGAAGTGGACTTGGGCCATCAAATAGACACTGATCATTCGGAAGACTGTCAAATGAATCTGGAAACAACTCTGTTAGAATATCAATTACGCTTGTGGCCAAAGATGTAATTCCTGAATGTGATCTATAGTTGTGTGGAAGTTCGTATATAAGGTCTGGTTGAACAGAAACTCCAACAGTTTTAAGCTAACAAAATAAATATATCAAAACTCACATTAAAACGACGTCATTTTGTATAGGTTCCTAGATCTTTTTTGTTGAAAAATGTGTGAATATCACTGACGGCAGATATTAAAGTAGTGTTCAGATAACAATGCCTCCCCCCTCCCCCCCCAAAAAAAAGAAAAGATATTGATTTTTTGTTGGGCTAAAAAAAGTCTTCATATCACTGACTGTAAACCTCTATGCGGTTTGATATAAAAATGCTTCTTCCTAAAAAGTCACCGATAGCAGTTATTTTTTAATTGTATCATTGAAAATAATGTTTTAGTAGAAACTACATGGACTATAAAAGAAAATAATCGGAGAAAAATCTTAAGCATGCTAGACTTTTTCATCTAAAATAGACGAATAGATCTTCTTGCAGAGAATTAGCCTTCAAATAGGAAGGTCTATCATATTCTTGATTGTGTTTTCGTAACAAGAAGACACTTCATCTAAGGGGTACTACAGAAAATGAAAAAGGGATATAAGCCAATACTTCAATTGTATTGTACTGTTTAACGATAAATGACACTTATACATTTGGTGTGTCTAACGCGCTTTTCTGAATACAATGTATACCTTTACCAAAATACACTAAAAAGCTAAATTTAAAGCTGTCTTTATTCTTTATGATATTTCTGACCTTAACAGTGGTAAAAAGAATAGCTATAACCTGCTGAGGTAAATTTTACACGAGGGATTTGGAATCATAGTTTCTTAATAAGTTAACGTTATGTATAAAGTCAGTGGCGAAGCAAAAGAGAAACGATGGCATTCATTTTTTTCTACTCATTATACAAAACTTGAAGCAATCTATTGATAATAAACTATGCCAGAACAGAAAAACGACAAACAGGCAAATCAGGTTATTTCAATTCTTAAGTCAAGGTTTAATTTAGACATTAATGTATATATTTTTAGATGTCGAGCACATTGACTTTTTTTTCCTTTCGGCTGTTTATCATATCACATATCCCTATATTCTAAAATATTAGAATGTTCAATACAGAGATGTTAAAAGGTCGTCTTCGCTGCCTAATCAAGTTGTTCTTCAATCTTCTGTTTTTCATATCTAGTGATATTTTACCATAAGACTACTCCGCGTAATATTGATTAATTCGGATATAAATAGAGGCTAAGGATCGGAATGAAACAAACAACCAAAAGATGTGTACAGGTCGACATGCAATTGACTAAATTTACTTTTATTAAACGTAAAAATCAACGTATAACTAAGGTTTCTACCCCAGGCATAGATGGCCTTACCATGAGGTGGTAATACTATTTGATATTTCGGTTTTCACTACTGTTTAACTTTGTTATTTGTTTGATCTTACAATTTTATTTATTTGATCACCACTGATGATTCCTGTCTATACCAAAATGGCAATGTTTTATCGTCCTTAGTCTAATAAAGTTAAGAATAAAGATAACAAAACTGTAAATTTAAACAATCATTGTATAAGATATTACATAATACCGGCATTCCCAACAGAGGAAAGGAAAGTGTGGGGTATGTTTTGTCTGAGAGATCACCTGACAGCATTTGTACATGTATTAATTGCGACTGTAATCTACAAACATAGATAGGATATGAATGATGAATCAAGTGCTCGTCGTTGTTTTGGAAGTGTTTAAAATTCTTACCCGATTCATTTTTCTCTTCTTCTTTTTTACGTTATGTTACCTATACGTTATCTATTAATTTGTAGATTTTCTTATAAATATTTGAGACATTGAAACAGGATTGTAATGATTTATGTGAACTATGATTGTTAGAACACATATTTTGGGCTTATAAAATTTCATTTGTCGTATGAAACTGAAATTTATAACTTACTGGTAACTCCTTACTGGCGTGATGGAAAAGACTGACAAGATCTTTAAACCGGAATGATATTCCTTTCATGATACTTTGAGCTGTGTCGCCAGTCACAAACATACCATGCGGACTTTCACAAAGTTTAATAAGTAGAAACAGTTCAGCCTGGGCAAAGTCCTGAGCTTCATCGACATAGATTTCATTTACTTTCCATTTTGGATTTTTTTGCTTCAGAAATCTCTGATACAGATTTCGGACAAGATCTGTCTGATCGAACATGTGTCTGTTTTGTCGAATACGTTCATACTCGAGAAAAAGATTATAAAGTACTTCCCTCTCGTCGACAAAAGCTGGTGCTTGCTTCTTTCCAATTTCAAAATATTTATCTTTATTCAAAATTCCTCCTTCAGAGATTGCTTCATAAGAACCTTTGATAATAGACATTATTTCTGTCCAAACTAATGACGGGTGATATTTTCTTGTATACTTTTTAAATTTTCCAATAATGCGAGGCCATATGATATCTTCAAATAACTCATAAGTCACTTCTCGTCTTGGATCGATTTTGATTATACGAGTTCTTTTGTTTTCATTGAGGGGGATATGTAGATCCAACTCTTCTTCCTCTTCGTCACTTTCATCACTAAACTCGCTATCAAGCGCATCATCTAGAACTGTTTGCATATTATCAATGTCAGTCCATCCTTCTATCTCAGTCTTTGGACTCCCATCAATATGTCTATCGAAATAGTATGGAGGCCCTAATGTAGCATCAAGCATTAACCAAAAATGTTTAGCTGTAATAAACAATGGGTACTGGTGTTCCTCAATATCCTGCAAGCGATTTGGTAAATCGTCATCTTTCATTTTGAACAGCCTTGAAGTCTTTTCATCCCCATCAATAAAACTTTTAAAAGTTTTCTGCACTTCCCTGCAGAGCACGCCATTTTTCGTTATAAACATCTGGCGTAGTTCATCTTTATATTCGTCACAGCTTCTCGATTCGTTGACATCTTCTCCAATTGATAAAAAAGTAATTTCATCATATTGTTGTGTACTAATTGAATCTTCATTGAAGTTGGGTTTGCTGATAACTTCAGTTTTGTAATCATTATTTGCTCCTTCTTTGGAAGCAAAAGAACTATTGTCAAAACAACCTCCGCTGTCTTTTTCTTTCATTTCTAGTTGGATTACTTTGGTTTCTGCACTTGAATATTCTGGTACGCCATATTCATTTATTAATTCTTTTTCATTAGGAATAAAGGTTCCTGTTTCCGCATTCTTCTCATCTGTAAATGAAAAGCTGAATAATACCAAATTATACAACAATATAATGTCATGATTAAGTAGAACTCAGAATCATGCTACACATGTTTATTTTTGTTAAGCAATTGCAATACAGGGGTAGATGAAATAAAGGAGTTATATTTTACGGCCTTACCATGGTAGATAAATGGAATGCTTTGAACAATAGAACTTCTAGTGCATATATAAGAGCTTTATGATGCGTTCTATAGAATCTTGTGTGGCTTTATATGAACAATCATATATGAATTCCAACATACTTTAATATTCTAAATAAGATATAAAAATTTCGTTTGTATGCTTTTACAAAAATGTAACCCCTTAATTACATTTTAGATTATTCTTAAATGGACTGATAGTTATGTTGATCATGAATAAGTTGACAGTAAAAATAGTTGTGCATGGGGTAATACGCTTGGTAACAATATTCTTGTATTTAGTGATTTGTCTAGATTCATATCTGTTGTTCATTTTTTATAGAGCGTTTTGATCTTCCAACCGAGAAAAAGGAGAGACTTGAACCTAAGACTCCTATAACTAGATTAACTCGATTAATGTGCTGACCATGGATTGCGACACTACTTATCGCTTCCATGTGTCAGGTATTTGGTCATTTGTTTTCTCATTTATGGTAAAGGTTGTTTGATAACTACTAACTCTCCGTTTTAACTTAATAGTGTTATTGGATTGTTGCCTCATTAAAATTTAATTTATATTCAATTTTGATCACAATAAAGCTGTGCATACAATTTTGGACTGCATTTTAAGTCAACTTTTGCCGCATTGCCATATATATAGATATATATTTGCTGTTATACAACGCTGATATTTTTAGTAACAGGAAAAAAAAATACAATATGGAACACCACTGGTACTCTATGTAAAATACATTACGAATAATATCGCTTTGGAAACATTTAAACAACGTCTCAATTTTTTTTATTTTAACCGTTTTTAGATACCTAGATTATATGGAAGACAAAATTCACCAATATGAATACTTATATCTGACCGACTATGTCTTTTAAAATTTGAACAGGTGTAATTTGGTAGATATTTTTTTTCAAATCTGAAAAAGGAACAAACAGTGGTATAATCATTACTCCCTTTTGACCGAGACGATCAAATGCTGGTTTTGAATATGTTTCATGAAGACGCGCTAATATTTAAAAAGAAAAGCGAAAGATACCAAATGGACAAAACTCATAAATCGAAAACAAACTGACAATGCCAAAAAAACGACGAAAAGACAAACAACATTACACAAAATACAACAAGAAACTAAACTACAGACTGAGCAATACCAACCCCACCAAAATCGGGGGGAAGGGGGAGGGTGATCTCAGGTGCTCTGGTTCGATTTATATCATTTCCCAGGTATAACATTATAAAGTTGGTATTGTATAAAATTGAGAATGAAAATTTAGTATGAATTCCAGATAAAATATGACTAAGATCATAGACAGGATAAATGTCAATGCCACAATAATTTTTTTCTTCAAAATTTCATAATAAATATTAAGACTTACTTGCAATAGGTAAAAAGGCTTGCATAATAATTTTTCCGATGGAATTAAAAAAATTCCTTATTCGATGTTGCTGAATGAAAAATCGAGGAAATAATTACCGATGTTCAAAACTCGTACATGTGTATCAATGTTGAATGTACAAAGCAAATATAAAAAAAACCCACTGAAATGCATGAACTCCTAATGAGGAGAGACCAAGAAACATTTATCTATCTTACAATTCCTATGTAAAACATTCAAGTCGCAAGGCTGTGAAAAGAATATCTATTTCTCTTATTATAGCCTTTTGTCATGTATGACATTGATTGTTCTTTTTATTGATATTGATATCAACGACACTGCATGACATGTATTGTTATCAAATTCGATTCACCAAAAGAAATTAAAAAAAAAATGTTAATCCTTGTATCTATGATGCGTTTATCTACTATACACCACGTACTGAGTACTGATGATGCATGCTAAGCGCACACTGTTGACTCGCCCAGACTCATTTCTTTTGGAGGTCATGCGATATCCATAGTTGTTTTGTATATTCTAAACGAGTTTTGGAGATTTGAAACATCTGTTAACTTCTGTTGCCTTTCATTAAAAATCTTAAATGCAACCAACGAGGAAACGTTCATCTCAATTAATGAGAGCTCTATCTTTTTATATAGCCTCGTTAACCATGTGGTCTTAGTCCCCGAAAAACAGTGCAAGAGAAATTGCCTGGATGTCAAAGAATCCCGCTTTAGGAAGAACACAAACTGCAATATAATAAATATATAATTTTAAATCATTTGAGCATGTACAAATACCTTCATAATGTTCTGGGTTTTTCCTTTGTAAATCTTCTGGTATCACTTCGTCCGTTATCCTTGTCAACCAAAATTTCTGAAACCTGTACCAAAGGCGATACACACAGCACGTTGTTTTACCTGTTCCACTGCGACCAATCAAGACAATTGGAGCGTTGAATGGCAGATTCGTAATCTGGTATTCAACATCTGTTACTCGAAAGGGAAATTCTCCTTTCATTTGGTGCAAAACGTTTATTGCAACTTTGGAGGAAAATGTATAGAACTTAATGGTACTATATTCAGTGCTCTTGGGAGTTGCAGGTGGGAAAAAAGATAGTTTATCAACCGAATTTTCTGTATCAAAACCAGACTCGACATAAATGTTTGGCTTCTTAAAATGGCGGTTGTCACGTTTGCTGTTCTGACGTTTATTGAAGTCATTGAATTCTACCTGCATACCACATGTCTTCAGTTTTTTCTGAATGAGACACTTTGTTCCTTTTCTGTGTGACATTTCAATTGAACTAACAATTCTCTTTACAGCATGGTGTATGTTTTTATGTTCTATTACAACTTCCCAGATTCTGATAATGTCTGTGTATATATTCACTGGTTTTGTACATTGCTTTGTTAGGCGGGCTGAAAATTGTTTACCTACTTCCCATATTAGTCTACTAGCAGAAGATATTTTTGACTCAAATAGTTTAACACTTTTAGAATCCGTCATTAACGGTTTGAAAAACCTTTTTGAGTAAATTCCGGAAGCCAGCGCTTTAATAATCTTTACTATCCTTTGTTTAAACACTGGCAAAATTCTATTACTTTGAAGACTTTTCAAAACACCAGAAGTGCATTCAACTTCCCACGGTTTCTCTTCTAACGGATCATGCGAAATCTAGAAAAAAAATGTGGTCACTCTATTTTCATAGAAATTGAATTATTAAATATATTTCTGAACTCAACAATCAAGTTAAATTATAAGATGGCATCTTGTTGGAAAAAATAGTTCTTTTCACAAACAAGCATGCATCTTTTATATCATACGAAACATGAAACTTCTATCTCTCCTAGAATATAAAGCATTCTAACAAAGATTGGAAAAAAATGGACTCCTTCCATCTTTGGGCACCACAAATAATACCTAGTGGTCCCCATGGTTGAATAAAAAAATATCCAATGAAGATCAAGGGTTTTTTCATGAAATTTCCAATGGTCGTAATTAGGTGAAAAGAGTTTCAACTCAATTGAAATATACATTTTAGCTGTAAAAACTCATTATGTAGCTATATACTAATTTTCAAATCAATATCCACAAGGAGTGAGCTGTCAAAGAAACAGTACTTTCATTGATTCTCAATGTCCAATGACTATAGCTTTTAGTAAAAGGGGTAATGCCATCATTGTTTTTCCTCTATTAGTATTTGATAAATTAGCATTTTTAAAAAATTGTGCAAAATTTATATTTGTTTCAAATAGAGACATACTTGGCATGAATAAAGTGTCAACTTGTTACAATGAAGATTTCACTAAAGATTTCATTGAATACACTAGTAAACTATGTTCAATCTGAAAAAATCATTTCGATCTTAACAACTCTTAAAAAGAATGAACAATATATTATTCAGTCATGTTCATTTTTCAGTCAATTTTCATACTTGTCCAATTCGAAGTCAAATCAATTTCTGTTAATTTTTTGGTCGGACTGTTCAGTAGTTGTTATTTACCTGTACACATCAACTTCATAATGAATCATCTGAAAAGCTACTGAACAGAACTGAATTGACTGCAAGCGAATTAACAGTGCTAAATTATCGCAGTAGATAATTTTGGAAATTGACTGAAAGACTGATCATGACTGTATAATTTGTTGGTTAGACTTTTCAGATGATGTTTAGACCAAATTTACAGATTAAGACTAAATTTCATTTACTAGTGATATACGAAAATAACTTGCAACGGAAGTAAAACACAGCAGCACTTTTCATCCCATTTTTCTTATTTACAAGCTTTAGTAACCAGGTCACCTGAAGTTTCCAAAATGTTTCGAAGGAACACCAAAATAACAAATAAAACCCGAGATATATGATTAATGACTTAGAATATTTTTTCTGTGAAGAAGTTGTGGACTAATTTCCTATTACCGTCATATTCAAGGGATTTTTGTTAGCCCTATTTTTACATGAAACCTGCTGTGACTATGTTTTGGTAGTATAACATCTAAAGATGGTTAACTTAAATGGAGCTCACAGGTTAACTGTGTCTTATAATTAAACAACAATAGATATATAAAGAAAAATTCCGTAAAATCCGTATGCTAGTAACATACGGGAAAATTGAAAAAAAATAACGACGGTTTCAATATTTACTAACGCTTTCACTGCTTTTACAGATCTTCAGGTAATGTGGTTTGTAAACATAAGTGATACAAAACAATTGATTGACATTTATAGTTAACAGATAACATTTGTTTAAATGTTTATAGGAATAACAATACAAAACTTCTTTTAAGATTATTTGAACCCTATTTAATGTATAGTAATGGCGGTCATTTTGGTTAAACAAAATCTAAAAGACTCATTCTAGTAAAGTTTGTTCTGTATTGTCCATTTTATCTAAATTATCACAAAATGACGAAATAAAATCACATACAACTTTAGTTCCAAATGTATCCAAAACTAAAATATTATGCTTTTCATATCGACGATTACCAAATAATTTACACTTCACTTTTATCAATTTTTCCGTAGATAACACGTTTTTTGTTGTGCAAAAAAAAAACCAAATAGATATATCATTTTAAAGAAAATATAACATATAGAAAATATGTTTGAAAATGTGCATTTTGTTTTACTTATTACTCATTCATTATTACTTTTAACCTACCTCAAACTGGTCAAATTTTGATTCTTCGTTATCTTCATTTTCTAGAGTTATCTTTCCAGGCTAAAAAACAAAGCACTTTATTTACCATCAACGTATTTTTCAGTTGAATGTCTTTTTTAAAGAATGATAAACAGAGTAAACATGTCAATATGGTTAATTCTTTGGGAAATACAAATCGACAAGTTAAGGTGTTTACACGTGGCATTATGAGAATGATGAACTTAGGAAAAGATCGCAAATAAATACATGAAAAGTAAAATAATGGACTTTTAAAATATTCGGTATAGCTGGAGTAAAACAGGAAAAATTGATAATAATATGATAATGCATATTGAAAGTTAAGTTTGTTGGCACTTTTCAGCAAATTGTAAACCGATGAACTTGTCAGGAAACGATGTTTTGTATTGTAACAATATAAAAAGTATTGAATTCACACTTGTAGTGTGATCTGATTCGACAACATAAGATATTCAACTTGCATCTATTTCTTTGCCCGGCTCCACATTCGAGTGTTCCCATGTTGATGTTTTCTGACTAAGGGAACATATCAACTTTTCAATTTGTGAAAGGTATGATTCCTTTATTGTTTCGGGCTGTATTTTATGCTTGCTGTCAATAATTTTAACATTATGCTTCGTCCTCTCTTGACATAGCATGTATACAACCAGTGGATCTGGATCTTTCTTTATTTCAACAGTAGGCTTGTGAATTGTAGGTTGATCGGTTTTGATTTGGATTCTGTCGTATTCCATTGCTTTCTGGAGAATTTTGTATCGTTGATCGCCCACTTTAAGATAATCAAGAGGAAGCTTCCCGTCCTTGTTTTGTACTTTACATGGAACATGGTTGTTAAGCAATATTTCAGCCATTTGCTTCAGTGTTTTGGTACAGGTCCTCTTTACAACTAAATGAAACAGCGTATCTCCATTGTTGTCCTTCTGTCTTGGATCCAAACTAACATACTTATCAGGATGTTTACCAAACAAATCCATACAGGTTTTGAAAACGGAGAAGTTTCCTATGGGAACAATATATAATTTTAACAAAATACTCAATTGCACCTCATTAATTATGAATAACAGTTTATTGTCAGTCTCAGAAAAGATACGTCTGAATTCTATTGTATACAAAAACATAATAACCTTACCGTTATATGGATGATATCATTGTTTTAATTACTCTATGATTCTCCAATTATATAGCGGATTTGCCCAAGAGAATTGCCTTTGGATAAGTCTTTAAAAAAATAATTGTCTTTTTCCGGATTTGGATTTTTCAGATTCACACCTGAAAATCTATACAAAATAAACTACAGAAGAAATGATTCATCGTTCTTTATTGTTTATTTCACTTATTGGACAATGATTTTCCTTTTGCCTCTTTATACCGTGCATATACTAGTATTTTATTCCTAGTTCGCTATTCCGGTGTTTGTAGTGTCGTTTTAAATTTCAATGAGGTAATCTATGTATAAATATTATCAAATCAATAACAGTATGGACTTGCCCATTCACTAGCTGGTTCAAATCAAGTAAACGTTCATCTGTTAGGCCCATTTATTACGTTGCTATCACAACGAACATTTAAACACGTGGGGTCATCAAAGGTTTCTCAACTCCTAAGAACAATCACTCGAAAAAAAAAACTACAGGAGTAAACCTTGCGTTTTTATTTACTTGAATACTTGTTAGTTAAGTTTTGATATTCAAATATATATATTATGTGTATGCGTACAGGTGAATGGTTCGGAATTGTTAACAAAACACAGGTTTCGTTTTTTCGAAGCTGTTACGATTTTCACTACATTTTCATTTTTCATTTATTTTACTTTGTTGGGGCGGCACATTGATAACAAAAAACAGGAAGTACGAAATATAAAATAACAAATAACAAATAGAAAAATAGGTCCAATGAAAATATCAGAAGACAAGTAGAAGAAAAAACTACCACCATCGAGGTCATATGTTATAGGACTACTCCAGACCTTGATTAGTAAAAATCATTTTAGTCGTCTAGACTAGATCTATAATTTTTTGAACAAAAACAAATAAAGTCACATTGAAGTATGGAACGCCAAAAAATGTCTTACTATGTCCATTTTCATTATATGATGTGCATTTGCCATTATATGATGTGATTTTACCTTTATATGGTATGAAAACAACTTTATATGGTAAAATTGAGAATGGAAATGGGGAATGTGTCATAGAGACAACAACCCGACCAAAGAGCAGAAATCAGCCGAAGGTCACCAATGGGTTTTCAATACAGCGAGAAAATCCCGCACAAGGAGGCGTGCTTCAGCTAGCCCCTAAACAAAAATATGTACTAGTTCAGTGATAATGGACGTCATACTAAACTCCGAAATATATAAAAGAAACTAAAATTAATTATCATACAAGACTAACAAGGCCAGAGGCTGCTGACTTGGGACAGGCGCAAAAATGCGGCGGGGTTAAACATGTTTTTTGAGATCTCAACCCTCCCCCTATACCTCTAGCCAATGTTGAAAAAAAAGAATAGGTAACAAAAGAAACTAAACAAAATGACAATGATATATAAATTAACAAAGGACTACTAGTAGTTATTGACATGCCGGCTCCAGACCTCAATTAAACTGGTTGATTTATATTTACGAATGATGTCCTTGTACCGATGATAAAATTTAGTAAATGTTTTGACTAGTTTGTGATATCGAAAACCCTGGTGTAATAATTGTTCATTAATACATAGATTTCTTTAGCTAAAATCTAATACGTTATTACATACACGAGCGAATCGCACAAGTTGAGATATATAAACACCCTAAGATGGTGACAAGGGAACGTCACCATCTAAAAATGGATTATTAACAATAGGAAATGAAAAATCATCTCTTTTGTCATAAATGTTGGTATTAAGTTTTCCGTTATTGATATAGATATCAAGGTGTCCAGTTGACATTATATGATGTACAAATATCCTTATATTATGTGCAAGGCAAACATACTAATATGATGTGGAAAGATCCTTATATAATGTGCAAATGTACTTATATGATGTGCAAAGATCCTTATATGATGTCGAATATACTTAAAGGATGTGCAAATATACTTGTATGATGTGCAAATATCCTTAAATGATGTGGAAATATACTTATATGATGTGCAAATATACTTATATGATGTGCAAATGTACTTATATGTTTTTCACTTCTTTGGTCTTTTGGAAAATGTTGTTTGTGCTGTATTTAGACCCCTCTATCAAGAAATTTGTTTTGCTTGCACACGTATAAAAATTGCGGTTTTTATCCAACGCAATCATAGGTTTGAACGTTGTTTTCAATTTAGATTTGCTTATATGATATGCAGATAAACTTGTATGATGTGCAAACATCCTTATATGACGTGCACATATACTTATATGATTTGCAAATATCCGTATAGGATGTGCATTTTCCCTTATATTATGTGCAAACAACTTTATATGATGTGGTTGTGTCATTATATTATGTGCTTGTAACATTATATGATGTGGTTCGGTTTACTTCATTATATGATGTCAAAACGTCCTTATATGATGTGCTTTCATCGTTGTTATGTTCAATGAACATGATTATGATAAGAACGATTACTGTCTACGTCATAACTGATTCCGATCTGCTTCTCCGCAATTACTATAAACCCGGCTCAAATCTGTAGCTATCGTTTGTTAAAGGGATGAGATTTTAAAAGAGTTAAACCTTGTCACATTGGTACCGCGTTTTAAAGACGAAAAAATCACACCTGATATATATATATATATATATATATACAAGTCTAAATTGAAAACGACGTTCAAACCTATGATTGCGTTGGATAAAAACCGCAATTTTTATACGTGTGCATGCAAGAAAAATTTCTTGGTAGAGGGGTCTAAATACAGCACAAACAACATTTTCCAAAAGACCAAAAAAGTGAAAAAGTATATTTTAACAAAACGCATTTGACTAACAGGTCGAACAACTGATGTTCTTAAACCCTGCTGACTGCCATTGGCGATTGCCAAATAAACGGATCACAAGATGTAACAAAATGGATCTTTAAAAATTATTAATCTCATACCAAACAGAAAACAATAAACTTGCGGAAAAGATGGTATACCGCAAACAAAAGGTGCAAAAATTAGTACACCATATCCGGATTTCGACAATTAATGTCTCTTCAGTGATGTTAGGGATCGAAACAGTATTTGGAAGGCCATAAAATTTACCTCAATTTAGGATAGACTCTTGAATTTTAAAGAGTCGAAATAGGATGAACGGATCATATGAACCCGTAGGAAAATATAATACAAGCCCAAACGAAAAAATATAAACAAGTCTAAATTGAAAACGACGTTCAAACCTATGATTACGTTGGATAAAAACCGCAATTTTTATACGTGTGCATGCAAGAAAAATTTCTTGGTAGAGGGGTCTAAATACAGCACAAACAACATTTTCCAAAAGACCAAAAAAGTGAAAAAGTATATTTTAACAAAACGCATTTGACTAACAGGTCGAACAACTGATGTTCTTAAACCCTGCTGACTGCCATTGGCGATTGCCAAATAAAGGGTTCACAAGATGTAACAAAATGGATCTTTAAAAATTATTAATCTCATACCAAACAGAAAACAATAAACTTGCGGAAAAGATATATATATATATTGTTGAGAAATTGTTAAAATATGAATTGCAAAGTTTAGGGTTAATCAATGGGTCTACAATAATGAACATACGGTTGAAGTGAATAAATTATGGATTAGATAAAGACTGTGCAATTTAAAAAAAATCAACATTTCAAATAACAGGAGCTAGAATTTCCACGCTGTGGAAAAAATATAATGAAAGAACTTTTATTATAATCTTTTTTTCTGCCCAAAACAAGATCGACATCAAATCATAATTCCATGACAAAATGAAATGTAAAAATAGTCAAATTGAAAAGCGTTTGCTTTAAATGTAACGGTCCCGTTGGTTCGATATAAGAAAGGGACGGATCACAACAATCGAGTTAGATATTATATTAGTTCAGATGTCAAACGCACCATACGATCACAGTGTCTTTCGTCAGGTACTTGTCGACTTGGTTGGCCTAAAGTTTTTCTAATTCTTTTGGTTCAGTTGCATTTTTCACTTAAACTGAATAATTTGATTTGAGGACGCCCATTTCAGACAATGATGCATGAAGTTTAACCTTCATTTTTGATACTCAACTATTTCCAAAGTTTCATACTCCTGTCCCCAAATTTTAACTGCATACACATGCTTATAACAAGACTTGAAGTATTAAAATGCGGCAAAATTTATTTATACTGAAAATATTTGAAATTAAGGAATAATCAGCATTCAGCCTTAGAATATCTACCCTTTGTATTTCCCTTAAAATAACTCGTGCCGGTTGTAGAAACAACTAAATCAGTGACCATAAAACAACTCAATATGAATGAATTGTTAATTTACGATGTCAAAGCAGTTTCGGTGTTCATTCTATTAAATCATTTAGTTATCACAATTGACTATAACATTGCCAAATTCTTTCAGAAATGCAAAGATTTGGTTTGGAAGTTCAGCTGTACCTGTAGAAGCCTTATAATAATGGGGATATCAAATCATATTTTTACGGCGTTGCCTTTTTACAGCCCATTGATTTATATATCATTCATGTAAACGTATGTACATTTGGATATTTCTGTTTCACACTGGAAACTCTATACAAGATTTTTCGTTTTCTATTGTCAATTTCCCTATTAGAGCGATGATTTTCTGTTTGTCCCTCCTTACGGTGCATATACTAGTATTTCCCACCTCCTTCGCTATTCCGGTGTCTGTAATGACTTTTCATTCAACGTAATCTGTATATAACTATTAAACTTTTTAAGTTACCAAATTACTGTAAACGTTTACCAAAATCTTTTAGAAATAAATAGTAGTGATTTTTACACCCCAAATATGTCCAAAATAGAAAATCAATTCAGATATATAAAATGTCATAAAACATTTATGTTGAAAGATCTTTTTGTCGATGCATAGAGCTCATGTGTTTTCATTTTTTTTGTTTTCAGCATATATCAAGCCGTTTGTTTCTCTTTTTAGCTTACAATACGGTATGAGTTTTCGTCATTGTTAAAGGCCGTATGGTGATTTATAATTATTTATATCATCGTCCCTTGGTCCCTGGTGGATGATTTGTCTCATTGCCAATCTTACCACATATCCTTATTGTTATATTGACACAATGCACTAGTAAGTAAAATGAAAAGATTTTGAATTTTTGCATTTTTATATTTTCTACTAACAATGACGTGATACATATAAGATATGTAATCTAACAAATATACTAACCCGGGTCTTTGCTTAATCCAAGAATAAAAGCAGAATGAATAGGAGAACTGCAGGAATCTATGATTAAATACTGTGGATCGCAATGATGGTTACAGATCAGTATTTGAAGCAAGAGATACTGCTTTTTTTCAAGAGCAGTTTCAATACAAACTTTGCCACCTAAAAATTCAATAAAAAACATAAAACATTTTTATACTTTACATTACATAGTTATAAGGAATAATACAAGTTGTTTATAATTGTGTCACAGTTGTCATATCTTCAATGTTTGTCCCTTTTCCTCCTTTATGACATCATAAAATGCTAATCATTGCCATTTTTTTTTATCAAATTAAGCAATACGCTTGATGCATTTTAGCTTTCTGGAAAAATGGTAAAAGTGAAGTCATATTCGTGTGTCAGAGATTCAAGAATACCCTTCCGGAGCACCTGAGATCACCCCAGTCTTAGGTGGGGTTCGTGTTGCTCAGTCTTTAGTTTTCTATGTTGCGTTTTGTGTACTATTATTTGTCTGTTTGTCTTTTTCGTTTTTAGCCATGGCGTTTCCAGTTTATTTTCGACTTATGAGTTTGAATGTCCCTCTGGTATCTTTCGCTTCTCTTTTCCGAATGTCGTATCTACATGTTAGCCTCTTTTCATCGAGTATGAAATCATTATATGCTAATTATTGCTGGCTATACATTTTTTCATATAATTAACAATACGATGGGTTTATTTTAGCTTCATTGGGTTCTACCGTACCTGTTTATGTTTTTAACAAAAAGAAATTTGAAAAAAAAACAAAATTGATTAAATTAAGTATACATTTCCTAAATGTCTAAACACATTTCAAGCCAAACGGTAGTACACATT
Source organism: Mytilus californianus (assembly GCF_021869535.1). Taxonomy (NCBI): domain Eukaryota; kingdom Metazoa; phylum Mollusca; class Bivalvia; order Mytilida; family Mytilidae; genus Mytilus; species Mytilus californianus. The sequence continues at coordinate 52,402,736 of NW_026262581.1, read as the reverse complement.
CACCAAAAATCTCAAACAGTGCATGTAAAACTCTTAATGCTTTTGATTGTATAATTTAATTATTATTTCCATCACTGAAGGAATGGAATAATATCCCTAATTTGCTTGTAAATAAGGAATACAATTATGAATTCGTAAAACAATATATTAGGCGTGCAGTTATTTTATATATTGACAAATTGTAATCATTGAGAGGTTTATTGCACCAGTTTTTTTATGTATTATTTCCAGAAAAGATTAATAACACATTTATTGATGCATTCCGTGGTTGTCTAAATTTTAAATGTTAAAATGTTTACGTATTCACAATGAGTTTGTCGGGAAAATTATGAGAGTATTTTTTACATTGTTGGATAGTTGTCTCATTGGCAATCACACCACATCGTTTTATATGAGTTTTACTCAATATTTAGTTTTCTGGAATGTTGTTAGTCTTGACGTCTTTCTATTTCCTTTGTTATGATACTGTGTGATGTTCGATTTATGGGTGTCATTTTCATCTTTGGTTTACTTCTTACTTTTTTAACTTATTAAATGAATGTACTAAAGGAAGTGAATCTTTATTGATTTTTGTTGAGAGTGAATATGTGGATTGTATACTATGAGAAGCAATGTCAAAGGGTTTCGTGGTTTAATTTAACACAGAACAATCACAAATGATACTGCCAAATATTAAAATACTTATCTACTAATAGTGATTTCGCATCATACAGGCCAAGATGCATACACACGTTAAAGAATAAATTGTATCATTGTTCTGTACTCGAAAAAGATTATTGTAAAAAATACTTCCATTATGATTAAATCATTTTGACCATTGCATGTCTTCACCCACGTATAACGTACCTTGGTCCACTCTACATCCATTTCGGATAAAACAGTCTATAGTCATTTCCATGAGGTTTGAAGACATTTCGTTTGGAAAATCATTTATCACATTTTCTAAACGTATTTGAGATGCAAATCCACAAAGACTTTTCTCGCCATGCACCTTATTGTGCTTTGTTACCAGTTTATATATTTGTTTCCATTTTTCTCGCTTTATTAAATCATTCATCAAGTTATCAAATGTTTTTTGTGCAATTCTGCATAATTCATCGGGAATTTCTGAAAGCAAAAATATCATTTATAAAACATGGTCTTTACTGAAATGATATGTCGAAATGCGCGTTTCGTTACCCTTAATGTTATTTTTATGTCTAAAAACAAGTATTACTTCCCAAACTGCACATTTATTTAGAAAAAACCATTATCATTTCGAGGAAACTAAACACTAGTATGATAAGAGTGACAACGTGTACTAAAACTGCTAATTGTCTACCTATATAAATGTGTTCTTGCCTGCAGCACCTGTTTATCTGTATTAGGTTCATCCAAACCCAGTAAGGAAAACATAAGTTACCATAGGAAACATTTTTCAAATAAAATTGATTTTCAGTAACAGTGACATTGACTTTTGACCTGTTGACCATAAAATCAATAGGCTTCTTTTCCTTTCCTATATCTTTGTTTTGGACACACGGACGGATGGACAAAGCAATAACTATATGTTCCCAATTTTTTCGGGGAGCTTAAAAATTTGTAGCTTATTCGTACTGGCATAACTTACAATTTTCACTACAGAAAAATAAACAATATGTTGATGTGATGGTAACATTTGAGCTAGGGAGTTTACTGCCAAACAACTGTTAATGATTGGTCAAGTTTTCTTCTAATGGAAATTGAAATGCAATATCTATGTGGGACTTTTAATTTTGAATGGGAATAGTCATTCGATTTTATCTTATGTTAATAACCTTTTAAAAACGAAATACAGGTTTGATTTATATAAAATAATTAATAAACAAATTCCTTTATACATAATTTAGACTTTAAAAAAGAATGTATTATAAAGGAGGGAGTATGGTAAGAGCTTTGACAATGTACCTGGCATCTGAAATAAGTAATTAGTAAAATTAGAAGATAAAAATGAAAGATATATGCAAAGGCTAATAAAATGTTTCAATCTTTCGAAATAGAATTGTTTTTAATAGGGTGATTTGACAATTTGAGTACAGAGATATTAATTTTGCGCCACTATGTTGCTAAAAACTTGTCTTGACATATGTGACCTCAAATGGTCATTATACACATAACTTTTCTCCAAATTAAATATGAGCCAAGGCTTTACCCAGATTAAAATCGTTGTTTATGTCAGCATTAAGAACATTTTTTTTTGTGGAATGGCTCTATATAATACGGACAAGATCTCAAATAAGCATATCTTGGAAGTTTATTTTTAGTTTTGCATTTAATGTAAGATGTTTGAAGTCCTAAGACAAATATGGAAGACAAAATTAAAAATTAATGAATTCTGATAGAGTAATGACTTGTAGATGTGATTTGAAACAATTATAATATTTTTAAATTTGAGAATCAAAAAAGTAACCTTCATCATACCTTCTGTATTTTGTTTCTAGCAAGAATATGAGTAAGGCGATCCCCTATTTTTATTTTTTATTTTCTCAATCATCAAGAGCTTTGCATTTTTTTCTGTCGAAATACTATCTTTAAATTTGTTTTGTAGTTACATAAAAGTCCCTTTTGCGTGTATAGCATGTAACATGAAAACAATCAAGATGACCTTTACTTTGATTATATTTTCTTGAAATAGTAGAATATAAACTACATTTTTGCAAACAATCTATATATTCTGGTTTAACGTTCATACTACATTCAAAAAGATTTTTTTCTTTTACTGTAACCCATCAAAATCATGTGTATGTCTCTCGCAATATACCATTTTATAAAGGATGGATAAAAGATCAAATATGAGACCGACATTGTGCTTATGATAGTATAAGTCTTGTAACAACGCCTCTCTGACGTTTATTCATCTTCTATTTTCATTTATTCGAAAATATGTGAAAGATGTAATGGCCTTTTCAATGCCATTTTTGTCACATGATCAAAAGTATATTCAAATGTACTTACCGAAATCTGTTATTTCAGCAAGAAAGTCAGAAATCAATAGCACTGATTTCTCCACTATTTCCTTGTGTCTTGAATGTCTGTGTTTTAACCTGAAAACCCTAAACAGATCTTTGAATGCCACAGATGGATTTTCTAAGATAATGGTTTTACATTTATCAAATGTTTCCTGGCATGTATTACATTTATCTTCATCCTTATGTGTGTGGTCTTCGTCTGTATAAATTTGCTTTGTTTGCAGTTTTGGCTTTACTACTTCAAAAGTTTCTGGTTTATTTTTTGTTGCTGTCGAGCAGTCTCTTTGACAATGAACTAATGTCGTCACATCTATGAAAATAATATAAATTTTGATGACATGAGAGAATGCGAACTCATTGTTATGAAAAAGAAATAAGATATATAAAAATAAAGAGATGTGGTATGACTGCCATTGAGACAACTATACAACAAAGTTCAAATGAAGTAGATGTAATCAATTATAGGTAACAGTAGGCCTTAACAATGAGAAAAACTCATACCTTATGGTCGGCTATAAAAGGTCCCGGCATGAAAAATATGACACAATTCAATTGAGAAAACTAACGGCCAATTTATAACAAAACAAAAATTACACCACTATCACAAAATAATTAATGATTTGTAAGTCGATGCGTTGCAGAAATAATCTACACCATCTTTTAAAATTATTTTGTCTTCTAAATAAAATGACTTTGATAAAACGTATCCATATAACCAGAAAAATCTATTCTAATCGTTTTTATATGTAATACAATTGCAGATGCAATAATTAGAATAGATTGACTGATTGATTGATTGTTGGTTGCTTCACGTCAAGTGGCATTAAAAAGTAACAAAGTTAAAAAAAATATTGTGTACACGATTGCAAAATCCATTGTATTGTAGTGACAATATAAACAGATGATACAAAATATAGTAAAGACTTTCGAAAGGTAAGGTTTACGATCTCGTTAGTTTTAATTTGTATTCACGAAAGAAATAACATTTTTCGAGGTGTTGTAGATATTGTTATAAACTTACGACGGATAGAAGCCTGTCGTAAGTCGCAAAAATATGTGTGTGCAAATAACAATTGTTTTTTAATGGCAATCGTGTACCCAGATACTATCAAATCTGCCGTAATGACAGCTGGTAATAGTGTGTGTATAGTGGATCGGTTGTTTCATGGTTACGTGCTCGACTCGATGGATGTTGTTTGTTTTGATTCCCAGCCGGGTCAAAGCAAAGGCTTGAAAATGCTGTTTCTCTACTATGCATTAGTGTTTCTCGTTTCTTGTTTTTTTACAGATTAGACCGTTGGTTTTCCTGTTTGAATGGTTTTACACAAGTCTTTTTTAGGGCCCTTTATAGCTTGATGTTTGGTGTGAGCCAAGGATCCGTGTTGAAGGCCGTACTTTGACCTATAATGGTTTACTTTACAAATTATGACTTGGATGGAGAGTTGTCTCATTGGCACTCATACCACATCTTTTTATATCTATTCAACATTCAGTACTAACAGTTAATAATCAGAATAATGTATCCAGTAGGTTGATATATCTTGCTGCGAGCTGTTATCTTGTGAACTGGCGTGTGTAAAAAGTCGACTTAGGTGTAGGTCGAGCAAAAAGAAGAATTTATCATCATACCATACATTGTATTAACATATTCTCATTCTGACATACATTTAGTATTTGTCATTGTACATTTAACTTTTAAAATCCATCCATCAATTCTTCATCATTAACATAATCATAATTGCCCAATCATTTTTGTAATGCCAGTATGCAAAATTTAAAATCCACTTGTATTTGTCTCTCTATATAGGTTGTTTTATCTCATATATTTTGTGAAATCTGTGTCCTATCTCATATTCTATTCTAATTCCTTTTTTATTTTTTTAACAGAACATTGAAAGATGGAAAAATATATCACCATTGTGATTCGAACCGAAGAATTATTCCTCTATAACCTCGAACGTTATAACAAAAACCTATAAAAATTTTATCAAATTGTTCTCAAAAAGCGATGTTATCGTCAAGATAATTACATCAATATTGTTCAAAATAAAACTATTCTATATATATATATATATATATATATATATATATGGTGCTGGATACAATCTAATACACAGTTGAGAGTAAAATAAAAAAAGAAAGACGAGTAATCAAATGTGTAATGTTGACAAACAGACATATTTAGGAGGATGTTAGAAATTATTGTCTATTGTTTGATACTGCTTTATAAATGTATGTTTGTTTTCTTTAAATATAAAAAAAAACACTAAGTATCTTTTTTTTTCATTAAAGTGTAGGAAAAAATTACATGAAAAATGTCTTTGTTCTAAACCCACCATTTCCCTTTTCCTTACTTAAAATTAATCATACATCACTTTTGGCGATTTAACAATTACAAAGAAATTATAAACGCGATCTAATACGCATAGTCTGAAGCATGGCAATACTATAATGACAAACGTCCGCCCCATTCTTTAATTACCTGTACCACGTCAGTAGCCTGCCATTCATTGGTTGTCGTTGTTTCCACTTTGTCATATATGATATGCTTTTTGTACATTGTTGATAGCATTAATCAGGTTTTCTCTTTTGAATTATTTCACGTGTTGTCATGCCGGGGCCCTTTTATAGCTTAATATTCTGTATGAGTTTTACTCATTGTTATCAACGCTGAAGACCGTTTAATGACCAAAAGTTATTTCCTTATGACTATATTTACTATAATTTTCAACTCTTAACTTAAAGAAGTTATACGTCACATACCTTCAAAATCAATCATGTGTCTCATATACTCCCGGAGGTCTCTCTTTGATACATTGTCCTCTGTTGGAAGAAGGTCTATGGCAAGCTTTCCATCATTATTTTTTAGATGTGGGTTGATATTGGTTTTAACTAAAATTTCAATAACATCATTCCTAGCTATATTTGGTTTTACTATTTTTCCTGCAGCAGCAACGTGAAGACCAGAGTTTCCTTTAAAGTCTGTAATGTTCCTATTGTGTCCAGCATGTAAGTGAAGACATATATCCCTAAGCACGTCAGATATACCTTTCAGAGATAAAGTAAAACATATACTTTAACATTGGTTGCAACGACATTCCGTGATTTTCCAGTCGAACAAAAAATGATATGTCACCTTTATAACAAATCCTGTAATTTACTTCTACTGACGTCATACAACGAAAGGTGCTGTCAACCCGTTGTCAAGAAAAATTTTCTTCAATAAAAAAGATATAATTTTTTGAAATTTTTACTTTATTTTCATTAAAATTTAATTCAATGAAACAATAACTAATATTATACTTAAATATATAAAGGTATTCAACTCGTGACCGCACATTTGAGAAATAATGTGTTCTTCGGTCTCTCATTAAATATTGTTGTTGTTGAATTCTGTGGTTAATTTTGTATCACTATAAAGGTTAATAATTTTGAAATATGTTATCAGCAATGAATTAATTTCTATTCGAGCGGTAATGATGCGTCATATGTAGACGAAACGCGCATCTGGCTATTAAGTTATACGCCTTATATCTGTGATAGGTTTTTTTATAGGACCCAATTCAAATCCAAACTGCATCCTCTCCCTTGCCATCATCATGATCTCTCAAATATTTAACTGTTTTTTATAACAGCTGTTTAAAAAATATTAGAGATGTGGTAGACACGTCAATGAGATAAAACATAACCAAAGACATCTAGAGGGCAAACTAGAGTTTTCAACAATTATTATAGACAGGTACTAACAGAATATGTCAAGGTCTAAATCGTCAAGGGTATATAAAAGAATAAATTTAAAAGAAACAACCCACACAATTCTACAAAAACGTAAAGATAAAGATATATGACATACGACAACTACTGACTAGGTTCTTGAATTGGGACAGACGCATGAAAATGTGTTTGGGTAGCTTTCTAGACCTCAACCCTTCTTTTTAAATTTTGTTTTTTGTTTTCTAGTTCACAGTATGGGCAACATTTAAAGCTCAATGTGTTTCTTATAAAATGAATGCTCACCCAGATTCGAAGGGCGAAAGACAGCAGGACATAATTTTAGATTAAACAAATACGACTATGGATTATTTCTAAAATAGAAATGGATTTGATTTGCTCACTGTGGAGCACAAAAACAAAATGAATCTAAACAAATCAGGCAATCTCGTTTAAGATTAACAATGCATGGACTAAGTCAAACCTATATTGGTTTAGACAATCAGAGAAATTTTGGGTGCGAGTATACTAGTCATGAGAACAGAAATATTAGTGTTTGAACATTAAGTGGATGCAGATATAAAATAAATTTTGAAAAGTTTCGTATGCATTTTTTGAAACCAAAACATAGTGTTAACCTTATTGTTTTCAGTGACAGGTTTCACTTCAATCATTGGTAAAAACTGATAATCTCGGATCATTTCCCAAGTACAAGTTGTTGGTATGAACATACTAGAATTTGTAATCTTTGGAATCTAACCATAAAAAAACATACGTAAAAAACATTTTTGACTGTTTTATCAGCTGTTCGTGCTATTGTTTTAGTACAAGTTACTTTAAGGTATGTGTGATAAACTGAAAAATAATCAATCATATATTTTACTAGAGGAATATAATGTGTTTTGTCATCTTTCTCTCTTACGCATTAAAGTTTGTGATAGGAAGAAAAGTCCTCACTACTAACGTTACAATATTCTGTTCAATTAATTATAGAAAGTGGGTGACATTTTGGTATCTTTTCTTTTTCGTTTTAAAATTTCAATTCCAATAATCTTTAGGTAGAGTGTATTATCAATATGTCTTGAATGCCTTCTGATTGTAATATTAAATATTATAAAACTCCAAAACGCACACTGTTAAGGAAACAATTACCAGTTAAAAAAGTCATCCTTACAGCTGCGTTGATAAATGTATCTGTTTCTTGCGTTGATAAATTGGTGAAGTTACAACCACACCTTATAAGTTTCGCAATGAAATACATACATTCTGGAAACATCTCTAATAATTTCGTTTCACAAAGTGGACGAAGATCCAAATCCATTTTGACACCATACACATGTAAGGTTCGTATATATAGTTCTATAAATTTCGCTGCCACAAGGTTATTTTCCTGTATAAAGCTATATAAGACAGGAGCCCAGATATTAAATGCCACAGATAAAGGAATTGCAGCTTGTATGTTAGCCGGTCCTGAAAATATCGATTTATTTTAAAACGAAGTAAATTATTGATGAAATGTTCAATCTTATTTCGACAACAAACTTTTATATATCTGCTATCTCATTCATGTATACCTCACGTCTCCTTTTCCTTATATACACTCAATCTCCATCAAATTTCTTATTATATACTATATAGAAATAAGGAGATATAGTATGATTTACAATGAGTCAATGATCCACAAGAGACCAAAATGAAGTGGAATCAATCCACTTTAGGTCAATGTACGTTCTTTAACAATAGTCCAAACCCATACCGTTAAGTGAGCTATAAAGGCCTTCGACATGAAAAAATGAAAAACAATTCAAACAAAACCCATGGCCCCGATTAATGATAAAATAATAAATAAAAACAAATATGATAAACAGCAACAATTGAATACCATCGAATAGCATGCTTTTGATTAAGGACATGAACATATAGAATGTGGAAAGGTTAAATATGTTTGTTAGCGCGCAAACCCTTCCTTAACATGAGACAGTGGTACAACAGTACAACCTGTTAAATCAGTGACAAGGACTTGACTCATCATATCGGGACAAATAACAAATTCAACTAACAAACAAAATAAGACTAAACACACACGACATCGATTGAATAGAACTCCTTGTTACTGAAACCTAGTCCAAAGCCAATTACAACTAACAAATGTATCATGTTCTTCAAGTTTAAAATATAAATCAATACACATTCAACAGATTTAGTTTAAAGACACCACAAACAGTATGAGAAAAGAATTACCTTATGCAATACCAAAATATAACAAGACCATAATCTCATAACTGTATAGCAACATATATTTATATAAAAATAAGGAGATTTTGTATGATTGCCAATGAGACAACTATCCACCAAAGTTCAAATAAAGTGGATGTAAGCAATATATTTCTAGGCATCCGTACGGCCTTCAACAATAAGAAAACCCGATACCGTATAGTCGGCTATAAAAGGCCCCAACATTAGTTTTGTTTAAATTCATTGATAGCAAAACCAATATTAGTACCGTTAAAGATGATATTCAAAGATCTAACCACAGTGTTGCAGTTCAGTGTTTCTGTTGTTCCGTTGTTTTCCTCTTATAGTTGATGTGTTTCCCTCGGTTTTAGTTCGTAACACGGATTAGCTTTCTCTTAATCGATTTATGACTTTTGAACAGCGGTATACTACTGTTGCCTTTATCTAAATCAATAACCTTTAAGACTTATTTCATTTAAAGGATTTTAGACCGTTACTTCAAGAACTAATCGCAGTTTAAATGACAAACTTCGAATATACTTTCACACTTTTCACGCAAAATAAAATGATAGGGCAACACTTTGATTTTAAAGGCCAAGGGGCTCTTAGCGCACAGTGACATGCGTGGTAGGCATCAAAAGTCTAAAATATGACAATGTAGATGTTCTGGTTCCATTTTGCCAAATAATCATATTCAAATACGTTTTTAGAATTATCCAAGAATAATTGATGTTACTGAAGTTATTTCATTAATTTTACGCCAATATGTTTTAACCATATTTCGGCACATATTCGCTAGCCAAGGGTTGCGATCCAGTGTCCTCCTTTCCACCCTTGGCGGATTAAGATAGAATTTCGGATCCACGAGGTAATGATATTCATTGGTCGCAGTTATAACTGGCTGCATCCAATTAAAAAGCACCTTTAAGATGATCACGTGTAAATGTAGAAAACGTTAATAAACAATTGCCATGTGCTGATTGTTCAACAAGTCTTTTAGACCAAAAAAACATAGGACGATATTTAGTGACAATTTTAAAGTTCTTAATCAACTAATTAGAGTTCCTGGGTATGTGTCTAGCGCCAATGTTGGGATGTCAAAGTATATTTTCGGTGTCTGATTCACGAAATTTGTAAACACTAGACACAATAATTTTTATACCTCCACACTGAAGAAAGTTCTAGTGCTGCCATTGGTCAAGAAAGATGAAGTCGGAATGGGTGTGACTTTTATCTACCGGTAGATGACGCAGCATTGTAATCGCAAATGTTGGCTCATTCTGCCAAGGGTGGAGAGGAGGGACTGGATCGTAACCCTTGGCTAGCGAAGATGTATTCGGCAACAATTAAGAAAATGTCTTGTGTCAAAAATTCTGTTTTTTTCATTTTCGTAATTATCATCTAAAACGATTTATTCCTGGTTTTTAGATACTAGATTCCTGAACTGCCAATTGACAATCGAATGTAAGAGACAAAGTCTGACAACTGTATGTAATCAAAACGTGTAAACAAATCTACAATTTAGCAGAACAAGATGGAAAATTATTCAGACTAAAATGTGCAATTTTTCACAAATACCTATTAAAAAACAAACACGAAAACAACAGTTTTGGATTGAAAACAGTAACAATTCCAATCATTTAAGATACAAACACTGTCTTGATTACAATTCAAACAAACTTTTTTTACTCCAATTATTGAGTTTAACACAAAACAAATACAATTAAGCAACCCGAACTCCTCAAAACAGTGCAAGGACAAATAAAGATGCACAACAAGGGTCAGAGAAGTCAGAAGTTCCATCTTTGACACTCGTCGAATTGCTTGTTATAAATCAGGTCATAAAATCGAATGAGTCTAATATATCGTATCATGTAGTGTCGTAACCATGTATAGCAGGACCGCATTGTGGCTTCTTTTAAAACATGAAACAAAACAAAAAGAACTCATTTGTGTTTTGAAAAGACTATGTATATTAAATTAAAACAAACAGCACTATTTATAGAATACTTACTTGTTGTTTTGTCCAAGCGCATAAAAGTAAGGCAAATTTTCTTTATAATTTCAACAATTATTGATATATCGTTAGTTCTACGACTGTTGCAATGCTTCAATAGCGCGTTTACATATGATGTCAATGCATGTTCATAATTTTTGTTGGCAAAACAAACATCCCCACCAATATAGAGTCCCTGTAAAATTAATAATAAATAAACGCTAAAGATTTCGTACATCTAAGTAAATAGAGTGTAAATACACAAAAGCACTGCGCATTGCAATGTAAATACTATTTATGATAAAAAGACAAGACGTTTTCAAATGATAACAAGTAAGTTATAATATTTTATTCTTTGAATAAAATTCAGTATTATCAGTGATTTACAAATGAGATCATGCAGAAATGCCGAAATCAAATCTGTCATTTTTTCTAATAGTATATTTAGATTTGAGCGCCATCTATTTTATCGTAATCATGAAATGTTGGTGAGTACCCCATGTGAGTTTTTGCCATTTTTAAGTATCAAATTATGCCGGCAATAGAGAATAAAAAGAGATTATAAGCGTAATACATTCAAAAGTTTTTTTAAATTTAAAACTAGCATGTTATACACCGCTCCTGGTGGTCTGGCAGTCCCGAGGGTATCATCAGCGCATAAGTGATTTAATACAAACCTTTATTAAATTGTCTGGTTACTAAGTATACATTTAGAAATTATTTAGAAACTAAGGTTTCAACTCTTTCAGGCAAAGATGGATTTGACTATTATTTAGGTCTGTTTGTGATCATATAGCTATTTTAAAAACTGTTTTCGGATGCATGGAACTTATGAAGTGATGTTCTATAATCTTTTACAGCACTGGTTCGATACCCCTGTTGGTGGACTGTTGGGCCACGAGGGTATCATCAACTCAGTAGTCAGTACTTCGGGACTGACATAATTTATAATAAAACCTATCTTTAATTGCTCGTTTATAAATTAATAAATTATAAAAAACTAAGGTATAGATAAGAAGAGTTCTTAAGGTGGTAATGAATCATTAACTTATACAGCACTAAAATAGACTACTGATCTGATGATACCCACAAACCTTAGATGGATTGTTTATATTTTCTATAAGTTATCAGTACTGAATACTCACTTTATAACATGTTGGGTTATATCTAACACTGTCACCTACGGTCATCAGGGCAGCTGCGATATTTCCAAGATTCAAATGGCATTCGGTAATATTTCTGAACAAACTAGACAGTTCTTTGTTAACTATGTCAATGTTTTGCCTTTCGAGTGGGTTAAATGTCGACAGGGCACTAAAACACGCTTGTAAGGCAGTTGTGTAGTCTTTGTTTAATAATTCCTTTTCAACTATTTGAAGAAGTTGATCTCGTGTTTTTAAACCACTGTCTCCACCTAAATAATTTTACCACATCAACTTATATATTTATGGTAAACAGCAACCAACATTTTAAGGTGTAATATTTAATTATGATTGAAAATATCTTAATATATGTCTAAAGTATAACAAAATTGAAAAAATGACACAGGTAAAGTGTCTCCTACTTCATTTAATAAACCAATCACTATCACAGTCTTCTTGCATTATTTTCAAACGTAACAATCCGATCACAAATCAGTTTCGCAGGTATGGAATAAGTCTTGGATCTTAAACTCCATCTTAAAAATCGTTTAATACGATCGTTTGCCTACGTTGTTACCTACAAGACCGACAGGAATGCCTGCTTAATTACTCCTGTATATCTAAACGTTCGTTGGAAAGTTATAGTGTAACATAATGCATTTTATATTTACAGAAAGATATGGCGATTACCGTTTACAAAACAACAACCTAACTTTATAATTTACTCAAATGATCATTTTATAACCATGGAATCACTGATACCTTGTTTCAGAAAGGAAATTAATTTCTTTTATTTACAAAAAATATCTGAAACTTACTCGACGATGTTCTCTTTAGTTCATCGTGTAATCCCCCAAACTGTTCTTTCAAGTCGTAATCTTTTGGTAAATGGTGTTTATTATCTCTAAAACTGACAGCTAAGTCTTTCTCTCTTAAGATGGAAACGACTTTCCTCATTAGCTGGAAGTCTTGTGTATACTTATTATTGGTCAAGATATGGTATGGCGAGTCCTGATAACCATTTCGATATGTATCTAAGCATCTGTTTCCATGAATAGGCATTAGTTGAAGCAAACTTACATCACCTGAATGAAATATTTTGATAGTGGTTTATCTTTTCGTCTATCATAAAAAGAGTAACAATCGTCAATAAATGCACGAAAAAAGAAAATGAAAAGTAAGTTCGATAAAAAATCATTCTATCTGCTCGTCGATAAATCATATACATTATGTATTTTCAAAATAGTTATACCCTTTTCCTCAAAAAATCTGAATGCCATGAAAGCTAATATCAGCATGCCAATAGTTTTTTTATTTTTGACTTGTTCACATCACGATTAAAAGATAAGGAGAGTTTATTTCCCCTAAATCTATTTAATACCAATATTATTTTAAACATATCTTTACATTTCTATCAAAATTCATAATATCACAGCTAAATTTGTGTACATTGAAGTTGTAACAATATAATGCATCTTAACAAAAACTTAAAAGTACCATAAAACAACTACAGTTTTAATAAATGTTTTCTAATTTTGTCTACATCACTCCTTGTTTTATTCAGCAACCTTACCTAAGGCAAAGCTTTTATACTTATATTAGTATACAGTTATTTAGTATGCACAAATAATATCGATTATTTTTGCTCGTGAGATACCATCAAAACAAACGTATCACACTAATTTCCGTACGCAAAAATAATTTTGTAGGTGTTTTGAATATCATAGAATTTATACCGACGCAATGGTAGCAAAATAATTCCTTCATATGTTTTTCAAGAAAATGAATCGAAAAAAACCAGTGTCCACTAAAGATACAACTAAAAGTCGACGAAAAACAGACATTACTATGGCCAAACAAGAATGGCCAAAGGAAAAAAAACACCAGTCGTTTAAAAAAGGGAACACGAAAAAACCATTGACTGAATAACTTAAACCCTACCAATATACCGAAGGTGGTAAGAGGTTTTCCTGTGGGGATAAGCAGGTTTTTTTTCCTCTGGTGGGACCCCTAATGTTAATCACATCAAGAAAAATCCTACCAAAGCCGAGAAGGATCATTCATAATTCAGAATTCAGAATTCAAAATTCAAAATTCAGAGCTCGCAAATCAAGAAAGATAATCCTTTAGTATTACAGTTGAAATCCAAACACAACAAATATTATCTTAATCTTATCACTTGATCTTATATATACCGTAGATTAATAATATAATTGTGCACAGACAAACAATAAAAATGAAAAATTTCTTGTTATCACTTATACTCCGGGAGAGGGTTACTTTATCCTTATTCGAATGTTTCATGTTTTTCTTCAGTTCATAACTTGAGAATTATCATAATATAAAAATAAGAAGATGTGGTATGATTGCCATAGAGACAGCTCTTAACAAGAGTCCAAATGACATAGAAATTAGCAGCTATAGGTCACTGCACGGCCTTCAACAATGAGTAAAACCCATACCGCATAGACAGCTATAAAAGGCCCAGAAATGACAGATGTAAAACAATTCGAACGAGAAAACTACGGCCTAATTTATGTACAAAATAATGAACGAAAAACAAATATGATACCCAGCAACAACCGAGAACCACTGAATAACAAAATTAGGATGTGCTATCCCGTTAAAAATAAGTTTTCTACAGGTACAATCAAACTTCCAAACTAAATCTTTATATCTATGGAAGAATTTAGAAAAGGTTTTAAGTAATTTGTGGTAACGAAATCCCTGACTTAACAATTTACAGGTATTACATAGATTACATTCATTGAAATGCAAAACGTCTCAACAGATATGGGCATAGCGAACGAGTTGTGATATATAAACACCGTAAGATGGTGCGAAAGGAACATCGCCGTTCAAAAAGGTCCCTTTTGTCGTAAATTTAAGTGTAGATTTTCCGGGTAAAACTGAAATGTTTACATTTTCCCCGTAGAATACACTTAGTCACTCAGTGATGTATCAGTAAATAATTGGACTATTCTCGAGCGATAAAATAGTAACTTGCAATGCACAGTACATGTATACCATATATTAATCGAAAAATTGGGCGCCAGCATTTAACGTTTAAAAATTACCTCATGCTTAACTGATCTGAACATTTATGAAGGTAAAAGGTCAGACGCAGATCCAGGCTTTGGTGTCAAATTAGGGGTGGGATGGGGGTTACGTTCATTGGCATTAGGAAATAGAGGACTTTATTTTTTACCTAAAATTGACTGTAAATTTACCTTTATTTTTTCTTTTTAAGGGGGGGGGGGGGGGGGGGTGCCAGCTTGAATCCGCACATGCTGGTAAACAAACGGGGCTTTTTACATATTTCACTTAAAAACAGAATGTTTTCAGATATTATGAAGCTTAAATCTGGTACCTATTCCAAATTTCATATATTATAATTGTTTACATTGATATAGAATGCAGGTGAACCTTTTTGTGGCAAATTGTGCACCATCTTCATTTATACAACACAAAAATATATTGCGTCCTCTTTTCGGTGTAGTGAATGAGAATTATTGTCAGCTAGGTGTAAAATTAGAGAATAGGCAGGCGAAGAATGAGACCGTAGCGATGTTTTTTTTATTCACACAGGGAACAAATTGAGAATTTTATACTGTAAGAAATTAAGCATTTCGCATTGTGTCCGAAAAGACAAATTTTCTTTCATTGTACCGGACGTGCTTACATAATTTTGACATACTATATTTGATTGTGTTATAAAATTTCAACTTTGTTTCTTAATGATTATTTATTAATTTATTTCTGTTATTTATTTAACCCGAAATCGCCTTTGTAAGGGGCGAAAATGTTTTGCAATGTTCCTGGATATCAATTTTACCCAGTGCTTCCGGATGTTTTTATTGCATCTTAACACTGTCAGTGAGAAATCTAGTGTCAAAAACCATGCCTATCATATTGGAGTCACATTCGCTTGGGGAATGCCCCTTTTTTTATTTTTTTTATTAAATTTAAGTAAAATTTCTAAATTTTTTTAGTACTTTTACTTATTTCCCCACTTCTCAACATATGCTTGCTATCATCGTTTGATTTAACAATAAGAGTATTGTATGACCGATGCCCCTGTATTCCAATTTTAAACAAATTACAAAAATGAAATTTAGAAGAAGGGTCCAATCCTCTAAGCGCCTGTGATTGGAGATCTTGCAGATTCTTAAAATGTAATTTTTTTTACAATTTGAAACATTATTAATTTTCATGAAAACATTCTCAAATACACGTGTCTTACTAATATATCACAATCTGTTCTGGTTATTTTAAATAGTTGACATAGTTTTCATTTTATCAGCCTTATGCGTGAAACAGATTATAACGACATTCACCTTCAGTAAAGGAGGGGCGAAAGATACCAGAGGGACAATCAATGGTTGTGGTAATCTGGGTGACTGTTTAAAAACAGGAGAAAGATTTACAACTTTCGTGTGTTCAACGTTACCTTTATATTTTATATAGGTAAACTATTGTAAATAAAATACAATGTCATAATCAAGTATTTTGAAACGCACTTGGTTATTGTTATATAGGTGCATTCATGTTTATTTGAAATTTAATTGTGTGGTAGCTCTTTTCTTCGCCTCTTATGTGTTTGTGGGTTCGAGTGTCCAGAGGTGAGAAATACAAACTTTATTACAATATATTATTGCTGCTTTTTATGCATTTTTTCTTATATATCATATATTTAGGATATTAAATGACTGAATAATAGCCAACGATAAATCTTACGGGGCGATGGATCATATAATTATGATACAGTACACTACAAAATATAATATATAAGAAGTCTAAAAGGGTACAACATCACCAAAAAATAATAATAAAATGAACAAATGTTAAATATTTCGGATAACAGATATCCTTCATCAGTATGATATATTTAGAATATATATATATATATATATAGATAACAATTCTAGTATATCATATCGATGCACCAACATCTTATTGGCGAGCTACTGATCTGCATTCTCAAATAAATTTGGGTCAATAACCTAATGGCTTGTCGAGCTCAACTGTAGAACGCATATGTTTACAGTGTTTATTGTTTGCATCTATTTTTAGTAAAGTTTGTACTTGTGGCAGCTTTATGAAACTATTATATATGAATTTTGTGCTTTGTTTTGACTTTTCTATAATATTCATCGATTCTGGGCGATCTCAAGACTTCATTCGATTTTATAAAATTATATATTTACATTCAATAACAAATATTCAATTGGACAAAGCACATATGATAAATATGACATTGCGTAATTCAAATGTACAACATACATGACAAATAATGTATATATATCTCTTCTGAATGTATAAATTGAATTACACAAGTTAATGACAAATGTTGTCATATTTCGTTCAATCATAGACCGCGTGACTCCTAAATATCATAAATGAAAATTGTCAAAAACTTGACTTGAATTTTGCTGATATAACAACATAAAATCATCAAAATTTGATAAACTTTAACATGTTTAAGGATACACAAAATCTGTCTGTTGTATGTACATACCTATTTTTATAACTAGATTCTTCCTTTGGAAAACCGGGTTTATAATAAGAGATTGGTTGTATTTTGCTTAACCTCCAGTGGCAAATATTTCATGCATATTTATGACGAGAGAAAAATAACAATTAATACAAAAGCTAGGTCCTGTAATGGACGGTCGACCGTGATGAAGGGCGAGAAATTTGTAATGCCACTGGAAATAAGGATATATTGGGTAGGAAAAGAATTTGCAACAATTAAGGCCCCTCAAAAGTTGTTGCAAGCTAGGTTCTTAACGTGCAGAGATCGTGGCATTCTCTCTACACGAATCATCGGATTAAACGTTCCCAATATGACGTCCCGCACAACTTAAAGGACTTGATTTGACATGCGTTTTACTGCCGATCGGAAGAAGACCAAGGGATGACCAATTTAGAGATAACTGTACTGTATTTGAAGCTTTGCGGACGTCCATCGGTAGTTTAACTGTCGCAAATTGAGTTTACCTGGCGACGGGTACAGTACAGAACAGTAAAGTCAGTACATTCAGAATTTGACAACGAGGGTCGGTTGACATCTAAAATTTTACGAAAAAGCGATGATTTCATTTTTTCCATTGTGAACGTTCTATTTCAGTGAAGCGACATTCTCCAGCTGTGCCTACACATTGAATATATATACGATACGATACGATAGTATAGGGCTTGCGTTTTCTTTCCTATTTTCTTGATAGAGGGTTGCTACTTGCAAGGACGCTGTGTTACCAAGGGTTTCAAAGAGTAAAGTTGGATGAATCCCTATGAAGGTTTTACGGACCATTGTCCTTGTTTTAATGGGTTCGTGATCTTAACAAACTTTATAACATAGCTTTCAGTAGTATATTAAAGTGCGAACTTTGTTGTCTTTCATAAGCGCGGGGAAACATGATAGAGTAATGTAAGAGTTTTGAATTTTGGATTTTGAATTTTGAATGATCCTTCTCGGCTTTCGTAAAATCCCAATAATAGTTCTTCTGGTAATGTCAAAATTTGGAAAAGATAAGTAATTGTGGCTACGACAAATCAAACATCTGTGACACAAATATTCCATAATGATCAACAAAATCTAGATAACGTCCGTAAAATTTCCAATGGATTAGTCCTACCATTCAGAACGTTTTGTTAAATAACTTCCTTGTAAGTGGCAATCCTCTATGGTAGATTTATACTCTATATGAAAGTGCTGCTGGAAATATGCTACATAGAAATTGACCTGTTACAATGGAAACATTAGAATCTTCAGTTGTATCGGACAGCTCAGTTCTCATAGCCGACCCTGACTGTAAATTTAAAGGAGGATATTAAAAAATAGGGTAGACCTAACTATATATGGGATATCCTTTAACTCAGGTTGAGTGCTTTAGATGCAATCAACAAAGTCATAAAACTTTGAAACATTTAGTTAAAGGATACATTTTGCATGAGAAGCCCATGTATAAAAATGAGTAAATTAGACAGCAACCCAACGACATAAATTACCAAAACGACATCTAGAGGGAGATAAAAAATAAACTCCATAAGATATGATATAAAACAACAACAGAGGAGAGATTCTTACCTTTGAATATTGCATAATTTAACTATTGTTTTTGGATCTTTACCCTCTAGTTTTTAATCTCGACCAATGGACTAACACAAGTTACGTAATATGAATGTATAAGTAAGAACAGGGAAAATACTGAACTTTTAAAAAATTCCTTACTTTATAGATAACAAAAAACATACTTGAACAAATCTTCTGTAAACGAAAGATTAAAGGACATGTCATCAATAAGAAGAGACCAATTGGTTCTTAATGGAATGATGACCGTATTTTGAGTAAAACTTCCATCAATTGAATAAAATTTGTTGTCTGTAAAACGATATTTTTGATGAGATAACTTGTGAAAGATTTGTAATTTCAATTACAAGTTTCTTTTGTTGTTGCTAAGGATGATAATTAGGCAAGTCCTTTCTAAATATTCATATATACGTTGGACCTTTTTTTTATGAAACAAAAATGGCATAAATCGATTTTCCAATCTCATGAGAAATACTTCTGTTAAAAGAAGAAAGGTTGAAGGTTTCATAATAATGCTCGAGGAAACGATCTTAGATTGTAAATAATCTTACAGATTTTTCGTATTCGCACCATTCTAGATTAGATAGTTCCTTACGCCTAGTTATGATAGTTGATAAAACAGATGGTCAAGGCAGGGGCAAGCAATTGTATATAAGTTTATTTACAATTTTCGACCATCTATATCTAGTACTAATTACCTGTAATAAGCGCATATCTTACAGCAGCGTGCATATAAGTGTCACTGGCATCCTGCTTAAAGTTCATAAATTGTTTTTCATGCTTGAATAGGAGAACTGTTAGTGTAGGGGTCAACCAATTCGCTACTGATCTATCACCTTGAGTTTTCTCTATAAATTTGAACACGGTGTTCAATTGCATCTTGCTTGTGTCAAAGAAACTAGCAATTCCACAGCCTGAAAGCAAGAATATCTGATATCTTTCAAAATTCATAATTCGTTATTTCAGATATATTTATTACGTCTTTTCAAACATTTACCTCTTTTTCAGTGAGTACTTGGATTTCACATATTGCTGTAAATCTTAAATTAAGAATACTAAATAAGAGAGAAGAGAGATGCTGATAGATTCCTATTAACAACTGAAAGCTAAGTGTTATGACATTAACGATGATTTCAATTTTCTTGTATAATATATTGCTTGATTTTTATTACTATTCAGTACTTTTAGACTGCACAATGGAGAGGGATTACATAGGCTTTGCCTGTTGCCCAATCCAATTCAATTCATTTGAAAAAAATACCGTTAAAACTAATTAAACTAGACTGCACAAGCCAAACTGATACATCCAATTTAGGATAATATACTAGAGTGTGTTTTCTTAACGGGGGTTGTTTGTACTTAGGTATACTCTTACTCCATAAAAATTACGGGGAATACGATTGAAGTTTACACTTCACAATTTCTTCGATAATTAGCATGATTGGTTGTTCTTGCTTTGTCTCATGTTTTCAGCTCAATCGTAACAGAATTTTTTTTTCATAAAATTGATTAAATATGTTATTTGCAATAATATGAAATTTACCAGTGTGTTACCTTACTGGCTTTGAAACTTACTGCATGTAACTGCGTCTTTTAAATTGTGTAAGCGGTGATGCATGCATAGGATGAAATGCTCACCTTGGCGTCACATATAGTCTTACTGTTTTCAGAGTTTGTGCGAATTCGATATGCTTCACTCCAATTTGTCTTTTCTTTACACGGACTTATATTATATAACTAAAGATAGCTATGCTAGTTTTACATGTTTGGATTAATCATCATTGCATAAAAGATAGACATGTATTGTGAGATCATTGTTTTGAAAGGCTCTGTAATATTGATAATTTATTTATCATTTATTGATCACTCTCTCTAATCCATAGACCAGCTTCATTTGAAACAACCAATTTTAGACGCAATATTGTTTCTAAATCTATTGCGTATTTGATTCTCGGTAAATTGAAAATGATCTATATTTTTTTAAGTTAACATGCTTTATGAAATTCATTTATTAGTATTAAATTTACCTGTGTTATCTGGTTTGATTTCGATGTTCAATCCTAAAATCAGATATCTGATCCCTATCCATTCAGACTCTTTTGATAATCGATTAAGTACATCAGGCCAAAATTGGATAAAACATTGTTTACCCAACTGCGTATATCTAGCTTCTTTATGTTTATCTAAAAGAGATAAGAATTGTCTTTACTTCAGGTATTTCCTCTCAACCAATGAATAGTATTTCTTTTACTCTATAATTGAAAACAAACGCTTTCATTAAAAAATCGTATATCTTTGATAATTTTTAAGAGTAGACAAACTTTTCAACGCCGGGGGGTATCACCATCCCGTTGAAATCATATATGATGATATTAAATCAAAGGTGCTATCATTTTATGTGCATTTAGTGTTCACGCTTTCTATGTATTTTATTTTTGTTTGACATATTTTCTTTTGGCTACGATGGTGTTTGTCTTAATTTTTTGATTGCTGAATCATTGGTGTCTTCTTGTTGTTGAAAACAAATCATACAAAAATAGGTAAAATGAAAAGTTATTCCGTCTTAAACTTAGGCTATAAGTTTTCAGGTTAAATTCAAACTTCTTTATTATTTGAACAAGAACATGTAAATTCCGAGTTGTCTTTTCATAGTTTATATAAATTACATCTTATTGGCATTTTGATTCATTTTCTTTTTGTGCACATCAGTATACTGTTTTGAATCTATCAGCGTAAAATAGTTTATACCTCGTATATTAGGAAAAGCAATAACTGCACCAATGATCAAATCAATTTTATCTTTCACATCACATACTCGCCAAATGACTTCAAATCCACATAGAAAAGTTTCAAATGCATCATCGTATTTGCGCAGAATACAAAGTTCTTTTCCTTTTCTCCAGTATCCCTGTGTAAGATAATTCACAAATAAGTTTAGTGATTACAACAACTAAATATATCAGCCATATATGAAAACTTATACTGAAGTCCTTGCATGATATTGAAGCCATTTCTGCATATATTTGAGTCAATAAATGTACAAAAAGATGGCGGAAGATACCATGACGAAATTCAAAACTCATATGTTTAAAGACAGACAACGCCATAGCAAAATACAAAAAAAACCCAAAGAAAACTAAATACAGATCAATACAAACTCCATTAAAAACCGGGTTTGTAACAATAACTTTCTAGTTTTATTTGTTGTTTTATTTGTGAAATTTAGAAAAAAAATGGTACAGTCAATGTTTTTTCCAACACTCGTTCGATACATATGCTGGCGGACTGTGAGTACCTGAGGGTATCTACAGACTAGTAACCAGTACTTTATTGCTGGCATGAAAACACAGGTATATAAAGGCAGCAGTAGTATACCGCTGTTCAATAGTCATTAATCCATTAAGCGAAAAAAAAAATCCGAATTGCAAACTAAAACCGAGGGAAACACATCAACTATAAGAGGAAAAGAACGGAACAACAGGAATACTGAACTGGAACAAAAACAAACGCTAACATATATAGAAACAGACTATTTGATAACAACTGCCATATTCCTGACTTGGTACAGGATAGTTTCAGAAAAAAATGATGGGTTGAACCTGGTTTTATGGCTAGCCAAACCTCCCGCTGATATGGCAAAAATGACAACACGACGTGACAGGAAAACGGATACTGGACTAGTTCAAAGGCACATTGAGTAGAACATTATGAACCATGAAGTGGATTTGTTTTTTTTTAATTTCTTTTTGGTTATGTATTATTCTAACCAGAAGCTTTGAAATAACAGTTATACGGGAATGTGTCAAACAGACAACAACCCGACCAAAGAGCGAAAAGCAGCCCAAGGCCCTCAATGGGTCTTCAATAAAGCCAGAAAACCCGCACACGGAGGGGGGCTTCAGCTGGTCCCCCCAAAAAATGTGTACTAGTTCAACGAAAATGGATGTCACACTAAACTCCGAAACATATAAATGAACCAAAATTTAAAAAAAAACATACAAGACTGAAAAAGGCTAGAGGTTCCCGATTAGGACAGGCGCAAAAATGTTAAACATGTTTTGTGATATCTCAACGCTTCTCCTATACCTCTAACCAATGTAGAATAAACAAACACACAGCAATACACACAGTAAAACTCTGTTTAAAAGAATTCCGAGTCCGATGTTAGAATAGGTAACAGAAGAAACTAAGCAAAATGACAATAATATAAATTACCAAAGGACTACCAGCAGTTACTGGCATGCCAGCTCCAGACCTTAATTAAGCTGATTGATTCATCATATGAATATCAAGCACAATCCTTCCCATTAGGGGTTTAGTATCATACCATCATAAAATATACAAGAAGAACATAACCCGTATCGTGCCAACAACTGATTTAAGAATAACTGTGTTTATTTCCGATGCAAAGACCCTATAAGTGAATCAGTATTAATTCCAAAAAAATCCATATTTAATTACCTGACAACAGTATCGTTACTTTATACCTTCTGACTTATTTTTAAACAATATAAAAGTATTTGATCGTTTAAGAAATAATATGTCAACCACGTAATTCTTATAAGATATTATTATTTGTTTTTTTGTGGGTGATGTTGATTATTTTCGGTATGAACGTTCCTTTTTAAGGTAAGTCCAGAAAAGGTCTTCGGACGCAAAAAAATATAAAGTGTTCTCTTTATAGGTTATATTTGAAATTAATTTTGAATAAATTCCATTTGTGCTTTTGCTTGTGATACATTAGTTTAAGAATGTGTTTAGATTTCACCTTTGAGGATGCTTCAAGGATGTAAAATGTTCATAAACCAATCGTTTATGAATTTAGTAATACGTTTGTTTAGAAAATAAATCAACTATAACTTTTTACATTTCAATATGAGTAATATGAAAAGACGCTTTGTATATTTTCCACATTTTTTTTACTTCAGAAAACATGACAAAATCAATACCAATACATACAACAAACAAACCATAGAAAATGTTTTGCATACCTTATGCCATGTTGGATCAGCTTGAATAGCAGTTTCTGCATCTTTTAATGCCATTTCATGTTGTTTAAGCTTATTATGTACAGTTGCCCTGTTTGTATACAATATTGCTTCATTTTTGAAGTCTCGTTTATGTGAACAATTTGCTAATCCTTCAGTGTATATTTTGAGTGCCTTATTGAAGTTGCCTGCCTGAAAAGCATCTTTCCCATTCATCCGAATTCTCAAAATGCTTGTACTGATACCGCCTACTAAAAGTTCAAGTATAATATTAACATAGAAATGTCACTAATTTACCGACTTTCCTTCAAATGTCGTTTTCTATGTTGCTCAGTCTTTAGTTAATTCATTACAGGTTAGTGGGAGAAACTGTTTACTCATTTAATTCGTGCATTACATTATACGTGATGTTAGAGAAAAAAAAACACTTTTATTTTTACTGTTTGCCTCGTTCAATTCACGACGTAATCACATCAAAAGCATCGTGCTTCCAATGAGGTTTCGAAATCAGTCCACGGCCAAGTCTCATGAATATGAAAGTGAAAGTAACATTTCATAAAATTCTTGCTTCAAAAGCACGTTTCTGTTTTTAGAAATTCAACGGCGTTTAAATACGTAATTACGTTAGGATTTATATGATAAAAAGTAACATAAAACGAATAGCCAAATTCATCTAAAGTCAAATTTTCCAGGATTAGTTGGAACCGTAGTTTCTTAGTAATTTCTTAATTCATCGACGTTGATGAGTTGTCCATATGTAGCAAAAAAGCATCACTTGAAAGTAAAGCATGCAAAGACTTGTCGTGCTAGAGACAGAATAATATTTCTGGTTGAATAACGTACCTTCGTGCATTCTTATTTAACTACCAGTATCGTGTTTTGAAAAGCAAGTTGAAACTTTTACTGTGCATTCAAGTGTATTGCAAGAAATGTGCATATTCATATGCTATTTACCTGTCGTTTAGACTATACATTTATTTTTTGTGACAGGACTTTAAGAATAAGCTTACCAATCTGACATTAGAAAATAAAAAAAAGTTAAACTTGTTTTACACATACTGAATACCTCATAGATAAACATTTATAAATTGTATTTTCTTTCAATGATAGTATATGCTACTTTTTCTAAATGCAAACAATGGCGTACTTAAAAAAAACAAACGTCTAAATATTTTATTACCTGTACTGTTGTTTGAGGCATTCTGCAATAATCTGAATACTGGGTCAGTTATACTAGTATATTCAATCGGTGTTTTGCCGGCATTATCTTTTATATCTAAACGACAGCCATGGTTAATCAAAAGACCAATGATCGTTTCGCCAATAGTTGTTTTACGTATTTTTAAATCCTTCACAAGAATGTGTAATGCTGTATCTCCGTTACTTTGAGCATTAATCTTTGATGATTCAATTGTATGTGATGTCAGTACATATTTCAAAAACTCAGCATTACCTGAAGAAAAAGCAAAATACAAGGATTGTTATATTCGATTTTGTTGTATTTTGCAGTCTGCCTTATTCTGAACATTCTTTCTATCGCCATTCATATGTTTAGAAAAGGACGACAGACACCAAAGGGACGATCACGAATCATTAGTCGAATAAAAATGACAACAAAAGAAAACTACAAAAAGACAAATAACAATCTACAAAACACTTCACTTGAAACTAAAGACTGGCCAACACGAACCCCACAAAAAACCATTGGTGAACTCAGGACTGTCAGTCATAAAACTTTACTCAGTACCCGGAGCACAAAATTTGAGTCTGATGACAATAATCGTACTCGAAATGTTTATGACCACAAGACCAGGTTCTCTATAAGGTAAGATCCTTCTCCACTTGTGGCAAACGTCGTTTTCATCAACACAAGTACACATTCAGAGATAAGTCTCATTCGGCGTTGTCACAATTGCGGGAAACAGGATGAGATTGTGGCTATGACCAGTGAAACCTATCTCAATGGTCAATCAAATCATGATGGCGTCCTTAAAATTGTTCGGAGGGATTACTTTTGCGTTAAATCTCTTGACATGACATTGGTAACATCCCATACTTTTTCGGTCCACAACAAGTCACCCTGATTATTATTAGTGATATTTTTTTTTAAGATTTTGTAGGTATATGGATAGTATTTTAGTAATAAAATCTGTTTTCGTACATTAGGTAGCACATGCTCTATTTCTTATAAATATTTGAATATTAGATAATATGAAGTTTAGGAGAGTTTTTCGTTTAAATAAAAGAAGGAATAAAACACGACAGCCAAGCCCACTACCGATACAAAAACAAAACAGATAAAACAAAAAGTAAAATAACACATTTGAATACAAAAATATATCTGAACGCGATCCCCATAAAAAAAATCTTGAAGCAAAATCAGATGATCCGGAAGATGAATCAGTTTCTAGTTAATTGTTTGCACTCATCACGTTGATGTGTACAAGTATTCATATTCGGCGATGTCCTAGATTTGACAGGAAGACGAGATCGTTGCTACGTCTGATGTCATCTTCGATACAAGTATTCCATACTTTAAATGATTTTTATCGTCAATAATCAAACCAGAACATCGAATTTTCACAATCTTTGTCATGTATTATATTGTTTGCTCATGTCATAGTTTTAAATTCAGTATATATAGTTGTAATGTATACAAAGTCTTTAAAGAAACACAAATCATCTTTATACAATTTTCAAAACATTTCTGTTAAATTTAATAAATATATGGAACAATCATTGTCTTCCTTAATTGATGTCAACCTCATTGACGTTGTCTTTTAAAAGATCAACACGGGTTCCCTAGTTATAAAAGTTTACCCATAAGTATATTTGTTTTCTAGTTAAATCAAACATAAGTTTTTCTTTTCGATTTTACTATGTCTTATGCGTATTCAAATTATTTTTCGTTAACAAAATAATAAAAGTTCATGATATCAAAATAAATACTGTGTAACCTGTTTTTAAAGTAATGTTTATCCCGAAGCGAATAACATTTTCGTTTAATCCATTCTCGAATTCCTGGAACGAAGCACCATTTTGTAGTAATTTAATTGCCAATTTGCAGCCCCAATCTTTTTTCTGTGTGTCTGAAGTCTCAGCAAGCACATTCAGAACTGACGAGTCAGAGCAACTACAGTTTGAGAAACTTCCAGCAAGTTTTGAATCAGCGCCTGTAATAGCACCAAGTAATAAATAGGAAATGGCTTTCCATTGACCATTTGAAGATAGTCGTTGAAGGATTAAATCCTTAACTTCGTTTGTATCTGGATCTGTTATTTGTGATTCTAAATCAAATATATCTGGAAAAAAGCAATATACATTATATATAATATATAATTTATAAAATGAAATGTTTCAAAACTTTTTTTGATTAATGATAAAAAAAGAACGGATTGGAGAGGAGTTAATAGAGAAATACTGTCTACTAAGTACCAGTGTACTTTATTCATATAGGGACACGAAATTCAAATGAGAAATACATGTGTATTTGTGTATTTAGTAAATACAATGTTGTATTTTAATCCATTTGTCTATTATGAAAATTGGTCTTTCATTAATACCCAGTTAATATAGGAAAATATTTGTTTGCTGCCGAAAAACTTCGTAATTCATAAATAGGGTTATGAATGAAATATATAACACATTTATGCGAAGAACAGAGCATTTGTGTAATGTCCAATCCGATGTTGTTTGGGCTATTGTCTAAGTTAATTGATCATGAATATTGATAAGTTTCATGCGCACGCATTTCTTGCTGATCTTGAAGCACTTGACAATTTTGCTCAAAGGATTATTCAATTAATTTTGATTTTTTTAATTTTATAATATCGACAATTATTGCGTGATTAGCGTACCATAGTTCTGAACAAAGTTGTTTACAAGAACTCAATAATTTTATCGATTTGGATCGATTGCATTGGAAGTTATTGATTTATGTGTATGAAGCTGATCGTTTGGTACAAAATGTCGTAGGTCAATCTGAGTGGTGAATATTGAATTTGCTATTCAGCATCTTATAGAAGTTTTAGTTTCAATGAACATTCCTTTAGTTATGATTGACTTACTGTTCAATCGGAATAAGGTTTTGGCAAAACGGGGACTTACAGTGTCCCAGTACAATGCTGGTAAACTGCAAGCTGCAGCAATTACAGTGTATCTTCAACAATATAATGATATTTTGGGTGCACCGTGGGCTTCAGTTTCCAATACATGACATTTTAGACAAACATGGAGTACACTTAAAAACTGAAGGAAATAGAAGGCTAAGGTTGAGCATCAGAGGAGCCCTGATATATGCAAAAAAAAAATAGGGTAATTTAAAAAAAAAAAAAAAAAAAAAAACAAATTAGCACATTAGCACATACAATTAAAATGTACTTTATATACAAAAGTACATGTACACATGTGTTCAAAACATAAAGCTGATCTTTAATGATTTTAACACATCAACTCTTTGTTGGTTGTGGGTCTATAAGAAACTCAGTGTTTCACTACTAATGATAGAGACACTTTATTCAAGTACTTGTACTATGAGATACATGTACTGTATTCGAATACTTATACAGTTATATATATATACTTATATATATATAAGAAGATGTGGTATGAGTGCCAATGAGACAACTCTCCATCCAAGTCACAATTTGTAAAAGTAAACCATGTTATGTTTACATTTACACGAAGCTGTAAATGCATTAATGTTGTTTATCATGCTCTGCCACTGTTATCAAACAAGTGTATATCGATATTATTCGCTATCTATTACTGATTATAAATGTATGCGTGTATTGACATTTGATGTACATTTTGTTATATGCTTATAAGATGTATTGCTTTTGGAAAAAAGTATTATTATTTTTAATTGTATAATTAACTGAATATAAAGAGGACTGTAAATGAAGTATTAAAATTTAAAAAAAACTATGTCTGTATATACACATTTCCTTTGCTTTCAGTCCAAGAGCTCCCTTTGATAAAAGTTCACCCCGATAGCAAGTTAAAACGTACCGAATTAGGTAAATATGGCATTAAATGTTGATTAATTGAACAATATACAACAATCTCTCCTCTGTTAATATGATCTATGTGACAACTATAGTTGAAATTGGTTAATTTCGATCCAAAGTTTTAGGAATAAGAACCCTTTTCTACGAGCAATATTTAGTCTTTTAGTTTTACTCAAAAATGCCAGGGGGAAGGTGAAAACATATTCACCTTTACACAGCCTCTGATGTATAAGCAGTAGTCCGTTAAGTTCCTTAGAAATCATCTCTCTCTCTCTCTCTCTCTCTCTCTCTCTCTCTCTCTCTCTCTCGCTCTCTCTCTTTTATAAGCTGCATGTTCGAGTTTATTGTGACCATTTTTGAATAGTGTAAATGACAATGTTCTACATTATACATTATATATATCTAACCTTCAACTTCACATAGAATATTTATCATTGCCGCATAACAAGCAACCACGTCTTGTGCTTTGCTATTTATCTGTCGACATACATTAATTGCCTCTATAAATCGTGATAAGGCAGTGACTGGTTCATTTAGACCTTTGTGTGCCAAACCTTGTCTAAAATACCCCTACAATATAAAACGATCGAAAGTATTTAAAAAGGTATAGATTTAATATGGTAGTACGATAATATATATTATTATGTACATTATAAGTATTCATGTAACAATTAATTTGATTTAAGCTTTCCATTTGTGAACTTTCCTTTTCTGTATAGCAGCATCTCAAAGTAAGTTGTTGCTTGCCAAGAACTAAAGACAAATGATTCTTTATTGCTCCTATAGTATTTTTGGTACCTTTTTATAAACACATCTATACATAGAGGTTCTAAAGAGCCTATGTCGCTCACCTAGGTATATGTGAATATTCAGTAAAGGACATTCTCCAATATCGTAGACGAGAATAGAATTCATGACAGAAATTTTGTTTTTGTTGATCTTGTATTTCCGATCATTTTTTTTGTTTAGTTTCTCTCTTATCTTCTTTAGTTTTCGTCAAATCACAAAAGGGTAAAAAATCCTCATTTTAGGGCAAATACTCCTATAAAGAGTGACAGTCTACGACTAATATCAGTAAAATCTGACTTGTTTGTAGATCTTGTCTTGCTGATAATTTTTGTTTTTCTAAAGTTTCTATTTATCTATTATAATTTTCATCATATAAGGCAAAACGCCAAAAAATTGGTAAAAATCGTCATTAAAGGGCAATAACTCTAATAAAGAGTCGTCGGACGATTTTCTCCATTTATCTTAATTGTAGATCTTGTCTTGCTGATCACTTTTGCATGTCTAACTTTCTATTTATCTATTATAATTTTTCAGATATAAGTCATAAACGCAAAAAATTGGTTAAAATAGTCATCAAAGGGCATAACTCTAATTAGGAGTCGACTGACGCTTTCGACCATGATAACTTATTTGTAGATCTTAACTTGCTGATCATCTTTGCGTTTCTTTCTATCTATTATAGTTTTCAAGATAATAGGCAAAAATAAAAAAAAAAATGGCAAAACTCATATAAGAAGTCGCCTGACAGTTTTTATGCAAACGGACAATTGGTAGAGATCAACATTTTGAACATTTCTGCCCCTGTCAGATTTTTTTATTTATAACGGTTTTTAAAATAATAGACATTTTACACCTATGTTCTATTTTTAGCCATGTCCGCGATCTTGGTTAGCAAGCGGGGTCATCGGACACATTTTTTAAACTAGATATCAAAATGATGATTGTGGCCATGTTTTGTTAAATTTTGTCCAGTAGTTTCAGAGGAGAAGATTTTTGTAAAAGTTAACGGACGACGGACGCCAAGTTATGAGCAAAGCTCACTTGGCCCTTTGGCCAGATGAACTAGAAAGGTAATAAAAATGTCATTTAATTTCGGTTCGACCAAAGTATACTAATTTTCATTTTCCTGTTACTTGTAAAAAAAAACATTACTGAAATTAATTTTTCTCAATTTATGTCCAATTAGGTCATATTCATCCTCAAATATTCAGGTATTTATACACCATTTACATTCAAATAGTTCAAAATTGTAATTCACTAGCACTGGGTTGATACCCCTTCTGGTGGACTGTAAGTCCCCAATGATATTATCAGCTCAGTAGTCAATGCTTGGTTAAACTAAAAAAGTCAAACAAAAATACCGAACTACAAGGTAAATTCAAAAAGAGGGAAGTCCATACAAACTGACGTGAGACTCTATATACCACTGGAACGAACTAGCATGATTAATAACAAAATTTTCTATAAGGTCATATACCTCGAGCTCCTCACGTATCAATGTATATATATATTCTTAGCTTTTAAATTTTTTGCGTGTGAAAGGTGACAGTAAAAATCGCATCGGGGGCACACAATTATGAAAAGTGTTATTTTCATTTAAAGGCGTTAAAGATTCTTTTTATTGATATCAGTCAAGTTATAAATATTAAGCCTTCTTATTCCAAACTTCAGTTTCACCAGAAGCTATATAACCAAGGTTTCGTAATCGTCAAGTAGAGGTCATTCTTTTCGAAATTTAAACGGACGCTATCATGATTTGGTTGACCGTTATGGAATATCTGTGTCACAGATTACTAAGTATACATTTGTATGTTCAAAATGTCGAAGCCACAATATGGTCCTCCTTTTCTCGTTTGTGACATCCCTGAATGAGACTTATCACCAATTGTGTACTTGCTACGTATGTCATGTGTTAAACCGGGACTACTTAGCTTTTGGAGCACCTGATATCACTACGGGTTTTCGGTAGGCTAGTATAGCTCCGTCTTTGTTTGTCTATGGAGTGTTCTATAGAATGTCGTCGGTCTCTTTTAACCAGTTTGATAATATATCATCTTCACACGATTAACCCGTAACATGTGTTTTGAAACCCGACGAAAAAGATCATGCATCACCATTATCATATACTACATGGAACACAAGTTTTCATTTTAATTCTTGACATAATTAAGCATAAAAAATCCTGTTTGATGTTTGAATCTGTTAAATCGTGTATTGAACAAATATCTATGTATTCATTATCGCTCCTAAATGACGTTTTATTTACAATAAAGAAACTTGTGAAAAACGATTCATAGATAGTATATTAAATACAAATTTAAATCTTAGCTTGAAGGTACAAAATAAAATAACAATAGAATATATATTTAACTTTCAAACTACTTGCGTTGAAGCATAAAGGTACAAAAGAAAATAACCAATAGAACATTTATTCAACTTTCAAGACTACACTTGAGGCAATACGGTATAGAGATTGAAAACATACTTGTAAATAAGCAGCCTGGGGAATCTCATTCAAAGTTTGTACGATCACGGAAAATAATTGAATTAAATTGGATTAAAAAATTACAGACAGTCTATCCTCTCGGTTTTAATGATAATATCATGGGAATTGGTAATATATCAAGAACCGATTCTGTTAACATTTTGGATATAGTTTCTAAAACTGTTCGTAAAAACCGTTCTCATGGGAGTAGAATAAATCTCAATCAGAGAAAATTTCGTACTAACAATACAAATAATTCGGACCTAATTACTATTTCAAAAAACAACGGCAGACATTATCTGTAAACCAAGCTCTGTTCTTTACCTGTTAATAAATTACATCAAATTTTAGAGGATTGCAACACAATTCCATATTGCAGCCCTTAGTATGAAATCGTCCAAATTATAATTGCATATTGTTATTCTAAACTGTTTTCCAAAATTGATCGCCTTGAAGATCATAAAAAACATTTTATTAAAATCAAATATGTCAATAAAGGTTTTGATTTTGTAAATATTGCCGGTATTTTTAATGATCATTCTGTTAAAGAACAAATTCCTGGCTATTTTGATAATACTGAACTCCCTCTTATTTGTTATGTTAAAAATCTACCCGGAAATATGTGTTTAATTATAGCGAGGGTGTAAAGATGTTAATATCAGTGACAATACACCTACGTCATGAAATTGCAGTAATTCCGAATACATTTATGGCCCCAGTTCCCATGTTATAACAGGAGACCTTAAAATCGTTCATGACCGCGAGTTGAAATCATTCCTAAGTAAAGGACCTAAATATCGTCCCCCGTCAATTATAAACTGGAATGAGTGTCGTAACATCATCCACGACTCACTCCGTACTTACTGCTCGAAATGGATAAAACGAGAAAATGCTGACAAAAATCCTTAGATTCTTTTTTAATTCAGTAATGAACATAGTTGATATTCGTATTAAACATTTTAAAGAACATTTTACTCCTAACAACAACTATAATAGCCCTATTTCTCGTTCAAACATAAGCTAAAAGAACTCGGCAAGGAATTTGTTTTTGTACCGGCTGATAAGGCTCATAATATCATTATTGTTTGACGTAAATTTTACACTGAGGTTCTGTAAAAGGAAATCACGAATTCACCAACATTAAAACTGACTCCATTTTCGAAAAATGACATCTGTAACAAACATTAACTTTTAGCTACCTCTTTACAAGCAGAACCAAATACAATGAAAGTTCCAACTATGTACTGGCTTCCGAAGCTGCACAAAACACCTTACAAATATAGATTTATTTCGTTTCAAGCCATATTTCCACTACTAAACTGTATATTCTACTTACTAGTACACTTGGTGCTGAACTGACTTAAAATAAAGCTAATACTAACAATTAACACTGCCCTTTCCTGGATCTTGATATCTATATCTTTAACGGGAAGCTTAATGCCAAAATTTATCATAAAAGAGATGATTTTTCATTTCCCATTGTTAATTATCCATTTTTAGATGGTGACGTTCCCTTATCACCATCTAATGGTGTTTATATATCTCAACTTGTTCGATTCGCTCGTGTATGTAACAACGTATTTGATTTTAACGAAAGAAACCTCTGTATTACTGAGAAATTATTACACTACGGTTTTCGATATCACAAACTAGTCAAAACATTTACTAAATTTTATCATAGGTACAAGGACATCATTCGTAAATATAAATCAACATGCAGACATCTTATACGTTCAGGTATTTAACATCCAATCTTTTATGGTAATATTCTATACAAAGCACAAAAATGTCGACATTCACCTCAAAAGCTAACCAAACCTTTAAACAGACTTATTCAGAAGGGATATAGTTACGATACTGTTGTCAGGTCTTAAAGATGGCATATTTTTGTACTAATATTAATTCACTCATAGGGTCTTTGCATCGGAAATAAACACATTTATTCTAAAACCAGTTGTTGGCATGATACGGGTTATGTTCTTCTCATATATTTTATGATGGTATGATACTAAACCCCTAACCATGCTAACGGTAGGGATTGTGCTTGATTTTCATATGATGAAGACATAATCTTTTAATCAGTTTAATTGAGGTCTGCAGCTGGCATGTCAGTAACTGCTAGTAGTCCTTTGTTAATTTATGTATCATTGTCATTTTGCTTAGTTTCTTTTGTTACCTATTCTGACATCAGACTCGGACTTCTTTTAAACTGAGTTTTACTGTGCGTATTGGTATGTGTTTGTTTATTCTACATTGGCTAGATGTATAGGGGGAGGGTTGAGATCTCACAAAACATGTTTAACCCCGCCGCATTTTTGCGCCTGTCACAAGTCAGGAGCCTCTGGCCTTTGTTATTCTTGTATGTTTTTCAATTTTAGTTCATTTATATGTTTTGGAGTTTAGTGTGACGTCCATTTTCATTGAACTAGTACACATTTTTGTTAAGGGGCCGGCTGAGGCCTGCCTCCGGCTGCGGGGTTATCTCGCTGTGTTGAAGACCCATTGGTGGCCTTCGGCTGTTTTCTGCTCTTTGGTCGGGTTGTTGTCTCTTTGACACATTCCCCATTTCCATTCTCAATTTTATTGGAAAAAAGGAAAATAATCCATAAATAGTAGATTCTATTTTCAAGACTAATATTGGAGCAATGATGGTTTGGGGAAAAATTACATTTTTGCTTAATATGCGCTTTGTATATAGATTGTCTATATGCCATTTTGTTTTTCTTTGTTGACATAGTTGTTTGTTTTCATAGTGATTAAGATTATAACACAATGTTGGCTGCTGTACCCCAATTTTTAACATTTTTACCTATTATATCTGTTTGTTTTGCTCACACATTGTTGTCAATATAAATGAATTTCAAGCGACTGTCATACAAGTGAAAGGTTTAGCTAGCTATAAAACCAGGTTTAATCAACCATTTTCTACATAAGGAAATGCCTGTACCAAGTCAGGAATATGACAGTTGTTTTCCATTCGTTTGATGTGTTTGAGCTTTTGATTTTACCATTTGATAAGGGACTTTCCATTACTGTGTAAAGTATATACGGCTTTTTTTTCTGTAAATATGCTATTTTCAAGACTAATATTTGAGCAATGATGGTTTGGAGAAAACATTACATTTTTGCTCATGTGCTTTGTATATGGAGTGTCTATATGCCATTTTCAAGACTAATATTGGAGCAATGATGGTTTGGAGAAAACATTACATTTTTGCTTATGTGCTTTGTATAAAGAGTGTCTATATGCCATTTTCAAGACTAATATTGGAGCAATGATGGTTTGGAGAAAACATTACATTTTTGCTTATGTG
Organism: Mytilus californianus; assembly: GCF_021869535.1. Taxonomy (NCBI): domain Eukaryota; kingdom Metazoa; phylum Mollusca; class Bivalvia; order Mytilida; family Mytilidae; genus Mytilus; species Mytilus californianus. The sequence continues at coordinate 52,366,987 of NW_026262581.1, read as the reverse complement.
CTTTGTATATAGAGTGTCTATATGCCATTTTTGTTTTTCTTTGTTGACATAGTTGTTTGTTTTTATAGTGATTAAGATTATAATACAATTTTGGCTGTTGTACCCCAATTTTTGAAATGTTTACCTATTATGTCTGTTTGTTTTGCTCACATATTGTTGTCAATATAATTGAATTTTAAGCGACTGTCATTTATGTACAAAATAATGAACGAAAAACAAATATGTAACACAACGCTTCAAGATTTCCAATAGCGTTTTAAAAAAAAAACGCTTAACAAAATTGAATTTCAATTATCTTAGTCATGTTAATTGAGGGGAATAATTCAACATATCATAAACATCATATTTACAGAAAAAAAAGCCGTATATACATTACACAGTAGTGCCGACAATCGGACTAATCAGGGGGCGAAGCTTTCACCAAAGGCAATGACAGTTAATTTGAAAGTTCATCAACGATATCAGGCATGAAATTTGGTTCGCCTTCCTTGTGGTTTAAAAAATAACCAAAGATTTTTCTACATAGGAACATTTGATAATACAGTTTTAAGATAATATAAAAAAAAGAAGATGTGGTATGATTGCCAATGAGACAACTCTCCACAAGAGACCAAATGACACAGAAATTGACAACTATAGGTCACCGTGCAGCTTCAACAATTATCAAAGCCCAAACCGCATAGTCAGCTATAAAAGGCACCGAAATGAAAAATGTAAAACAATTCAAACGAGAAAACTAACGGCCTAATTTATGTACAAAATAATGAACGAAAAACAAATATGTGACACAGCAACAAACGACAACCACTGAATAAAAGGCTCCTGACTTGGGACAGGCACATACAGAATGAGGCGGGGTTAAACTAGTTAGATGGCGCCAAACCCTCCCCCTAACCTGGGACAGTGGTGTAACAGCACAAAACAAGAACACACTCTACAAAACAATAAACGAAAAACAACTGTTATAAACAACTACAAACAACAACCACTTAATACAATTATAAATTAATCTACTGCAAAACTGCTTGGGAATGATAGAGGCACAAAATAGACATTCATGTACTTCCTTTCCAATTAACCTTTTGTTTGTACCAGTAGTGCAAAAGCATGACAGTATCATAACCTCTTCTTTTTTGTATTTAACAACAATTTTATAGAAGTGTGGAAATGAAATTATTTTTCATGCATCAATACACGACAAACTTTGCCAGTATTTTAAAATTACCTTTTTGGAACTTGTAATAGTTTGATACGAAGTCATAATCGATTATAATCAATTATGCTAAAGAGGATTGATATATGTCTCTTTATTCTCACGATATAACTAATTCATGAACCATGAGTTCATATTTATCCTCTCATCCTGATAAATGACCGTCTGTAAAAGTTTGAAATTAATATAAATTCGAAACGAATGATCGACAGGGCCATGAGTATTTAAAAAAACAACAGACATTGATAAAAAAAAAAACATAGTGAGAGAGAAAAAAAAACCCAGAAAACTTAAGTAAACGTAAAACAGACCACAGGACGTATTGTGTGCAATCTATTTAGCATTCAAAATTTTAAATCACTTTTAACTGGTCAAAATAAAAGTGTCTATTGGACTTTAAGGTAAAATCAAAACAAAAGAATTTTCGCCATTAAAAGATTCTTATGAAATTTGACTAGAGCTCGATAATAGGACACCAATCCCTGAAGACGTGGTTAACACTGTCAAAATCTGTTTTCATGAAAGATACCTTGAACAATAATGATTCAATTGATAATAATCAATGGCATTAAGTAAAGAAAAAAGAATTTAAAAAGAGTCTGAAATAACATAAGTCAAGTAAGTTGATTGTTAGAAACTAAGACGAAAAACTGATTTTACAATGAATAATTGTATGAATTTGGTATGTATAAAATCTTGAGTACCTTGTTAAATCCCGGATAGCAAATTGTGGCTTGCGTTGCATCGTGCAAACTGTTTTTGTAATCTTTTAAGTTGAAATAAACCAGTGACCTATTGCAATGCAATGTTCCCAATTCTTCTGGTCGAAGTGAAATTCGCAATGCTAAAGATATTGCTTCGTTATAAGCATCAAGGGCAAAAGCATTATTATTGTGTTTCAGTGCATCTTTTGCGTCTCCTTTCAATTTTTGAATCGTACCTGAAACAAGATTATTTGAAAAAATTATGGGCATATGCATTGCTCTATTCTAAATTATTACTCTAAATGTTTAAAGCCATTACAATTATCAGGTTTGCAATTTAGTAAACCAGGAGCGCGTTTCGTCTAGATAATTAAGAATACATGGCAACACTCATTATTCAAAACGTCTGTAATATGCCCTATAAGTGATTAAAAATTACAGTCATTATTTTCTTATTCATTTCACATTTTGTAACAAACATAAATCCCATTTCCACGTGCACGGCATGTGTATAGAATAATTTTTCATTATGTACACCAGAGACTAAAACTTTAGAATTGCATAAATATAAACCATTTGAAAGCATAACGACCATAGGGGCATGAATTGAACAGCCGAGATTTAAACTTTGCATAAAGGAGAACTTTAGTTTAATTATAATTCGTAATGTATGCACTGTACAGATTAAATTCATTATTTAAAGTATACAATTACCAAAGCATAGACTGTTGTTCAAATACTATTTAAAATATTGAAAAGACGTCAAATCCAAAAGACATCTGTTAATCAAACGTGTGTGTTATATAGCTACGTCGCATACAAAACAGTGTATATCTTTTATGTACAGTAATAAACAGACACAATTTGGAAAACTGACTTAGCATGAGAGAAAGTCATAAATACATAATATTTATTTCAAATATGAATTTTCAAACGGTATATTAATTTGATTATATATAAACTCCGCAAAAAGATTCTTCGGACGCATGAAAATTGTAATAATATTAACGGTACCTGTTCTATTGTATAAATTTTACGCAAATTGAAATACATACCATATAATTCATTCTGAAAAGATTGTAAGAAGGGACTTCTTGGAGAAAATTGTGGAAAGTAAGACATGGTTTTATCGTCTCTTTATTGAACAAATGATTTTACATTCTCACATAATTTTAGAATGTAACTAAGCACCTGAAAAAAAACCATGCAAAATTAAACTTAAACAAATACTTAATGATAGTCTTTATGCATTATTGTGAAGTCAAAATTTATTCATATTGCATTTATTAATTTACCCTTACTTAAATTCCGTCTGATAAGAAACGTTAGATCAGAATAAAACAGGTAAAGAAAAAAAAAACTGAATCTCAGAAAAAATATGGTATTATCCATAAATTATAATTACCCCTCTTTTCGAAATTCGAAAGGTTTTTATTTATTCATAATCTTATCGTTTTTATGTCCATCTGAATATAAACTAGATATTTAATTTCATATCAAAGTATAATATATTAAATTATTGTGAACTTGTCTATAGATAAGACCTCACAAAAATTGAATGTTAACCATTACCCTGGTGAAATATGCAAAGTCATACATCAGATGATTGCATTCTTCAAATCCCTGTTTTCTAGTGAGGAATTAATTTCTTTATCCGTGCTGTCAAACCATAGTTCAATACAATGTTTTTATAAATCCTTAAAAGCTAAAATATACAGCACATTCGTCTTATAAACTAAGACCGGAAGTAAAGACAACCGTTTTGAACATCTTTTGAAAGACCCCAACACAACTGAGAAACATATCGCAAGTCAAGCATTTTTTGCAGTGAATAATTTTACCGAGCGAATCTCATACTTTTTTGTTACCTCTCTCCACGTACTTTAGATTCAAAGAACAATTAAGAAACAGATATTATTTGCTGCGGAAAAATCTTCACTTTCGATCATAGTACTTGTCGTTTGTCAAAAATGTAGCTAAAAAGGGGTTGGTTTATCATTTTTAAGGGCAGATAAACAGGTAGGGATATTTTATGAATAATCCAAAAAGCAAATGAAAAATACCAAGAGACTAGCGAGAAACTGAAAAATAGGGGTAAAAGCTATGTTTTAAAATTGACGATTATCCATTTCCGCCTAATGTACAATATAGAACGCAAACTAATCTACTGACACATATTTCTTCCCAAATAATTTTTGATATAACTCCTGTGACGGACGTGGATAAAGGATTTTTGTCAGTACTAGAAATAAGATAATTTATAACTCTTGGTCAACTGTTTTGATAATAGAAATACAAATTCTTTGAAGTTGATGTAACATCCATAATGTTTTGCGTTATAAATGTTTCGGTTTTAGTCGAAAGATAAATACAATTTGTTAAAGGGGTATTAGCTGTCAAATTCATGTTCACCGATTTGACTCAAATTCTCATGTTTGATTTATAACATACTTAAACTTATATCCAAATTACAAAAGGTGTAAAATAAACAATTAGCAATACATGGGCTAGATAATATGTATCAGCATATCGTCTGTATGTTAGTCTAGACGCCATCTAGTTCTGCACTTTTTGGTCAAAAAACTGTTCAACCTTTTTGGTTTGCAAACATCCTTTGTCTTTCAAGTATTATACTTTGAGTGTTCCTGATGTAGGTAAATCCAGGAAAGCTCTTCACACGCATGAAATTAATAAAACATTGTTTTCATATTTTACAAATCTCCGCGTTATCCTACTCTTAAATCGGAAAAACCGCAAACTGAGTAAAAACGTTCACGTTGAGAAAAGCACACATAAAAAAAATATACAAATAACAATAGAATGAAAACACCATTGAAATAATAAATCGCACAGTATATGACAAAAGGTTTTTTTAATGTCTTTTGGCATCTTCTCTTCTCTACCCTTATTGAGCATATAACAATAACAGTTATAGCAAAATGAAAGCATATTTATATGAAAGAGCAAAACATATTAAACACTATTGCATCACATAATCTATAAATCTGGGAAAAACTTTTGCATCACATGATCTATAACTATTGCTTCGCATGATCTATAACATTTAATCCATGTTACCACATCCCTTTTTGACCTATTTCATTACATATTGTTACCATGGACAGATTCACCATTACACTAAGTTTCTTGAATGACAAAACTTCAAAACATGAATGATAAAACTTTAATCTATATAATATTTTCATTGTTAGTTACATCTCATTAGTTGCAACTTCTTGTAATGCAGTCAGCATAGACACAATTCAAAAACATTTGTAATGGCAAACAGCAGTATTTACAAATTCTTCTTAATCAATCTGTTCATTTATATTTAGTTTTTCAATTCTATATTTTGTTTAATGTAATATTTTATAATTATATTATTCTTTAAATTCTATTAAATGAAAATGAATGTACTGACAAAATGAATGTAAGATTGAAATCATAAATACGATTTACAATATATGTCGTGTTTCCCATGTATATCGTATTTCACGATTTGAAAGATAATAAGAGGAAAATGAAAAATATTGATGATAAACGACAGAAACAACAGTTCAAAAATCGATTTTTATCATAGGCTGTTACATAGGTCACGAAACAGTGGTACAATGATTGCTGTGCATATGTTTGTGGCAAACAAGAAATTTGAATGAAACCATATGTTATTCTCGTAATTAAAAAAAAACATTAACATAATCAAATTAAGCTAAAGTGTTTCATATAGAGAATATCATATGGCTTTTGTAATATCACGTCCGTATCAACCCGAGACACCAATATAATTCAAAGAACTATGATCGAGAAAGTTTATTGGTTGATGGTTGATACGTTGTGTGATATTCCAAAAGCCATCTTCTTCTTCTTTGGAGTTTTTGGGAGTCAGCTTTCCTGGTGTGGAACTTACACCTTAGATAAAAAGGCCATATATACACTTTATTATATACCTCGAGTAGACGTTTTTTACGTGACATGACATAATACATGTAAAGGGTCTGGTAAAGCCTTTGCAATCGTGAAGTCATACAGATGTTTGGTTTGACAAAGCCGTTGCAATCGTGACTGATATCGATATCATCACGGATAGTTGAAACTGCACGATTGTCATTAATTGTATAACATACAATTTACGTGTGCTTATTACTAAGTATATGATAAAATGGTGTAAAAAGTAAAATAAAAAAAAAATACCGAACTCCAAGTAAAATTCAAGAAGGAAAGTCCCTTATCAAATGGCAAAATCAAAAGCTTAAACACATGAAACGAATGGAAAACATCTGTCATATTCCTCACTTGGTACAGACATTTCCATATGTAGAAAACGGTGGATTAAACCTGGTTAATAGCTAGCTAAACCTCTCACTTGTATGACAGTCGCATAGAATTCTATTATAATGACAACAATGTGTGAGGAAATCAAACAGACTTAATTGGTAAAAATGTCAAAAATAGAGGTACAGCATAATCTTAATCACTATAAAAACAAACAACTATGTCAACAAAGAAAAAGAAAATTACATATATAGACACTCTATCACTCTGTTTTAAATCTGTGTACGTATACTACCATTTAAGCCTACCAGAAAGGTTCTACTGCGTAGCTGATGTTCTCGGCTCTTTCGCATTTTACTTTTTGGGAACATAATCGATCAGGTTGACTTCTAGAATATGTAGTATATGCTGCTTCATAAAAGCAATTGCCATCACCACGTGTAACGCCAAAAATTGTAATCAATGGTGTTACATTTCTTCGGTAAATAATTAAAAAACTAAGGTTTCAACTCCCTCATGCCTTAGATGGATTTGGTTATTATTTTATGTCCCTTTTGGTCATATAACTCTTCACGTGTTAAGGTATTTATACATCCTTGTTTTCAATTTTTTGGGGTATGAGTATTCTTGATTAAGTTATATATAGAAAAGCGGTTCGGACTCAACAAATTTAAAAATTGTTGTTTTAATTTTTCTATCATTGGGTCGATACTGCTTCTGGTGGAAATTCAATCCCCGAGAGTAACATCAGTTCATTAGTCGGTGCCTCGGTATTGAAGTGATTTATAAAATACTTTTGAAATTATATTTTCCGTTAATGAATAGAGAAATGATTTTAAAAAATCTAAGGTTCCAACTAAGGTTTTAAACTTTGTTGTTCCAAAAATCAAAGTGATAGATTCCTCATCTTTCTTTTTCAATGCAATCAAGGACTGGAAAACGCTTCCTAGTTCTAAAAAGTAATTTAAAAACAATGGCTAAGATTCCATCTTAGATATAGTTAAAGTGTGAATTGATTAATATCTAAATAACATTTAAAAGAAAAAAAATAAGCTCGTTGTTAGATGTAACAAGTGAAATACATTAAAAGGACCCCATTGGAAATAAGCGGAAATGCTTTTATGGGCAATCCTTGGAAAGATATCAACGTATAAGTGTATTTTAAGGGCTTATTCGCATAATTTTATCTTATACTTTTATGTTTCATATTTTTAACCACGCTTGTAAATATTTGTTATCATTCCTAAACGAATTTTACCTTTACCTCCATCAGGCAAAGTTGATCTAGATGAATTTGGCCATTATTTTCGGCCCAATTTTGATCGTATAGCTCTTCACATGCTTGGTAGTTCTTCGTTTTTAATTTTTGGGTATGAGCATTCCTGATAAAGTTTTATCCAGAAAAGCGGTTCTTACTTAAAAAATTTATAAAGTATTATTTTAATAAATTCAACTACTTCTTCATACTGTACATGTTAGAGCTTTGATTCAGTATTGTTTTATAATATATCGTTGTGTTTAAGTGATTCGAGATGATTGTTTTCTGACCAACATTTGATGTGATAAAAGAACGTTCAATTAAAAATAGTAAAGAGCAGTAAAAAAAATATAATTGAACAACCTACTCATCATCAACCCCCACCCAACCCACCCCACACACGCACACACATTAGTATTTTAGTATTTTAAATGTACTGATTTACTTAAAGCACCTCAAATAAGAAAATGTAAACAACTTTTTTCAAAACAGTTCATATCATTATACGTACTTTAATTTGAGTTCTTACTTCAATGCAGTTACACAATTATGTAATCTATTTAATGCATCAGGACACATGAAAATCAATAATTTAAAATTCAAATATACATTATCACATGTATTCAATTATGATTTAAAAAAATAATATTGTACTTTAGAACGCATGAATTCAAAAAGATTTTCCCTAAAATAAATGTCAATCATACGTAACAGTTCTCTAGCATATCACATTCTTAGTAGCCAGCGCTTCGTTACTGGTACTGACTAAATGATGCATTATGGTATAAAATTTTAGGTGTGAATCACGAAATAAAAAACAAACAAAGAAAGATTGCAACTCATCCCTTGGTAAATTTTACGGACGCCATTACGGGTTGGATGACCGTTATGGAATATCAGTTTCACAGATGACGACGGATATGTCCAATTTTTGTAACTACAATCCCGTCCTCTTTTCCCCGAATGTGATCTTCCCAATTATAGAATTATAACCGGGTTTGTACTTGCATGAGCAATACGATGGGTGCCACATGTGATGCAGGATCTGCTTACCCTTCCGGAGCACTTGAGATCACCCCCAGTTTTTGGTAAGGTTCTAGTTTTTCAATTTTTATTTTTCTATTATGTGTTTTGTGTACTGTTGTTTGTCTGTTTGTCATTTTCTTTTTTTAGCCATGGCGTTGTCAGTTAAACTTATGAGTTTGAATGTCCCTATGGTATCTTTCGCCTCTCTTTCACAGAGGGAAAGTTGGATTTGAACGGTTTTTGTTGTTCTGTTTTCAGTCATTTTTTTTGTGCTGAATAAATCCCAAAGTTTTAACCTTTAGCTTTGTGGTACCTGGTGAAGAGTAGTCTTTACAGACGGGTCATGCGTTTCAAAATTTTATTTTACGTTTAATTAAATTGATGTTCTAATTTTTATAGCATGTTTTACAAATAAGGAAAGGTTTAAACGGATTGATACAATTTTTCCTTAACATATTTTCTGTTTGACAGACATGAGCTATCTATTTTACTTTTGTATGATAAACATTAAGGATTTATTTAAATGTGTATGCAAATGAAATTCCAGTGTTTAAACTTTCCTATTTTCCTCAAATATAAACCAAATTCACATCATAGAGTGACCAAGATACTTATTTTAAACACAAATTTAAAAAGAAATCATCAATTCTCCACACCAAATGATTAAAATCACCTCTGTCTGAATTTGATGAACAATTCTTCTAATGGTTAAAATTTTTATTATCCAATCAGCAATTTAAAATATGCATCGTAGTTGTCATGTTTAAAACAAGTCACATAGTGCATAGGTAATCCATGATAGACCGTTTCTTAGCTTTTTTTAAAATTTAGCATTAATTAGTTTATATAATATCACTTACTTGTATTTTACATCGTATTCCGTCGTAAAAGTTTATAGAATATAATTTCACACTTCCCTGTGTATAACCATTGATTTGTTGGAAATATTCTTTTATAAAATGTACTATTTTTTACTACTGAATTGTACAATGGTTTATTAACGATTTTGGTAACAGGCCTAGAAGTTCATACATTGTCTATTCACAAACTATACTTTGAAATCCATATCATATCATCGCTATATTGTAAATACATGAGCATACATTAATAATCTATATTAATACTAATAGTTAGAAAAATCCATTTACAGTTTGTAAAGGTCGTGCACATTTATAAGCGTAAAAATTAAATGCTGTGCTACTCATTCAAGAAATGTTTCTTTATACCACTTCACAATAGAAAACATTCAGATCTGAATGCATTAATCAATGTTATTAATCAAATTCGGTGCAATATAAAATACTAAAATTGATTATGTCAGAAACAACTAAATAAGCTCATGCAAACTATTTGAATTAGATGGCGACGTTACAAGTTGTTTTTCTAAACTGCATCTTCGGAAAATGTCTGTACCAAATCAGATATATGTCAGTTGTTACCATTCGTTCCGTTAGTTGATGAAGAATAACGTTTGATTTTGTCAGTTTTTATAGACTTCGCATTTTTTAATTTACCTTGGAGTTCGGTATTTTGGTTAATAGTTCTTTTTTAAGTACATTTTCGAAAACTTCTGAATGTTAATTATGCAAATAATTCTTTATTTCGAAATGTTGATCTTTATGACAAACGCACAACCATCAAATAGAAGTTGGCAAAAGTACAAAACTGTGTGATTAAATCTTGATTTAAAAAATCGGAAAGATAAACATATGAATAAATTTAAACTGGGAAGTATTTGTATTTGAACGTGAAATGCATATCCTATCTTTCATATGTCTGTCGTCATTCAACACTGATATAATAAAATGGGATCTTCCATGTGCTCATTAGTATCAGACGAGGTATACAGTTAATTTATAAGGTGGAATTCTAAGAACATACCGACGTAGAAATCAAAATCCCTAAGTCAAAGAGACCTAACCAATGGAAAGACAAACAACAATCGTCATGAAGCTAAACAGAAGACTAAGGTTGCACACCAAGAACCCCACAAACAACCGGTAGTTACCTTATTAGCTTCGGAAGTGTAAGCAGTTTTTACTCAACTAGTAAAACCGTCTTGTTGCTCACAACTGGTAAAATTTGATGTGACAAGTGAAGGACAGAATGTTGGATTGTGAATACAACAAGTGGAACATATCCATTGCCATATAAGACACAGATATTCCATAACGGTAAATCAAATCATGATAGCATCTGTAAAAACATTTTGAAATATACTAGACATTAAACTTTCAATGGCATGACCATTAGCAACCCGTGATTTCGATAGAATCCCACCATTTTCTTCGGAAAATGTCTGTTCCAAGTCAGGAATGTGGCAGTTGTTTTTCACTTATTCCGTTGATTGATAGCGTTTGGTTTTGTCAGTTTTTATGGACTTCCCCTTTTTGAATTTGACCTGGAGTTCGATATTTTTGTTGTACTTTTTTCTTGTAAGCACCCAACCTTAACCAAGGAAATCATGATAGGAAACGGAATGTCGAATATAAGACAGATACATATTTCATATACAGGCGCTGCTGTAATATTGTTACCAAGAAATGGAACTTTCACAATATGAAAATGAAAATATAATTTCATATGTTAAAAAATGTTTTAAACGACCCTCTTTGTAGGAACATCGCGCACAACGTTCTAGCTAATTGACTGCGAGACTTCAACAGATGACAATACGAATACTAAACATCCCGGCTAAAAATAGACGTACTTACGTACTAATTCAATTCAATGACGGGTCCGCACTGTCATAGATGTGTTCTAGTTATTATAAATTAGTAATAGTCATTTGCTGTACAAATATTGATGTTTTTATTTTAATTCCGTTAACATAGTTGCATATTTTTCAGGCTACAAAGGAATGGAGGGTTGTTTTATCGTTTCTCGAAAAGCTTGTTCAGAAAGACTCGCAGAATGAAACAAAACCAACTTTGCAAATTTCAGCAGGTAAAGAAAGAAACGCACTTAACATAAAAATACGTATGTATTTTTAACTATGTAAATACAATGAATACATTTTTACCAAAAAAGGGAAGACAAAAAAGATGAGGATATAAGTCAATAACACAAGCAACTATTATACACACGAAGGGGCGATATAAGCACTCTCCAACAAAGTTTAGCATATTGATTGATTTTAGTTGTTTTGTAGCTATTTAAAGAAAAGATGTCTTTACAATTTAAGCTGTCGCTTTCTTATTCAGAATCTATTGTTCCTTTTTATAGCTTAATTGGGGAATAAAAACGTTTACCCAATCATATTTTGTATCAATTGTTTCCGCTCTACACACTAAGAAGTATCGCATGGTCTACGCTTTTACCACCCTATAAAACAACAAGTAAAACAGGCAGTCAATTCTTATGATTACATTCTAATGCTGAAACCAGGAAAGTTCGCATTATATCAAGCTTTTTGTTTGTTTTATCTAAATATTTCTTAACATTTCTGGAAATATTGTCACTGAAATAATTTTGAGTAATTGGTGTATTAAATAATAAAAAAAAATCATCTGCGTGATTTAATTATGTGTGCTTAAAATGTAAGCAATGAATGGAATTAATAATTTATTTAACAAAACATAGCAATGTCAATATTGATTACTTTGGAAAACGTACAAAAATGTAGGGCAACCAATTTGGTTTAAACCATTGAGAATAAATATGAATGTAGTATACCGATTAAAGGGGCATTGTCTGTCAAATTCATGTTCACTGACTTGACCAAAATTCTCATACTGTATTTGTAACATACTAAAACGTATATCAAAAATACAAAACATCCAACAGAAACAATAAATAAAGCATGAGCTCTCTATAATGTATCAGAATTTCTTACGTATTTTAGACCAGATGCCATCTAGTTATCTATCAAGAAGACCCCCGAAGACTGCGGACAATCATACAGCCCGAAATAAACATAACTATCAATATAAATAGATAGCAAGCACTTTCAATCTGATTTTTATAGGTCTGATTTCATGATTAGAATAAAAAATATATATAAATCATCGTTTTTTCCCATATAAGAATGATTTTTTTTTTTGGTCGGATCAGTGAACGAAATTGTTATTCCTGTTGACTCTCTTGTTTTACTTTTCAGTGTTAACATATTTTTCTTATTTTTTTTATAAGATGAACACATGCGCACCCATCTTCACTTAAGGTCAAATTAAAAGGTTCCATGAATACGGATTCAAATGAGTTAAATTATTGACTTGCAAGCAAAAAATACATTAGCGATGGGTTTTTGGGCTCATTTTGACGAAATTGAACCAAATTGACTGCTAATAGCGAAATATTAATTCTATATTCCGCTTCTATAACTGTTTGAAATAAAAAAAAAATAACAGTTTTTTTTCAATTGTTTGTCAAATTCGTAGCTAATGCCCCTTTAAAGGTTAAAATTTCAAAGTCCATGTTCAAACATATAATTTCTTTCAACAATATAGGTTAAACTTATATTGAGCACTATTATCCCGAAACATATATTATTTTGCACGAGATTCAGAGCAAAAACTATAGAAATTACGAGAAGACATAATTCCTTAATAGTTGTACAGTAACCTTTATAAAGAAGCACAAATGTGTCATTGCAATGCTAAACAATGCAAGCTTGACTTTAAAGCTTTTAAGATATTTTATATGTAAATTATTTTCAATGTTTTTTTTTTAAACATTTCAGATTTACGATCTTTGCCTTTTAATCCGAAACAACACAAAGTATTAAATTCCGAATTAAAGAAGCTATACACAGCAATTACAAGAGCCAGGCAAAATGTTTGGATATTTGATGAAGACAAGGAACAAAGGAGGCCAATATTCGAATACTTCAAGGCTCTTAATCTTGTTGATGTTGTTGCAGAAGATAAGGAAGTGAAATGTTAGATCAGTATTTTGTATATTTTGAAGAAAAAAAAAACACTCATCGTAATCAACCCTGGGTGGGAGAAGGTTGGATAGCACAAACTAAATATAGGGTAGTTGGGATGGTTATGTATCTCTTTTTATGCTTCATAATATATGAAAGTGGTGTAAGCTTAATATGAAATATTACACGTGGATGTCTTATATAATTATTGGATTTGTTTGTTGTGTCGAAAGTTTTATATTGATTGTAGATCTTTGATGGTCTTATTAGTTTGTTCACAACTTTGTAAACTAAGGGTGGTTAAAAGCTTTGTATAGTTTGGAGGCACCTATTAATTGCTAATGACTACATGTTGGCCTTTGGGTGTCTTTTGATTGTTTGTGTCATTGAGTTGATGAATCTTTGGCTTGTAATCTCCTTATACATAAACACTGAATTTCTAGTTAATATCATTGGAAATGAAAACCATTCTATTATAAAATTATATACTCTAACTATTGGAAAATTCAAAACTTGTAGCCAAAGCTGGGCAAGGGTTCAGAGCTTTGCATGAAGGAGATTTATTCCTTGATTAAGGATAACTTCCAGAATTGTGTAACATTAGATTTTCATAACAATATCCGTATTTTTTGCCAGTACCGAAGTACTGGTTACTGGTCTGGTGATACCCTCGGAGACTAACTATCCACCAGCAGAGGTATCGACCCAGTTGCAGAAACAACATTAACGGTACCGACCCTGTTGGAATAACAAAATTGACGGTACCATTTGCACTGTACCAGATGCACATTTCAACTATAAAAATATCTTCAGTGATGCTCGAGGCCAAAGTTATTGAAAATTCAAAACTTATAAATAAACTGAAGAGCTTGTGAATTAAAAAGAAAAAAAGTATAGCCAAAGCCGTGCAAGTAACCATAGCTTTGCAAGAAGGACATTTATTCCTTGATTTAGACTAATTTCCAGAATTGTTTAACAACAAATTTAAATAACACAATATCCGTATTTTTTGCCAGTTCCGAAGTACTGGTTGCTGGGCTGGTGATACCCTCGGGGACTCAATATCCACCAGCAGAGGTATCGACCCAGTTGCAGAAACAACATTAACGGTACCTTTTGTACTGCACCAGGTGCGCATTTCAACAATAAAAGTATCGTCAGTAATGCTCGCAGCCAAAGTAATTGAAAATTCAAAACTTATAAAACAAAATGAAGAGCTAATAAATCAAAAAGGAAAAAAAAGTACAAAAAAAAGCCGTGCAAGTTATCAGAGCTTTGCATGAGGGAGATATATTCCTTAATTCAAAATAAGTTCCAAACCTTTGTAACGGTAAATCTTAATAAGACACTATTTTGATGACAGTACCGAAGTACTGGCTGTTAGACTGGTGATGTTCTCGGGGGCTTACAGTCTATGCATCGGTATCGACACAGTGAAAGTAATAAAGTGACAGAGCAAATGATAAAATATAAAAATCATGACACACATTATACATTGTACGTAAAATTTAATATCAGCAGGTAAAGTGGTTTAATCTTGCTCTCCGTACTTTTGATCTTTTTTTTTGTTGCGGTACAGTTTGTTGATACGTTTTTGCTGTCTAATTTTGACTGTCAGTGTCGTCGTTGTGTAAGGTGTTTTACTGCTCTGGTATTTGTTGTAGGTTCTCTTGTGTGCCGCTTGTGGCCCATTAATTGAGTTTGAGATTTGATAGTTGAGATCATAAAAGACTAGTTAAACCCGCCACATAAGTATTCACCTGCTTAAGTCGAGAATCTCGTCAACTATTGTCTTACTTTACATCTCAATGGGTTTTTTTTTTTGTTATAAGGAGGGTTATGTGTTGATGGCGGATCTGTGTTAGTTTCTGTGTAATCAATTCACTGAATTCTGCATTTTCAGCTTTTACAAGAAAGTCTACACCAAGAGAATGGATTGATAAAGGAGAAGAATTCATGAAAGTGAAGATGTATACACAGGCTGCACAATGTTTTAATACTGCAGGCGATTAAAGAAAGGAGTCCATAGCACATGCGTATCAACATTACAGAATTGCTAGCCTTCAATCTCAAAATAGTCCCCGTAGGAAAAGCGAACTTTATCAAGCAACTTTGAAATTTTTAGAAGCAAGAAAAACCAAGGAGGCCGCAAAATGTCTAGAAATGGCAAAACATTTTGATCTAGCCGCACAATTATATGATAAAAGACAACAGGTTAGGATAACGGGCAAATCTTTGAAATCGTCGTTTATATAATACCTTCAATTATTGCATCTTTTTACACGTTCATATTTGTACACAGACGAATTTTCACAGTATATACAATTGAAACAAATATGCCAATAACCATATGTATTTTTGAATCACAAGGGCATTTGTAATCAAAACAAACTTTTAAAATCACTCTACAGGCTCTTTTATGTTATCATGATCAAAATACACTTTCGATTTGGACCAGTTTTGCCGTTTATACCTTAAGCATTACCCTCTGTTTTTAGTTTGATAATTTCAGTTCCAGTTTTATTCTTATTCTTATTCTTGAAATAAGTGTTTCTAATTATTGAATCCTGAAATTCGTGATGAAAATTTTTCTCTAAATAGTCTGTTATGTTTTGCCAATTTACTGTCCATATTGAAGAGAGAAAAAAGAAAGTGATATATCCATCAAGAAATGGCAAATATCATCAAGTGCAACTTATTTAACATTACAACGAGTAAGTTTAATTTCATATTTGTTTGCTCTTTCAATTTGCGTTTCTATTCTAAATCTTAAATACAATTTCAACATTTCACAGCCTATTGTAAAATTAAAACCTATTAGAAATGAATTTTAATGGTTTCATATACATAGTGAACTCTAGATGTATTTGGGGATTTTAAAGTAGTTCTGGTGCTCTCTCAATTGAATTTACCTCACATCTCATTTTTCATATCGCTATGTAGTGGATCGCAAGTGGGGATCTATTGCATTCACCTTCTTCGTCCGTTCGTCCGTTCGTTTGTCCAACAAATATTCCCTTCATAATTTTCTCAGATCTTTATATGCCATTCATAATTATCACTGCATTAAATGATAGCTAAGAGAGATAGTTAGTCTCTTATGAGCTCAAGTTTTTATATCAAAGAGGAAAGGAATAGAGATGTCACATCAAATAGAAACCCAAATAAATCAGCATGAGAAAGTCATTTTCATAAAATGATATTTTTTTATTTTCGTTCAATATATTATATTGTCACTAAGTCATGTTATTAATGTATGCACCTTCTTTTATTTAAATAGTTTGAAAAAGCAGCTGAAATGTATAGAAGAACAAATAAACCACTGGCAAGTTGCGAATATTACGAACTTGCTGGACGTTTCGAAAAATCCATTGATGTACTTCTTGAAAACAAACAGTTTGAAAAAGCTATTCATTCATTAAACAAATATCAAAAAACGATACAGGTGAGAAGCAACATATTTAATACAGGCCTGTGATAAGTTAAATTTCACGCTTGAATACAACATCGCTATCCCTTTATCTTGTTAAATGTTTCAAACGAATTTTATTATTTAAAAAAAAAAAAAAATCTTTATGATTTTTAGAAGATTGGATTATGTAAATACATTTTGTATGGCAAAAACATACTTATATTGTCTATAAACAATAGCAGAGAAGCTGCAAAACCAATTTTCAAGTCTTGAGTTTGACACGACCGGGGTCGTTTCCACGACATCTACAAATGTACCACTTATGGCGAGCCCGCTTTCACGAGACTACATAGGCAGTCTCAAATAAGAAGAATTATTCTAAATGATTTCAAACTTATGTTTATATATCTTAATAGTAATGCATAAAAGAGAACACATCAAAATGCTTTTCTTTTCTCCGAGAGTTGGTATTCATCTAACGAGTTTTAAAAGTGTATATCAAATTCAAATAAACAGTTTGTACATCTGTCCCTCTCTTCACATATAGATTACAAAATAACAGATAGATATAGGAATACACAGCTTAATTTTACAGATATAACTAGATTCACAAAATATGCCGCAAACAAATAAAATAAAATAAAATACAACTTAACCAGCACGCTGAGTTGGATTTTTAACTTGCTCGATCACAAGGTAACATTGTTCGAACTCCGAGTCGATCAGTCTTTTGCTATAACTCATAAATGACGTGTGCGAAGCAGAATAGCAGCAATTACAGACCTTCTAAAATTCAAACTGACCACACGCACGATACACGCACGCACGATACACGCACGGTGAATGCACGATACACGCACGGTGAATGCACGATACACGATACACGCACGATGAGCGATGAGCGTTACACGGAGGATTAACGAAAAATGAATGATGAATGATGAACGCACGATACACGCACGATGCACGATGAATGATGAACACACGATACACGCACGATACACGCACGGTGAATGATTCATTGACGAATGAACGATAAGCGCTTAATACACGGTTCTCAGAGCCATTTTATTTTGAATTGCATTTAAAATTGATGTATGATAATGACAATCTATAAGGGTATACAAATTTTAGATATCTCGCTTTCTGTGTTGATTGGTCGACAGTTTTACTAAACACTCCATGTATTAAATAAATTAATTGTAGTATAGTATTTCCAATATCAATGAGTGTTGTCAAATTATAAAACTCATCGATTTTATAATTCTACTTAATATAAATAATTCATAAATTGCTACGTTTTAAAGAGTGGCGATTCCAGCCATTTTTAAAAAGAGGGTTGTCAACCCAGGATAAAAGGAGTGATTTTAACCATATGTCCCCATTCAAATGCATTGACCCCCCCCCCCCCCCCCCCCCCCCTCCTTCTTTTTATCTGCCTAAATTTGTAACCTTAACTAATTAATTATCATATGTTTACGTTCCGAAATTTAGGAAATATTTGTATGTTTCGAAGTTTAGTATGATGTCCATTATCACTGAACTAAAATTCATTTTTTTTTAGGGACCAGCTGAAAAACGCCTTCGGTTCGGGATTGTCTACCCATTGGTGGCCTTCGACTGTTTTCTGCCTGTACGTCTAAACACTGCTAAGGACTTATAATATGCCACTAAGGACTAGAAAGGACGTGTTACTTGTACTCTGTTTTCATACTATGGTAGAGATAGATAGATTTTTATTACATAAATTCCAATTTTTAAAGAAAAAGAATCACCATTAAATGAGTAGTTGAACAATATTTGGAACGTGCCGGTTTTTCCTTGATATTGCCGAAAATCAGTGATCCGACTGACACGATCGAACTTACATAACAACTGATTAAACAATCATAATCTCTTTTTTTTTTAACTTAAGTTACAATGTTCCTTATATTATCAGAATCGTATGAGTTAATTTAGAGCAAAATATATAATTTTTCAGAAAAATCTGATTCGTACAAATTAATTAGAAATAGCTAAGAAAATGAAATTTACCAAATAATGAGAAAATTTAAACATTTGTAATACCAAATATTTCATAATATACTTCTGAAACGACTTTTCGTCCTGAATATGCATGAAATTTTTGCCACTGGAGTTTAAACAACCACTGAATAATCAATCAATCAAATTTTGCTCGCAGTAAAAATGAATTAAACAATATAAGCCACAATTGTATCCATCACTTGGTGTCTGTTGTTTGTTTGTACAGTAAACATACTGAATCTTTTTATATTCCTTATACAATTTCAAGTATGTAATAAAATTCATACATATTTTCAAACATCCTGGCACTTCAAATTTCTAGGAGGTGAGATTCTCGGGGTTTTACCTGAAACTCTTTGGGAAATGCAATTTTTAATTCCAATTCCAATTCCAAACTGTAAAAGATATCCCAAGGTTTTTTAAAATGCATTTCTAATTTGATAAGGAGATTTGAAAAAAAAAACGATCTCAATGGTAGTTGAAATTATTCAGTGCAATCATTTTGTGTCCGCCGTTGTCTGTCATACATATCAATTGGTGTATCCGCTGTTTGCTGTTCGTTATCTGTTGTTTATGGCAGTCAGGCCTCGCGATCGGTCTCCAAATTTAAGCCCCCACTTAGGTAAATTAATGATCATTTATAAGGGGGGGGGGGGGGGTTTCTCGGGACAAACATTATTTTCCTTCCTTAAAAACAACTTAACAATTTTCTATATTTTTCATTTAATCATAAACCGATGAATATTAAATGATTTTTAAAAAATTAAAAAAATATTTTTATTCTAATATATCTAAATATCTGGGTTATTTTCTTATCCAAATAATTATTTTTTTCATTTTTTTTAAGGAAAAAGTGTTTTCAGTTATGGCCTCCTCATTTTAGACATGACATTTTGCTTGATACTGTATGAAGATTATTCGTTGCAACTTTTATGAAGAAATTACCGACTTTTTTTTACCTAGATAAATATACAACAAAAATACCGTTTTTTCTTCTTGTATCAATTTCTTTTCACAAAAATTAAATATTAACAAAGAATTGTTACACAAATGTAGAGCCCAATTTTATAACGAAGATATTCCTAATCTCTTTACCGAAATCCGCATATCTTTATCTTTTGAAACAAAAACGTTAAGGATGTCTGTTCAAAGGACAAAAATGTCCAAGAAACCGAAATGTTATAAGTAAAATTTTTTAATGTCGAATAATTCAAACCCATTTGTCTTTTAAATTTAGCACATGAAGATATAATTTTTATTACATATACAAATTGATTTTGTAAAAATTAGCTTGTATATATGTGAACTTTTGTAAAAAAAAAAATCACTGTGGTTCTTAAACTGTATCACATGCCCATAATTGTCCTAAAGCTAAATGTCATCGTCAGATTATGAGGGTCTGAATAGGGATTCATTATTTCTGTATTCTATCATTTTAGGCAATTTTTTCTAATCGTTATACCTTTTGTCGATCATTCTTTATTCCATATATTCTAGTACCTCATCATTTTCTTTTCTATATATTTGTCTGGTTATTTTTTGTATTCTTTATTTTTTGGTCAATAATTTTCTATTCTATAAACCCCCATCCATACCCTCATGTATAATGGAAGACGATAAACATTTTAGTATACATACCACCCGTTGTCACTTTCACCTAACATACAAACCACAAATTGTTATTTTTACCTGGACACGGGACTTATATAATTACGTAATAATAACGGATATAGTAAATTCAGTAAAATATAACCTGTATCAACGCACTGGCTTGTTAAATGAATATTGATCTGACAACTGTTTATCATATTTTTAGTTATTTTAAAATTGAGAATGGAAATGATGAATATGTCAAAGAGACAACAACCCGAAAAGAGCAGATGACAGCCGAAGGCCACCATATTTGATAAGGTTTTAGTTTCTAATGAGACAGTAACCATCGTATTTTCAGAAAATCTCTAAACGGATAATGAGAGTTTAGCTACCTTGACTGGCTATACAGCCCAAGCACGGTCGGTCTCTAAAAGTTGCCATTTAAGAGCCTATATCAAGAGATAGGCTTTACCTAGCTTTAGGTGTTTAAAAAATATCCATTTAAGAACCAAATGTGGCTTCTTTATTTAATACCAAAATTGAGTTCAAGGCAGTATTTTGTCGAAGAGAACAATTACACAAAGTGCAACATGCGAGAAGAGGTTTCATTTCCCTTATTTATTTTTTATTGAAGTGAGTAATCTTTTGAGATTACTTCACGGAAATATATTTTAAATGAAAAGGTGCAACTGGATGCATCCCTAAAAAACAAATTTAAATATATATATATTACATGTACCTGAAGATCTGTAAAAGCAGTGAAAGCGCTAGTAAAAGTGATGAATTGAAACCGTTATTATCTTTTATTAATTTTCTTATATGTTACCAGCATACGGATTCTAGACTACTTAACTTTTCTTTATATATATATATATATATATATATATAATTTAAATTTGTTTGTTATATATATATATAAAATGACGGATATTCGTCAATCAGACAGCAATCCAACATAAACACGAGTAAGTTACCTGACATCTAGAATAAGAGGTTTAAGCATACCCCGCGCTGGTCAACTTTCTGAGTTGTGGGTAAAATTCAATATACATGTAGGACTGTGAAACGGGAAATATACGAAAGATTTGTTTTTACGTACGATGAAGTGTCATTCCCTCAATACATACGGGTCCACCGTGAAACTATTCTTATGATTATATAACGGTAAATGATGATCTCATTAGAGGAACAAATTAAGTAAAGATACATGTTGAAGCAAGAATAATTTCCACATGCAAAACATCAAATAGGACGATCTCTAAATTAGTACGCGGCAACTTTAACTATTACATTCATAGACAATAACACTATTAAATGCACAATAATTGCACATCTGTAGACTTTAATCTAGGTATCCCGCGTTATATAAACCATCGCAAACCATCGAACAGCTCATCGCACTTCGGCGCAGACCAGCGCACTTCACGCGTGGCCATCAAACTTTATGATCTCCATTGCACCTCCGAGTCATACACACATATATATTCCGATTTTCTAATAATGGTTTTTATTATTTTAATTCCCGTAGGTATTGCCCAAAGAAATAGTGTTTATTTAAGGGTTTACACATCTTCATAGCTAAAATATTTTGATACTTACATCACGAACAGATATCTATGACAAACATTTCTTAAATTGTCAGTATATAAATTTAGATTTTTTTTTAAGAAACGTAGGTTTCAGCTACAGCAGACTAAATTGGCTTTTGATGGATTGAAGGCTTATGTAAAAATAAGAAAATGTGGTATAATTGCTAGTGAGTCAACTATTCAAGAAAGTTCAAATCAAGAGGAATGCTAGCAGTTATATCTATACGACCTTCAATAATGAAAAAATACGGGAACTGTAAGGTCGGTTATTAAAGGCCCCGCCCCGACATGAAAAAAATATGAAACAATTCAATTGAGCAAACTAACGGCCTTCTTTATTTCAAAGCTACATGTATCTTGCCACAAAAAAGCCCAAATACATGTATATAACAGAATTGATGTTACGAAAACCACTGAACTACGTGCTTTTGGCTTTGGACAGACACATAAATACACAGAATGTTGTGAATGTGTATAAGCCCTTTATTGGTCATATAGCTCTACACTCCTATCTATTTTATACATTCTTTGGCTTTCAAATATTTAGCATTGAGCGTTCCTAGTGAAAGTAAATCCAGAAAAGCGTTATAGATGCAAGAAATGTGTTGTTTTGTGAGGGGATCAAAACGTAGGGATCGATGTTAATGTCTGTTTTATATGTGTAATAATATCGGCCTTCTAACTTTAGTGAAACTCTGCAGTTGTTCAGTGACGGATCCAGGGGGAGGGTTCAGGGGGTTGGAACCCCCTTTTTTGGACGATCAATGCATTTGAATGGGGACATATAGTTGGAACCCCCCTTTTGCCCTGGGTTGGGAACCCCCCTTTTTAAAATGGCTGGATCCGCCCCTGTTGTTTCATGTATTTGATATGCAAATTATCACAAAACTAAAAGGATAAGATGGATGAATTAATAGTTGATCGTTTAACGTCCATTGGCATATATTATAGATTCATTATTAGGGGGAGTACAATAATTATGATATAATGATGAACATTGACAATCATACCTCAACTTCTTTTTTATAAGAACGTACATGTGTAGATTTTCGTCTTTTACTGTAAACGACAGTGTCCCCGGGAGTCAAAGCCGAAATCAAACTTGTGTAAATTTCTGAAACATACATTTCATTATTTAACCCAATGTAAAGCAAAACAAATGATACCGTTTTGAGCTATAAAACCAAGGCAACCCTTTATACTAGTCAAAAGTTGCTGGATCGTGATAGATGCATACGAAACTTCAATTAATTGTTTGTATTTTTCAATCTTTTATATCCGATAAAGATGAACACAAAATCTATCGGATAAAAACTACCGATTTTTCTATAAGATAAAATTTATCCTTATTGGAGTCAAATTTGTCATATGGATTCATAAAGGACAAAAAAATGTCCTCAGTAACGGAACAAAAAATACCTCCATGGTAAAATAATCCGTCATTCTTTAATACAAAGTACTATTGTGAATTATTTTTTCGGATATTAATCTTTTAGACATACATTAGAAACGGTGTCCTTGATATGCAACCATGAACACAATGAAAAGTGAATCTGTGAAAGTGTTCCATGTTTATTCCATTTAAATAAAGACTTGTTATGATAATACAATATATTTAACTATTTTATCAAAAAATTTAAATAAAAAAGAATATCTTAAACTCGTAAACACAATTTCAAGTTTAAAAAGTTCCTCAATTTAAAATCCTTCTTAAGGAATACGGGATATATTTGCGTGATCTTATACTTGTTTAATTAAAAAAAATGCCTTCAAATACATATGTTTATTTGTATTCAATTTTCCACAAAACATATTTAGCTTATTTTAAATGAAAATAAAGAACAGTGAATAAAAACACTGTTGAAGAGAAAATACATATTCGTGTTAAATTCGCCTCAGTTGAATTTGTTAATTCAAGTTTGACATCTAAAATCTTAATCCGCAATCCACATTTACCCGACAATCTTGTATATTGCATTTTCTCAATGGAATAACCTTACCTGCACGTGACCATCAGAAACGAAGACAAAAATTATATTTGTAATGGTATTTATCAAAACTTAAATGTTTGAATATTTAGTAGAATATGAATTTGCCAAATAAGCGAAGAATTATAATCTTGCATTGTTCAACATTGGAGAAATGACTCAAGTTAAACATTAATCATGTTAATACTGATTCAATATTTTATTATAGTTTCACCACATACAAACATAAAATGAGAATCACAGAAATAAACATAAAACATTAAAACATTTGCATTGTATGTACCAATCTTAAAAAGAATAATGAGAGACTTTTAAGACACAATATATTTACTCATTTACATTTAAAATTTACAGTGTCCACCTGTACTATATGAAAATAAAACATTTTTTCTTTGAGAACTAGGAAATAAAATGCCGTTTCTTTTCAATGAAATATTGTTGATGTTTTTGGCAACTATAGCAGCAACATTGCCGTTATTAAATAAAAATATAAATTTTTCGCTATCTGATAATAAAAGGTTAAAATGTTCATTAAAATGTTTAGCTTAATGTATCATAATTTGTCTTAAATCTACATATAATGGGCATTTTAAAATGACATGAAGTTCATCTTCAATAGTAGAGCTACAACACATGTCATCTCGTGGACTTCTTTTCTTTCATACTTTCCAGTTTCTATTTTTAGTGGAGCTACCCCACATCTAAATTTTGCAAAAGCACTGTTGTTTTTAATTGGCGGAATATTTTTTAACAAATAACAGTTGGCCAACAGTATATTTTTAAGCCCATTTCGCTCAGTTGAATAGAAATTCCAATTTTAACTGCTCTGTCCTGGGACTATTATACTAACACATCTTAGTATAATAGTCCCAGTTCTGTGGTAGAAATGTCATCATGTTATTGTTGATACGTAGAACATGTATCATTATATTAAAATGTGTCAGTCCCAGCCAAGATTCACTGAATAACCACGAAATGTTTACAGATGATAAATAAATTTTACACAAAAATTCATGATTCTGTATGAACGTTATGTACGATGAAGTTATTTAAGTGTTCACAAGAAAGTAAGTATGAATGTAAATTTTATTTAAAGTCGGAACATATATATACACTTTAACCGTGAGATAAAATATAAGCTTTGATGAGTTCATAACCAACTATCATATAAAAACCGCAAAGAAAGAACGTTACCCGATAAGGGATGAACGTTTGACAAATGCACGTTATCTGATGTACACAGTTATACACGATTGACGAACGCACGATACACGGTTAAGAATGAATGATTGATGAACGCACGATACACGCACAATACACGCACCATACACGATTAAGAATACACGATGCACGCACGTTACACGGAAAATACACGGAACGATGAATGATGAGCGCACGATTGGTACACGCACGATACACGCACGATACACGCACGCAACACGCACGATACACGATGAACGCATGGAATAATGGTCAGTTTGAATTTTAGAAGGTCTGTACCAATTTTCAAGCTTTTGCTTTGAAAGTGGCATTAAACATCAATTAATCAATAAAATCATCTGACGAGATTAAAGGTGTATATCACATTCTCACATTTAAATGCGGAATTGTTTTAAGTTCGTACAACTGTCCATCTATGCACACTTCTAGCTACTTTTTTTATGTTTCAGGAAAACCCTGACCCGGAAAAACCAAAACTACGTGATAATCAAACTGAGGACCAAATAAATAGAAATGCAGCTGAGTATTATCATACACAGAAAGACCGCGACGAAATGAAAAAAGCTTTGAATAGAATTCGTGATATTCCTTTCAGGGTGAAGTTCCTGAAAAAAAGATTCGATGGTGAAAATGATTATATAAAGCTTGCAGCATCTATTTATTTGGAAAATGGTAAATATCAAGTTCCATTTTCTAAACCAGCCATTATTGGAACCTTCTAGTTTTGTCAAACAGTACATTACTGAATTCTAATTGTTAAACCGTATAGAAATATCATAATAACCAGTCTCATTAAAAGAGATGCGAACGATACCAAAGGGACATTCAAACTCATAAGTCGAAAATAAACTGACAACGCCATGGCTAAAAAAGGAAAAGACCAACAAACAATAATACACAAAACACAATATAGAAAACTAAAGACTGAGCAACACGAACCCCACCAAAAACTTGGGGTGATTTCAGGTGCTCCGGAAGGGTAAGCAGATCCTGCTCCACATGTGGCATCCGTCGTGTTGCTCATTTTAGTAGAAACCTGGTAATACGTATAATTCGGTAGGGCACATTCGCGGAAAAGGGGACGGGATTGAAGCTACGACATTTGTAAAACGTACCAAAGTACTCAAAATTGTTTAACAACTTTTAACTTTTATAGATATGAATATTAGTTACATACGAAACAACTGTTTGTTTACACAACACATACATTGACCGATCGAGTAGCAGAGGTTCATGGACTATTTGTTTTCCTTTATGTCCCTGAATATTTTTTTTCCAAGTTGAACTACTACTACAGATAGCCAGCTCATTATTTATCGGACATTATGTTTTTATTTATTTATTATTAAATGCAAATAACCCAACTTCAATAATAACACCATTGACGAGCTAAGAATATTTGGTTGTGCATGTGTAGCATTATGAACTTGTATGTGATGAGATTAATTGAAAGTCTATTTTATGCATTATTTCTTAAAACAAAATACTAATGATTGCAACAAAAAACAAAAATTGATGCTTGTATAAAGTAAATGCTTAGCAAAAGGAGCCTAGACCATTGAAACTAAGTGATATACATGAACTTTTCAATTTACAATATAATGTATTGAATGCAAAACGTGTTAGAGTAAAAAGTATTTAAATTACAATAAGACCATATCGATAATTTAAATCACTGACGTGAATGTTTGACCATAAACTTATAATTTTGATTGATAGCTATGATATATCTGTTGATGAAACTATTTCAAATAGGATTTCAATTACTTCTAGGACAAACAAGAAAAGCGGCCAGTCTATATGTTGACTACGGTTATACACAGGAAGCACTTCCGTTGTTTAGAAAAGACAAAGAAACATATATGATAGGCAGATGTTTATATTTAGATTCTCTCATAAACATTTTCATTAGACCTGCTGGAAGTGCTATATGTACTTACAGTACGAGTCTGAAGGAGATGACAGTACAGTTAGAAGAAGCAATTAATTACTTCAATAAATGCCGAAACAAGTACAGGGACCGGAATTATGGAGAAATAACTGACGATATCGGTAAATCAAACATGCTTCTTGCAAGGCTAACTGGCCAGCAAAGATTTATTGGAACTGCTTTCAATTGCTTTGTCAAAAAAAAGCCGCATTCAAATGAAGTAGGAAAATTGGAGTGTCTTAGTTGGATGATCAATAATTCCAACTTAAAAATAGACTCCAACTTATCCAAAATTGTGATAGGAATGGAAAACTTCTTTAAAATCTTTTCAATCTTAGCCCTATCAAAACCTTCAACAAATTTCACAAAACGGATAAAGGATCAGTTTTTGAGGGATTATGGAATAGAAACTGAAATAGGGACTTCTTTTAACAACCCTATTTACAAACCTCGTATTCTTGAAGTTCTGATAAATGTTCGAGATTCAATAACTCGCAAAACTGTTAAAACAGTAGTTGATGATATACCTGCTATTCATGAAATGATTGTTGGAGACCGTTTAACAAAATGCAAAGTATGGTTTTGTAGAATAAGAAAAACAATTGAAGAAGAACGACAAAAACTGAAAACATTGTCTAAACCGACTGTAAAATCACAAAACTTTAGAGATAGGTCTCCGAAAGTCAGTATACCTAAAGTTTCTTTCACTCATAGTGAATTTTTGCAGCTCATTCGTTTGGACATGCACAATGTTAAGCTGGAACAAATTTTAAATGAGTGTAATACAAAGCTAGATCTGAACAGGGAGCAAAACCTTATTTTGAATCAGTCTGAACAAAGAAGTTTTCAATTTTTCAAATGCAGAAGACTAATGGAAGATTTGATTCATACTGTACCGCATATCAGTAATACAAAATCAGACTTGTTCGAAACCTTGAATGATGTACGATCCCAAATGGAAATTTACTTTAAATTGGAATTGGAATCTTCTAAAAAGAGACAGAAAAGTGTCGCTCGAATGTTCGAATTAATTTTCTTCAAAAAGATATTTGGTCTTCAACAGAATGTGAATGACAGTCTGACAAATCTCGAGAGTACAGTCTTGCAGGAGAGGAAGAAAAATACTTTAAGTCGACAGAAAGCTTATAGTTGTGGCTTCATCTCAAAAACAAATGTACAATATCCATTTGCGTTGTCCGTTGTTCGTTCTTTTAAGGAAAGTCTTGATTGTTTAAAGTTTCACCACAATCCATCCAAAGCCTTGAAAAAGTTTAGTATTTTTATTGGGAGGATGAATATACAACAAACAGAGGAAACAATACCAGAATTGACATTACTTTTAATATGGGTTAGATATTTCACTTTAGTTGGTCTTAGTTTGCAATCGAAATTTTGCGGAAAGAAATGTAATTTTGTTATTCCATCGTCATATATCATTACTTCAAAATTCGTCGAGCGAAGTGTTTTTCATTCAAAAACATGGACAACTGAAGCAATAATTTGCGCAAGCAAAGTAGTGTCAATAAGTGGCGATATATCAGTTCTTTTAGAAAAAAATATCGAGATATTGGCCGGAATTAGAGGAAATATCAATATCATAAGTATAGTTTTTAGACGTCTTGATGAATATCTCCAATTACAGAATTCGTCCGAACAATTAATGAAAGACGATGAAGCTCTGTCGTCAATAATTGACATGGCTGAAGATATTATATCATTGAGTATGGTATACATCATTAATATGGGAGAAAGCATGTCATACAACCTGGAACCATTTCTTCTTAAGGAATTTGCGCTTTTAAGATGTAATGAAAAATATCCCAAAAACATTTCTGAAGCTATACATGGAATACAGACTTCCTCTGGCATAGCAGATATCTGCATTTGTGTAAACAATTTTTTAAAGCAAAAAGGGGATAGCTTGATAAAATATGTATGGGATAATCAAAAGAAATGTATTTCAAAAGAACAAATTGAGTCTGTATTTAATACTAGAGGGAGTTTTTTCCTTCCACAAACTATAAGAATTTTATCAGATCCCACTTTGTCTGCTAGAGAGACAAACGAAGAAATCCAAACAATACAACCAGAAATTGAAATCGACGAGGAAGAAATCAGAACAGTTCGTGAAGTTCATCTTACTGTTGAAAAGAAAAAAAATGAACATTTCAGTTTGCAAACATTGCAGGCTAAGGAAAACCTTCATTCTAAAGTTAATGTTGGGTATGACGAATTTTTAGAGGATTCCTTGTTTTCTATCGTGTCTGTAAATGAAGCAGTCTGTGATGTTTGTGGCTGTACTTTTGAAGGTATCGGTGACGACGAGGCAGGAAACGGTGCTGGAATAAATACAAATCTTGAGCGTGTTCCTGACAGTCCTTCATCATCAACAGTATCAGTGAGTTTGAAATCAGTAGCAAGGTCTCTGTCTTCTACAACGGAGGAACATTTATCAGAAGCAACATCAGCAAAAGCTCAATCTCGCATACTGAATGAACAACTTGTCGATTTCACTTCAAGTCATTCCCTTTGAAATATGTCACAGAGATCAATTTCGTTGGAATCAGAGGAGAATAAACATTTTGTAAGGTCTTTGTCATCGACCTCTGATGATCAAGCACAATTGACATTGCAATCATTCGAAGAACATGCCGTATCCCTTTCTCATAAGACAAAAATGAAACAGGTACAGATATTTTATGAAGATTATAAGAAGTATATAAAACCCGGTCTAGAAAAAGTTCGTCTGTTCATAACAAAATACGAATTGTCTTCCGGCGATATAAGTGAAAGGTATGGGGAAGATGAAATCAGAATAAGCGAACTGCTTACACGTTTTGAGGAATGTAACACAGATTTATCTGATATGATAAAATCAAAACAATGGAAGACAACAAAAGCTGTAAAGAAAAAGTTGCAACAACTTGTACAGCTTAAATCTAAATTAAGAGACAGCGTGAAAGAATTATCTAGTGTAAAGCTTAAGGTATGTAACATATTATTTTACATTGTATGCATCATTAGGACATCTCCTTTTATTCATATTTGTGTTTTTGTGTTTTTGTGTTTTACTGTGAATGATATTGTGGACAGACATTTACTTTAATTCTGTCGATGTTCTATTTATGCATAAACTGTCAATTGACAATTATATTTATTTTATTTTTAGGAAAAATAGATAGTCCAAAATTTTTAGTTGTCTTGACTGAGCTATACATTTCAGTATTAACTTATAATAACTTGGTATAACCATATTTCATTATTACTCGAACATTGTTATTTACATTGCATACTGAAGTACATATACCTGCCTGGTAAAACGTTGTGACATGACAATCTTGATTTTAAGGTTACTTTTGCAATTTAAAGAGTTGCGATTGTCCGACGTTATTTTGAAGATATTTAAAACAGTTAATAAAACGCTTTATATTGGTGTGTTTGTTTAATAAAAGACAATCAAAAGTAGTCATTATTTGATTAAAAATAATAACTGAATAATTGTAAAATAATATTGAAATGTCTAATTTTTTCTTGTATTTGCTGAGGTAAAACATTAAAACTGATAATCATTTTATATAAAATTATTTTCCCTTAAATTTTTCAACATACACTGACATGACATATGAATCGTTATCATAATTAAAAGACAATATGTGTATATTGAATGGATAGTTGATAATGAACACACCAGCCTGCTCTAAATCTTAGTTGAAGAAAATAAGTAGATTTTGGAAAATTATTCCATGTTAGGGTCTATGTTTAACATTCTAAAAATTGGTATAGGAAAGAGCTAGCTTTTGTATGCTCACGAGTTATTTTTTTTTAACTTTTTGTTTATCGAAATACAGCTAAGAATAACATTTAAAAAAATATCAGTATAACAAGCTTCTAATGCAATTCTCTCGATAAATAATGAAACAAGGCAATATGCATTTGCATGAATATTTAATATAACATGGTTTAACAGATAATTTCTTTTAATATATGACTGTAGTTTCATTTTGTTTTTAATGTATGGCTACCGACTTTAAAAAGCTTTTGATTGTGTTACCTATAATATTATCATTAGAAGAGTTAGTTTTCTATGTTAGCGTTTCACCAGTTAGCATATTGTGTATTCTTTTTACATTTGACCATTTTCTATGCATGATATGTCTTAATTATAAGAGCTTCCAATTGCAATGAAACGAACTGATACCATTATGTTTATATCTCAAGAATATATTAAAAGGTCTTCACATGTTTTATTGAGTTCAAAATTATGGAAAAGATTTTCGTGAAATAGACTTCCAACGACATTGTATTTGTCTTCTGTCGCATCACGAATGAGGAACATAGAAAAAAAAATTGTCTGTCTATCTTTACTCTTCAGATACGGTTTGCCATAAAGCTTTCATACTGGGTAAGATTGTTTGTCAGGATGTGTAATTGACTATGCTATATAACACAAGATGATGTGGAAAACATTTTTTTAGAATGACTATTTTTTTTTACTTATTTGAGCAATATGACACGTTGTGAATGCTATTTATTTGCGATCATTATGTACGACAGCCCTCATCAGAGTCTTAAGCATTTATTTAGATTGAATTTTTTTTACTTATTTTATCATATGGCACGTTGTGAATGCTACTTATTTGCCATCATATGTACGACAGCCCTCATCAGAGTTTGATTTTGTTTTACTTATTTGAGCATTATGACACCATTTGAATGCTACTTATTTGCAATCATATGTCCGACAGACCTCATCGGAGTCTAAAAACATACATCTGAATGTGTCTGTTTTATTTAGCTCTATGTTAATAGATTTATCAAATGTGTCATTCGTTTCTCATATCTACATCTTCATCACCGTATTTATATGGTCATTTATCGAAAAAGGTATTGTACTTTGACCGTTAAACCTGGTTTATGTATTATCATAACAATCACTCGGAGCAGTTCAGTATAACTTACGATTAATTTTACTCGTATGGTTTATTTTCTTTTAAAGCTACAGAGTCTAAAAGCTATATCAAAATGTTTTGATATAAAATTAGGAGCTGTGGTATCATTGCCAATTGGACAACTCTCCACCAGACACCAAACAACGTAGAAGTTAACAACTATAGGTCACTGTACGGCCTTCAACAATGATCAAAACCCATACCACAAACATGTCAACTATAGAAGGCCCCGAACTGATGATTGTAAAACAATTCTAACGAGAAAACAAACGGCCTGATTTATGTACAAAGCAATAAACGAAAAACAAATATGGTATACAGCTACAAACATCACCCACTGAATTACAGGCTCCTGAATTTGGACAGGCACCTACAGAATGTGTCGGGGTTAAAGCTCACCAGTGACGAAAATATTAAGTGCATTCAACGTGTGAAAAATCCAAAGTATCGGCAAACAAGAAGTATGTTTCTGACAGATCCAAAAAGTCTTCGGACATTACAACTCATCGTCAAAGCTACTTACATTCTGCACAGTAGTACTTTGGAAAAGTGTGATTAAAATATTTGTTAGACGAACGAGCCGACGATCAGAGGAACGGACGGACAAGATGATTGCAATCTAGCACTCATTAGGGTGGGAGTATCATTAGTTCAATAATTCATTGATGGTTGACTTTAAAATATGTAATAGATCACTCAATCCAACTCCATAAATTGCTGCCAAAATTGTTAAGAATAAAATTTTCGACTGCAACTACCATAATTTTAGTTCAGTACTCATTTCCGCTGAATTGACAGGGTCAATTGGAAACTTGAACTTCATGATCACTCGGGGTCAACTTAAAACAATATGTCCAATGACTACGTTGTTAACCTAAATCTTAAATAGAATAAATAATCAGGTGACTGGTACAGTCTCTTTAGAGTTTACAGATAATCTACCTCTTTCCGCGAGTTACTATCTATCATTCGTTTCTTATCATATCAATCTTTTTTAATGTTTCAGACCGATATTGCGGAACCACACAACGATATAGTTGAATTAGAATACAAACCGCAGAACGAAAAGAAAAAACGAAGAAATGAAGGGAGAGGAAAGAAGGATTCGCGCAAATTTGACGTGAATGTTGTTTAGTACTCTTCAAGGTCATATAAAATGATGACCGTTTTAGTCTTTTGTCAAACTGTGAAATGAACTTTATGTGAAGGAGACATCATACAGATCCAGGCGCCCCGATATTTTTAATTTTATGAATACTAGTTTATAATCTTTCTTTTTTATTACTTAGTGTTCATGACATGTAATATGAGAGAGGTCTTTTTATATAATCATGGTAGTCAGTCATTTAGTATTGTTTTTCCACTGCAAATGATGCCACTGAAGTGGAGGTTTAAGTATATCATTAACAAGTTGTACATATCTTAATATTCAGAGGATAATTTAGGCTTATATCAATTTCAAACTTTTGGATTTTGCTGCTTTGTTTCGTTTGAAACTTTACTTTTCTTGTACCTTCAATATTTGGTTTCTTTGACACTTCAACATTCAAAATTTCTCTTCGAGGATCTTTTTGGATTATACATCATTTAGAAAATAGATAAAATTTGGGAGACTTAAAGTTTGTAAATACTTGAAAAGCTTTATAAACATACAAAAACAGAACCATATTAAGTATTCTTTGTAACCGGATGTTATGAATAAAGTTTTTTTGTAAAATGTACATAAATTATCTGTTAATAATTATTATATAGGTTATAAATCGTGGTTAATGACAACAAGGCAGCCAAAACTAAGTTACACACTTCACATTTTGGATTTGCACCACATATTCACTCTGTGTGTCCGATATGTTGACAGTTGATGGTATTATCGGACGTCTGACTTTTATCATGTTTACTATTGGCTATATATGTTTACATAATTGCAGTTAGTAGGGTATAGATAATTACAATATACACATTTCCACATAAAAAACATCTTTTGCATTTTCTTAAATTCAGTCAGCCAGCACCTGTGCTTTATTTACACTTCAAAATAAAAATAAGGAGATGTGGTATGATTGCCAATGAGACAACTATCCACCAAAGTTCAAATGAAATGGATTTGAGCAATTATAGGCAACAGTACGGCCTTTAACAATGAGAAAACCCCATACCGAAAAGTCGGCTATAAAAGTCCCCGACATGAAAAATATGAAATAATTCAATTGAGAAAATAACGGCTTAATTTATAACAAAACAATTTACGAAAAACAAAGTCCATTTATTTATTACACGTGCGCTTATAAATATGTAATTAACTTCCCGTTCGGTTGTTCAAAGTGGGACACCAATTAATATCAGTAAAATAAAGCATACACATAGATGTGTACTTTGATAATTCAATTTTTGACAATCGTATGTTTTAAATAACAACTCTAAACTGATGAATAGTTACACGTTATAAATAATTACTGCCCTTTCCATAAAAGGTTTTGAAATTAATTGAAATCAGGATGTGCTTACCTTTCCAGAGCACATGAGATTACCCCAGTCTTTCATGGTGTTCGTGTTGCTCAGTTTTTAGTTTTCTAACAGTGATGTCGTTATCTCTTCGACTAATGAGCTTTAAATGTTCTCATGGTATCTTCTACCTCTTTTTTTTATTTTCATTTTGATTACTAACTATCCAATTCAGATTTTTCGAAAACATTATAAAACAGTATGCACATGTTTTGCGTATTCCATTATGCTTGTGGTGTCTGAGCATCAAATTATCACACAAAATAAAATACGACTCTTGATTAAAATGTCACAAGAACAAAGTCAAAAGTCAAAACAACTATGAATAGACACACATTTGAGAACATTTTTAGTTTCCGAATGAAATCTAGAATCGTGTCCCTAATTTGTTCTATACTTAGATTAATGATATTGTCACTTTTGTCAATGCGTCCTGTTCCCTTTTAAAATCATTCTTTGACCTTGAATTTTGACCTGAGATCAAATTCTATTTTCTGGCATAAATTCATGTTTGAGCAATAAACCTTGGTTATCGTCATATCATATTCGGTCTGCAATTGTATGACCTTATGTTGATATTTTTCATTCTTTTTAACCTGAGGATAAAATATATATGTCATTGCGCGCCTTTCATGAAAACCAGTTGGCAGCATAATTTAATATGCATACTTACCTTGCTTTTCAAACATCATGTCCTTGGACCAACCCGAAGATATTAATTCCAAAGCCACGTGTTGAGTGCACCATAACTATTAAATTTATACTATATCATTATCATTGTATTCGTCATTGGTCTAATTCATTGTCATCACAACCGATATCAAACCAGTTGACTGCATGAAAGAATTGTCGCTCATTTTAGCATGTCTTGCATTTTAACATGTAATTGATTTTAATACTCAAAACTATCATAAATGATGACAATTATATACAAAATTATAGATTGTATGGTGATCGATACTTAATAGTTTAAATACAAGGAGACGTGGTATGAATGCAAAGCAAAACACTATTCATAAAGAGACTAAAAAACGTTAATATAAGCAACTATGGATGTAACATGTGTAATATATGACACCAGACATTGCAAAGTAACAAATTTTAAATAGGAATGTTTTAAATTTGCGCGAAGTCAGACTGGAGTTTGTTATATTTTTGAATATTTGTTTTAAATAGATCATGTTCGACAGCTACTTTTGCTTGCTACAAACATGGAAGTACTCTCTTGTCAATATAATACTCCGATGCATGCGGGAAAGAAAATCAATTAAGATTCACTCAGATTCATTGGTGTTTTCTTATCGTCCAGTGACGTACCGGAAAGTTTTAAGATAACATCACAAGATGCATTGCTTAAATTCGCTATTGTCCATTTGGCTGATATAAGCTTTAACTTAAGTATTAATTGATACAATGGATTTTAACAAAGACCTCAAATTACGTTTGAAGTAATATACGTTTTGTGTGGGTTTTTTTTTAACGTAATCTTATACATACATTCGTCATGTACTTCTAATGTGTTTTTCATGTAACAATTTTCTTTTATGTTATTTAGTGTTAGTGTGAACAACATTAATTGTAATAGCCACTGGCTTTGTATTTTTTCTGTTGAAAATCCTAATAAATTTATCAATCATATTTTTACTTGATGTTATGTTTAGAATTTCATTTAAAAATTACCAATGAATTCATTCGCAACTTGTAAAGAATTGGGGTGATCAAGAGCGTGTTAATATAGTATAGAATCTAGTCTGGTATATTGTTGTCCTTTAGACTCCTTTCATTTTGATTAACAATAAAGTCGGGTATGATACATCTCTCATATATAGCGATATATATCTAGTTATGTTTTGATTTTTCATTTTGTATTTAATCATTCTTGTCATTGCATAGTTACTGCATGCCAGTGCATGGGATATGAATTCAAGTACAGCGACGGTATTAGAGTATAGGACGGTACGATTTCATATAAGCAGGTTAAGTAATTTGAGCTTGTTTTTAACCATGTTAACTGCGAACAGTCTTGTTTTGTTTTTCCTTTTAAGCTTGTAATTGGTTTTTTTTTACCAATCATTTCGTTAATTTGGAGTGAAGTGCTTTTCATGTACTGATTTTACAGCATTTTCTTTTGCGTAGAGGTTAAACCAGTTTTTGCCTTTCTAGACCTTATGTCATAAAACTAAAGCACGCAATAGAAACCTTCACATTTCAGCTATCAGTAGGGTGACAACTTATACAAATAGCAAATAAA
The DNA here is from genome assembly GCF_021869535.1 of Mytilus californianus. Classification (NCBI taxonomy): domain Eukaryota; kingdom Metazoa; phylum Mollusca; class Bivalvia; order Mytilida; family Mytilidae; genus Mytilus; species Mytilus californianus. The sequence continues at coordinate 52,330,187 of NW_026262581.1, read as the reverse complement.
ACAGGCATTTTGAAAGCAGGGTAAAAATATGCTCGCTACTTCAGGAAGCAGCAGCTGTTGGTTTATTTTGTTTATTCCTGAAATTAAAACTTTTAAAAAACAGTGGGTAATTGTAAGAAATTGTTGTACGAAATGTAGCATGTCTTGCATTAAAACATAGGATTGCGTCGGTTTAGGTTGTTTCAATGCAAAGTGCAAAATGTTACGCAATATCATCTTATTATATGATATTTTCTCATTGATATTAATCCCATATTATCTCATTTGAAACAAAATTGTTGTTTATTCTAAAGCAAGTTTGATACAGCATCTTTATAATGAACAGGTGTACTTTTGCAGATTGACAAAAGGAACAATGCATAACCCAATTCATTTTGTAATGATTAAGAAGAAATACAATTTAATTTCAAACCGAGAAGACCAATAAGATAGATATAGACTCGTCGCCAATTGCTTATTTTTATTTACTGTTCTCTTTAGAGTTGACGAAAGTATTTGTGCGACAAACAAACATGTTAGAACTGTGTTGTGTCGTCTGTGCTGTTGTTTGTCTGTTTGTCTTTTTATTTTTGGCCATGGCGTTGTCAGTTTGTTTTCGATCTATGATTTTGACTGTCCCTCTGGTATCTTTCGTCCCTCTTTTAGAATAATTTCTCTATTTTTTTTACCTTAACTTTTGGCAAGCATGAGCACCTGTTAGCTTGGTACATGTAAATGAAATTCTTTGTGTTCACAAAAATTATGTCGTGTTTATATTTAAGTCTCCAAAACGAAGTTTGGGAAGACTTATTGTTTTTGCTCAGTTCTTATTATTATTATTATTATTATTATTATTATTATTATTATTCCTCTTCCGCCGCTTTTAAATTTGAACTTGTCCGCACCCGTTCTCAAAAACCGCTTGTCAGATTAACTTAGGGTTCCACAATATGTTAGACTAACATGTCTAGTGGTGCAATCAGGGTTTTGTTTGTGCAATGGGGTTTATAAAGGGGTACTTTGAGGGGCAAAAAGAAAAGAGGGTTTTACTATAGAACCCTATGGGATTTTATTTTTTAAAATTTTCAAATGATTATAAATTGAAAACCGTTTGTGATAGGCACAATCTTTTTAACTGAAAATGTTCTAAATGATAAAGCCCATTAAATGAAATACAGGGTTAGTCCCCAGGGGTCACCCCACCCCCTGCCATTTAAGAAAGTTCTAATACCTTGTAAGTGGTCAAGATCCCCACCCCTAAACCATATATATTTTGGTTTGTCATGCTAAGATGGTTTGAATGATATACAGGGTTAGTCCCCAGGGGTCATCCCGACCCCCTGCCATTTGAAAAAGTTCTAAAATCTTGAAAATGGTCGAGATCCCCACCCCTAAACCATATATATTCTGGTTTGTCATGATAAAGCACATCAAATGTAATACAGGGTTAGTCCCCAGGGGTCACCCCCTGCCCATGCCATTTAAGAAAGTTCTAATATCTTTGTAAGTGGTCAAGATCCCCACCCCTAAACCATATATATTCTGGTTTGTCATGCTAAAATGGTTTGAATGATATACAGGGTTAGTCCCCAGGGGTCATCCCGACCCCCTGCCATTTGAGAAAGTTTTAATATCTTGTAAATGGTCGAGATTCCCACCCCTAAACCATATATATTCTGGTTTGTCATGATAAAGCACATCAAATGTAATACAGGGTTAGTCCCCAGGGCGTCACCCCCACCCCATGCCATTTAAGAAAGTTCTAATATCTTTGTAAGTGGTCAAGATCCCCACCCCTAAACCATATATATTCTGGTTTGTCATGCTAAGATGATTTGAATGATATACAGGGTTAGTCCCCAGGGGTCATCCCGACCCCCTGCCATTTGAGAAAGTTCTAATATCTTGTAAATGGTCGAGATCCCCACCGCTAAACCATATATATTCCTATTCGTCATGTCTCGAACATTTGAATGACGTATACGGTCAGTCCCCAAGGGTTCCCCCCATCCCCAATGTTCTAATATCTTGTAAATGGTCGAGATCCCCACCCCTTAACCATTTTTATTCCTGTTCGTCATGTCTTGAACATTTGAATGACGTATAGGGTCAGTCCCCAGGGGTTCCCCCCACCCCCAATGTTCTAGTATCTTGTAAATGGTCGAGATCCCCACCCCTAAACCATATATATTCTGGTTTGTCATGCCAAGATGATTTGAATGATATACAGGGTTAGTCCCCAGGCATCGCTAATGCATATAACTTTACTGGACCAAACCAATTTTCACTGGACTTTGCCTAATGTCAGGCGACCCTGAGAATTACGAATTATGGGAGCTTCGTTTGGGAGACTTCGTAACAGCATCCTGTTACAATCATTTCTTGTTTGTAGAAGAATACTAAAATAAACATTAATACCACATCTCCTCATTTAAAATTAGTATCTTTTTAATCAACCAACTATTGAAAATGTGTGTTCAATGACTTAAATTGAATTCGATATATTTCTTCTGGGTTTCTGTTTTAACTGCAACTTTACTGAATGCATTTGAAGTTATATCAAAACTGTCATCAGCTAAACAAAGCAAACATCATTACAAACAAAGAAACACAAAGATAAATTGAAGCAAAATCATGTTCCGATAACGTTTACAGTGTTATCAGTATGCAATGAATATTCGTCACCTACATTTTTTTGTCATATATTTCCTACAAAACAACGTAATTTTAAAAACATATTATGAGACTCAATTCTGGCCGGAATTTAATCACCTTGGTACCAATAGAAACTGAATTGCCAAAGGTTTATTTGAAAAAAAAACACGAATATTACTTTAGTCAGGAAGTTTTCAATATATTTCAACCCAATTGAACCGCAAAATATAAATAAGAAGATGTGGTATGAGTGCCAATGAGACAACTCTCGATCCAAGTCACAATGTATAAAAAGTTGACAATTATAGATCAAAGTACAACCTTCAACACGGAGCCTTGGCTCACACCGAACAACAAGCTATAAAGGGCCCCAAAATGACTAGACTAGTGTAAAACAATTCAAAAAGGAAAACCAACGGTCTAATCTATATAAAAAACGAGAAACGAGAAACATCTATATATGGAACACACCAACAAACGACAACCACTGAACAATAGAATCCTGACTAAGGACAGGTGCATAAAAATGCAGCGGGTTTAAACGTTTTAACAGACGCCCAACCTTCATCCTAACCTGAGACAGTAGTGTAACATTACAAAATAAAAAAACACACCATGAAATATCAATTGAAATGGCTTAACTCGATCAAAAAGACATTTAAACAAAGACAAGTAAACATACACTGAACGAATAAGTTTGATCTATGACACAATATAAATACAATATTAAAACGTAGATGCCTATATAAGATAGACGTTACAGGTATATATAAAAAAAGATGTAGGAATAGTGTCAAAAAGACAACTCTAACCTGGGACAAAATGACAAAACAACATACACAGGTAAATTAAAATATAATCATTTTGTTGTTAGGAGTACGGAAGTAAACATTTTTAACAAAATAAATAAATTTTTTGTTCAGAGTACGAGTAAAGAAGTGAAAATTTATCATCGTACTAAATACTTTTCAAAGGTGGTACATATCAAAAATAGTGAGAAGAGATATATTATGATCCCGCCAATGTAATACGGTTACAACAACGATATACAAAGAGGCATACAGGAGCTTGTTCGCTCTAAAAAAAACCTAACGCAAATTGTATGTCGAAAATGAGCATTTAATATAAAATGCCAATATCAAACAAGAGAACACATGTACAATATGATATCAAAAACAAATTTTATGAAATATAAAAAATATAAAAAATTATTCATGTAACCAATATGGTAAAACCATGCATATGACTAGACTGTAAATAGTGATTGGTTCATCTGATATAATTAGAGCAAAGGTTGGGCATAAAAGCGCAAATAAAGCTGTTTGAATTTAAATGTCTTAACATGAAAAGTCAAACAGCAGCCCCAACCGATGTATGCCTCTGATAATACATAAGAATAACTCAGTTTCTATGAACAAATATGATAAAAGGAAAGAAATACTAAAGAGTATAAACTACTGTAAACAAAACAAAAGTATTTTTACACCATCTTCCTAGCAACACATTTTGCCATGCAATGTCCTACAACAATGTACATATAATTCATGATAATGGTGAAACATAGTCTCAAAAATAGATGTGACTGTCAACCGTAGAACTAATGGACGGATTTGAGCGGAGTCCTCTAATAATCAACGGTATGGAATATCAGGACGGCATAATTAACATTAACATCCACCACTGTGAATAACAATACACTTTACAATGCTGTTGTAAAAGAAGTGTAGACCAATGTCTTTGAAATGTTAGCAATATAATCATCCGATTCTGCTCAAAGGTATTCTAACATAAGTCTAAGTTCAAATTTCGTATAAAAGCAAGCAATGTGCATCCTTGCAATGCATCCAGTGTTAAAACTTCAGCATGCCGACTTTAAAAGTCTTTCCAGCAGGTAAAAACGTAAACTTTAAATTCCCAAACTGTTATTGTTGTCCGTAATCGTGTTTCCTTTTATAGTGGACACAAATTCAGTTCTTACAGATTGTTTAACAGGTTAGACATCACATATTGGAGTCTGTACAACAGCAGAGTATCTCTAAAACTATGAAACTTTCATGTGCAATGTATTTTTTATTGGTCCAATATAAGACTACTGAATTATCCACAGCTTCTTCACGAAAAACATCAACTGTCACCATTTCATACACAAATGTATCCTATCATTACAGACTAACTAAAATAATGTAACTAAAAACTACACTCTTTCACTAAAAAGAGAAAACAATACTGTAACATATGGAACATTAACAATGAAAGTCACTTTATAAATGATGTATTTTTCACACATTAAATGCAAAACTTTGAATAAAGCAAATCCCAAGCCGCCTCAGACAGTCTTGAGAGAAAAATAAAATAATAAAAAATATGAATGTACAAGCTTTCTCAATGATCTCAGTCTTAAAAATAAACAAATCCTAGTTAGCAGCAACAGCAAATCGAAAATCGTGTTTGGGTTGTCTCAGACAATCCCTTTAGAGATTTAAATTCAGATAATATGAGCTGCTTCAGTCAGTCTCATGTCTTTACTAAACTTAATAAAATTAAAATATAACAGACTTTGTACGGTTTTTGGATAGATTTCTAAACCATCTGAAGGCAAGGCAACAATGGCACCCGAATATACCTGTTGTAAGAATCAGAATACCAACGCCCCATCGCCCGAATCTTTGAATCAGGAATACCTATCATGTGAGCTGTTGTAGCAGCACCAATTCGAAAACTGTGCGATTTGTAAAACTTTGTATCATACTTAGCAGACGAAAGCGCCATTGTTAATATATTACAAAATTCAGATCTTTGAATAGGTCTTGTGTCTCTATAGCAAAAAAGAGGGCCTGCTGCTTTTCCCCGTAATTCTAAAAAATCTCTCATTATCTTTACAGGACAAAAGTCATGTTCAACTTGGCTTAGAATCTGTAACTGAACAGGATGTCTAAACAAATTATGTTTAAAGTTAGACATCTTTAAAATTAAATACGGATTTCCAGAACCAACATTTTCAGTCAGATTTTCCAAATAAATCACATTATGATTTTCTTGTTTATTCCTAATCGCTATCTCTCCTATATGAAGGAATGCATGAAATGCCATTAAAAACATCAACGAAAACAACTTTTGTTAAAAGAAAGATCTACAGACAAATGGTAATGCCCTGATAATGTCATGGAGAACAGAAAGAGTAATAGGACGCCTTATATCAGGAGCTGCTGATAAACGCTTAGCACCACACATCATTTTTTTTTTAAATTTGAACACAAATCCGGACGACATATCAACATGTTACCTCGATGAATAAGATATTTTCACTTGTCCTATCCCTCGTTTCATTCTGTAAATGACCATATTCCTGGTGAATCTAAAAGTGTTTCATATGCTACAGTTGATGATGCTGTCCGGCTGATAGTGTTACTCGGTCGTAATTGTAAACTCGCCAAGTGCGATATTGATAGTGCATATAGAAATATTCCTGTTAATTATTTGGACTATGAATTATTAGGTATCAATTGGAAGAATCAGTTTTATTTTGAATGTTGTTTAGCAATGGGTCTTGGTAGTTCTTGTTCTATTTTTGATAAACTTTCAACAGCTTTGCAAGGGATAGCCCAAAGCAGGCATAATATTCATATTTTAGATGATTTTCTTTTTGTGGGTCCTGCGAACAGTAATGTTTGTGAGGAAAGTTTGAGATTGTTTTTTAATCTCTGTAAAACATGAGGCGTGCCAATTAAGAATGAAAAAACTGAATATACCTGTACTTGTCTTGTATTCTTGGGTATTGAATTGGATTCAGTGGTCATGAAAGCAAGGTTACCAGATGATAAAATTAGAAAAATTGAAGCTGCTTTGCAGGCTATGAAAGTTCGAAAAAGGGTTACTTTACGTGAGCTTCAGTCATTAATTGGTCTGTTAAACTTTGCGTGCTGTGTTGTTGTTCCAGGGCGAGCCCTTTGAAGGCGATTGATAGATTTGACAAAGGTATCTCTAGGCCTCATTACTATATCAGGCTTACTAAAGAAAGTCGTTTAGGCCTATTAGCTTGGTATATGTTTATCAATTGCTTCAATGGAAAGGCATTGATGCTCGACCATGTGTGAGTGTCATCTGTTAAGTTGCACCTTTACACAGACACAGCTGGAGCTATTGGATATGGTGCTATTTTCAAGTCGCATTGGTTTTACGGGCGCTGGTCCGATTCTCTCAATGATTGCACAATTACGTTTAAGGAGCTCTTTCCCATTGTGCTTGCCGTTGAAGTCTAGGGTCATTTATTTAAAAATTCTTGCTTGCTATTCCATTCTGATAATCAGGCAGTGGTATGGATTGTCAGTAAACAAACCTCAAAAGATCCTATGGTTATGAAATTAGTGAGGCGACTTGTTCTGACATGCATGAAATTAAACATATTAATGCGTGCCGAACACATTCCTGGAGCACATAATATTCTACCGGATCTGCTTTCACGTTTTCAGATTCAGGAGTTTCACAGACTGGCCCCTTTGATGGACACGTATCCCACAGACTTGGACCCAGGATTACTAGAAGTTTGTTAAACACTTCAAGACTGCTGATAGACGGTGGTATTGCACCCTCTACCAAAAACGTGTATGGTAATGCTTTAAGAGTATTTCATTTGTTTTTGTGTAAAGTTTTTCCAAGTTATACTGTAGTTAATTGCTCACTTGAAATGCTGATGTTTTTTTATTGCATCTTCTTATGATGATGGACAGTCATCGAACACTATAAGTACTTACTAGGGTGCATTATCTTACAATTTCAAAATGAATTGTCGTCCGGATTTGTGTTCAAATTTTAAAAAAAAATGATGTGTGGTGCTAAGCGTTTATCAGCAGCTCCTGATATAAGGCGTCCTATTACTCTTTCTGTTCTCCATGACATTATCAGGGCATTACCATTTGTCTGTAGATCTTTCTTTTAACAAAAGTTGTTTTCGTTGATGTTTTTAATGGCATTTCATGCATTCCTTCATATAGGAGAGATAACGATTAGGAATAAACAAGAAAATCATAATTTGATTTATTTGGAAAATCTGACTTTTAAAAATGTTGGTTCTGGAAATCCGTATTTAATTTTAAAGATGTCTAACTTTAAACATAATTTGTTTAGACAGCCTGTTCAGTTACAGATTCTAAGCCAAGTTGAACATGACTTTTGTCCTGTAAAGAAAATGAGAGAATTTTTAGAATTACGGGGAAAAGCAGCAGGCCCTCTTTTTTGCTATAGAGACACAAGACCTATTCAAAGATCTGAATTTTGTAATATATTAACAATGGCGCTTTCGTCTGCTCAGTATGATACAAAGTTTTACAAATCGCACAGTTTTCGAATTGGTGCTGCTACAACAGCTCACATGATAGGTATTCCTGATTCAAAGATTCGGGCGATGGGGCGTTGGTATTCTGATTCTTACAACAGGTATATTCGGGTGCCATTGTTGCCTTGCCTTCAGATGGTTTAGAAATCTATCCAAAAACCGTACAAAGTCTGTTATATTTTAATTTTATTAAGTTTAGTCAAGACATGAGACTGACTGAGGCAGCTCATATTATCTGAATTTAAATCTCTAAAGGGATTGTCTGAAACAACCCAAACACGATTTTCGATTTGCTGTTGCTGCTAACTAGGATTTGTTTATTTTCAAGACTGAGATCATTGAGAAAGCTTGTACATTCATATTTTTTATTATTTTATTTTTCTCTCAAGACTGTCTGAGGCGGCCTGGGATTTGCTTTATTCAAAGTTTTGCATTTAATGTGTGAAAAATACATCATTTATAAAGTGACTTTCATTGTTAATGTTCCATATGTTACAGTATTGTTTTCTCTTTTTAGTGAAAGAGTGTAGTTTTTAGTTACATTATTTTAGTTAGTCTGTAATGATAGGATACATTTGTGTATGAAATGGTGACAGTTGATGTTGTTCGTGAAGAAGCTGTGGATAATTCAGTAGTCTTATATTGGACCAATAAAAAATACATTGCACATGAAAGTCTCATAGTTTTAGAGATACTCTGCTGTTGTACAGACTCCAATATGTGATGTCTAACCTGTTAAACAATCTGTAAGGACTGAATTTGTGTCCGCTATAAAAGGAAACACGATTACGGACAACAATAACAGTTTGGAAATTTAAAGTTTACGTTTTTACCTGCTGGAAAGACTTTTAAAGTCGGCATGCAGAAGTTTTAACACTGGATGCATTGCAAGGATGCACATTGCTTGCTTTTATACGAAATTTGAACTTAGATTTATGTTAGAATACCTTTGAGCAGAATCGGATGATTATATTGCTAACATTTCAAAGACATTGGTCTACATTTCTTTTACAACAGCATTGTAAAGTGTATTGTTATTCACAGTGGTGGATGTTAATGTTAATTATGCCGTCCTGATATTCCATACCGGTGATTATTAGAGGACTCCGCTCAAATCCGTCCATTAGTTCTACGGTTGACAGTCACATCTATTTTTGAGACTATGTTTCACCATTATCATGAATTATATGTACATTGTTGTAGGACATTGCATGGCAAAATGTGTTGCTAGGAAGATGGTGTAAAAATACTTTTGTTTTGTTTACAGTAGTTTATACTCTTTAGTATTTCTTTCCTTTTATCATATTTGTTCATAGAAACTGAGTTATTCTTATGTATTATCAGAGGCATACATCGGTTGGGGCTGCTGTTTGACTTTTCATGTTAAGACATTTAAATTCAAACAGCTTTATTGGCGCTTTTATGCCCAACCTTCGCTCTAATTATATCAGATGAACCAATCACTATTTACAGTCTAGTCATATGCATGGTTTTACCATATTGGTTACATGAATAATTTTTATATTTTTTATATTTCATAAAATTTGTTTTTGATATCATATTGTACATGTGTTCTCTTGTTTGATATTGGCATTTTATATTAAATGCTCATTTTCGACATACAATTTGCGTTGGGTTTTAGTTAGAGCGAACAAGCTCCTGTATGCCTCTTTGTATATCGTTGTTGTAACCGTATTACATTGGCGGGATCATAAAGGTATTTATGTTGAGCATAAATGAATTTATGGTCCCTCAATACTGCCAGGATTGTTGTTATTTTTTTAGCAGGTTTCTTGTTTAGATCGATAGCCGATCAACCAATGAAAAGTCTCCTTTTAGACAACACCTTCATTTAGGGAAAACAAGAAGAGAATTTTTATCCCACGAAAAATTTAATTCGTCGATTTTCCGCTTTCCTCCCCTACCTCCCTCCTTTGAAACCAACACTTTTTATTTGAAAAAGTGTAAATTTGTGTTTTGTTTAAATTTTTCGTCTCATGTTGTTTGTAATTACATGAATTAATCAGTATTTGACAGTCTAGTTGTTTTTATTTCCATGTTTGTGGGCGCTTTTTATGCCCCACCTTCGCACTAATTAAATCAGATGAACCAATCACTATTTACAGTCTAGTCATATGCATGGTTTTACCATATTGGTTACATGAATAATTTTTATATTTTTTATGTTTTATAAAATTTGTTTTTGATATCATATTGTACATGTGTTCTCTTGTTTGATATTGGCATTTTATATTAAATGCTCATTTTCGACATACAATTTGCGTTGGGTTTTATTTAGAGCGAACAAGCTCCTGTATGCCTCTTTGCATATCGTTGTTGTAACCTTATAACATTGGCGGGATCATAATATATCTCTTCTCACTATTTTTGATATGTACCATCTTTGAAAAGAATTTAGTACGACGATAAATTTTCACTTCTTTACTCGTACTCTGAACAAAAAAATTTATTTATTTTGTTAAAAATGTTTACTTCCGTACTCCTAACAACAAAATGATTATATTTTAATTAACCTGTGTATGTTGTTTTGTCACTTTGTCCCAGGTTAGAGTTGTCTTTTTGACACTATTCCTACATCTTTTTTATAACTACCTGTAACGTCTATCTTATATAGGCATCTACGTTTTAATATTGTATTTATATTGTGTCATAGATCAAACTTATTCGTTCAGTGTATGTTTACTTGTCTTTGTTTAAATGTCTTTTTGATCGAGTTAAGCCATTTCACTTGATATTTCATGGTGTGTTTTTTTATTTTGTAATGCTACACTACTGTCTCAGGTTAGGATGAAGGTTGGGCGTCTGTTAAAACGTTTAAACCCGTTGCATTTTTATGCACCTGTCCTAAGTCAGGAGCCTATTGTTCAGTGGTTGTCGTTTGTTGGTGTGTTCCATATATAGATGTTTCTCGTTTCTCGTTTTTTATATAGATTAGACCGTTGGTTTTCCTTTTTGAATTGTTTTACACTAGTCTAGTCATTTTGGGGCCCCTTATAGCTTGCTGTTCGATGTGAGCCAAGGCTCCGTGTTGAAGGTTGTACTTTGACCAATAATTGTCAACTTTTTATACATTGTGACTTGGATGGAGAGTTGTCTCATTGGCACTCATACCACATCTTCTTATTTATATTTTGCGGTTCAATTGGGTTGAAATATATAGAAAACTTCCTGACTAAAGTAATATTCGTGTTTTTTTTCAAATAAACCTTTGGCAATTCAGTTTCTATTGGTACCAAGGTGATTAAATTCCGGCCAGAATTGAGTCTCATAATATGTTTTTAAAATTACGTTGTTTTGTAGGAAATATATGACAAAAAAATGTAGGTGACGAATATTCATTGCATACTGATAACACTGTAAACGTTATCGAAACATGATTTTGCTTCAATTTATCTTTGTGTTTCTTTGTTTGTAATGATGTTTACTTTGTTTAGCTGATGACAGTTTTGATATAACTTCAAATGCATTCAGTAAAGTTGCAGTTAAAACAGAAACCCAGAAGAAATATATCGAATTCAATTTAAGTCATTGAACACACATTTTCAATAGTTGGTTGATTAAAAAGATACTAATTTTAAATGAGGAGATGTGGTATTAATGTTTATTTTAGTATTCTTCTACAAACAAGAAATGATTGTAACAGGATGCTGTTACGAAGTCTCCCAAACGAAGCTCCCATAATTCGTAATTCTCAGGGTCGCCTGACATTAGGCAAAGTCCAGTGAAAATTGGTTTGGTCCAGTAAAGTTATATGCATTAGCGATGCCTGGGGACTAACCCTGTATATCATTCAAATCATCTTGGCATGACAAACCAGAATATATATGGTTTAGGGGTGGGGATCGCGAACATTTACAAGATACTAGAACATTGGGGTGGGGGGAACCCCTGGGGACTGACCCTATACGTCATTCAAATGTTCAAGACATGACGAACAGGAATATAAATGGTTTAGGGGTGGGGATCTCGACCATTTACAAGATATTAGAACATTGGGGATGGGGAAAACCCTGGGGACTGACCGTATACGTCATTCAAATGTTCGAGACATGACGAATAGGAATATATATGGTTTAGCGGTGGGGATCTCGACCATTTACAAGATTTTAGAACTTTTTCAAATGGCAGGGGGTCGGGATGACCCCTGGGGACTAACCCTGTATATCATTCAAACCATCTTAGCATGACAAACCAAAATATATATGGTTTAGGGGTGAGGATCTTGACCACTTACAAGGTATTAGAACTTTCTTAAATGGCAGGGGGTGGGGGTGACCCCTGGGGACTAACCCTGTATTTCATTTAATGGGCTTTATCATTTAGAACATTTTCAGTTAAAAAGATTGTGCCTATCACAAACGGTTTTCAATTTATAATCATTTGAAAATTTTAAAAAATAAAATCCCATAGGGTTCTATAGTAAAACCCTCTTTTCTTTTTGCCCCTCAAAGTACCCCTTTATAAACCCCATTGCACAAACAAAACCCTGATTGCACCACTAGACATGTTAGTCTAACATATTGTGAAACCCTAAGTTAATCTGACAAGCTGTTTTGGAGAACGGGTGCTGACAAGTTCAAATTTAAAAGCGGCGGAAGAGGAATAATAATAATAATAATAATAATAATAATAAGAACTGAGCAAAAACAATAAGTCTTCCCAAACTTCGTTTTGGAGACTTAAATATAAACACGACATAATTTTTGTGAACACAAAGAATTTCATTTACATGTACCAAGCTAACAGGTGCTCATGCTTGCCAAAAGTTAAGGTAAGAAAAATAGAGAAATTATTCTAAAAGAGGGACGAAAGATACCAGAGGGACAGTCAAAATCATAGATCGAAAACAAACTGACAACGCCATGGCCAAAAATAAAAAGACAAACAGACAAACAACAGCACAGACGACACAACACAGTTATAACATGTTTGTTTGTCGCACAAATACTTTCGTCAACTCTAAAGAGAACAGTAAATAAAAATAAGCAATTGGCGACGAGTCTATATCTATCTTATTGGTCTTCTCGGTTTGAAATTAAATTGTATTTCTTCTTAATCTTCTGGTGGCAAAACCCAAAATCACCGAGGTGGAATAGAGTTGACGCCGTCTGCCTTCCAAATCCTGCACTCTAGCATTATGACGTATTGTTTATTATTGCGTAACGTCAAAATTCCGTTGGCCTTTGGGCCTCACCCGTGGCACTCAAAGGTAGTGTTTTTGGATAGGCCGGATAGGCCGTATGGCAGAGAAAAGGTTAAAATGAAAAAAAATTTAATCATTACAAAATGAATTGGGGTATGCATTGTTCCTTTTGTCAATCTGCAAAAGTACACCTGTTCATTATAAAGATGCTGTATCAAACTTGCTTTAGAATAAACAACAATTTTGTTTCAAATGAGATAATATGGGATTAATATCAATGAGAAAATATCATATAATAAGATGATATTGCGTAACATTTTGCACTTTGCATTGAAACAACCTAAACCGACGCAATCCTATGTTTTAATGCAAGACATGCTACATTTCGTACAACAATTTCTTACAATTACCCACTGTTTTTTAAAAGTTTTAATTTCAGGAATAAACAAAATAAACCAACAGCTGCTGCTTCCTGAAGTAGCGAGCATATTTTTACCCTGCTTTCAAAATGCCTGTTTTATTTGCTATTTGTATAAGTTGTCACCCTACTGATAGCTGAAATGTGAAGGTTTCTATTGCGTGCTTTAGTTTTATGACATAAGGTCTAGCTAGGCAAAAACTGGTTTAACCTCTACGCAAAAGAAATGCTGTAAAATCAGTACATGAAAAGCACTTCACTCCAAATTAACGAAATGATTGGTAAAAAAAAAACCAATTACAAGCTTAAAAGGAAAAACAAAACAAGACTGTTCGCAGTTAACATGGTTAAAAACAAGCTCAAAGTACTTAACCTGCTTATATGAAATCGTACCGTCCTATACTCTAATACCGTCGCTGTACTTGAATTCATATCCCATGCACTGGCATGCAGTAACTATGCAATGACAAGAATGATTAAATACAAAATCAAAAATCAAAAAATAACTAGATATATATTGCTATATATGAGAGATGTATCATACCCGACTTTATTGTTAATCAAAATGAAAGGAGTCTAAAGGACAACAATATACCAGACTAGATTCTATACTATATTAACACGCTCTTGATCACCCCAATTCTTTACAAGTTGCGAATGAATTCATTGGTAATTTTTAAATGAAATTCTAAACATAACATCAAGTAAAAATATGATTGATAAATTTATTAGGATTTTCAACAGAAAAAAATACAAAGCCAGTGGCTATTACAATTAATGTTGTTCACATTAACACTAAAATAACATAAAAGAAAATTGTTACATGAAAAACACATTAAAAGTACATTACGAATGTATGTATAAGATTACGTTAAAAAAAACCCACATAAAACGTATATTACTTTAAACGTAATTTGAGGTCTTTGTTAAATTCCATTGTATCAATTAATACTTAAGTTAAAGCTTATATCAGCCAAATGGACAATAGCGAATTTAAGCAATGCATCTTGTGATGTTATCTTAAAACTTTCCGGTACGTCACTGGACGATAAGAAAACACCAATGAATCTGATTGAATCTTAATTGATTTTCTTTCCCGCATGCATCGGAGTATTATATTGACAAGAGAGTACTTCCATGTTTGTAGCAAGCAAAAGTAGCTGTCGAACATGATCTATTTAAAACAAATATTCAAAAATATAACAAACTCCAGTCTGACTTCGCGCAAATTCAAAACATTCCTATTTAAAATTTGTTACTTTGCAATGTCTGGTGTCATATATTACACATGTTACATCCATAGTTGCTAATATTAACGTCTTTTAGTCTCTTTATGAATAGTGTTATACCACGTCTCCTTGTATTCAAATTATTAAGTATCGATCACCATACAATCTATAATTTTGTATATACTTGTCATCATTTATGATAGTTTTGAGTATTAAAATCAATTACATGTTAAAATGCAAGACATGCTAAAATGAGCGACAATTCTTTCATGCAGTCAACTGGTTTGATATCGGTTGTGATGACAATGAATTAGACCAATGACGAATACAATGATAATGATATAGTATAAATTTATTAGTTTTGGTGCACTCAACACGTGGCTTAGGAATTAATATCTTCTGGTTGGTCCAAGGACATGATGTTTGAAAAGCAAGGTAAGTATGCATATTAAATTATGCTGCCAACTGGTTTTCATGAAAGGCGCGCAATGACATATATATTTTATCCTCAGGTTAAAAGGAATGAAAAATATCAACCTAAGGTCATACAATTGCAGACCGAATATGATATGACGATAACCAAGGTTTATTGCTCAAACATGAATTTAAGCCAGAAAATAGAATTTGATCTCAGGTCAAAATTCAAGGTCAAAAAATGATTTTAAAAGGGAACAGGACGCATTGACAAAAGTGACAATATCATTAATCTAAGTATAGAACAAATTAGGGACACGATTCTAGATTTCATTCGGAAACTAAAAATGTTCTCAAATGTGTGTCTATTCATAGTTGTTTTGACTTTTGACTTTGTTCTTGTGACATTTTAATCAAGAGTCGTATTTTATTTTGTGTGATAATTTGATGCTCAGACACCATTAATCATACCCTAAGCATAATGGAATACGCAAAACATGTGCATAATGTTTTATAATGTTTTCGAAAAATCTGAATTGGATAGTTAGTAATCAAAATGAAAATAAAAAAAAGAGGTAGAAGATACCATGAGAACATTTAAAGCTCATTAGTCGAAGAGATAACGACATCACTGTTAGAAAACTAAAAACTGAGCAACACGAACACCATGAAAGACTGGGGTAATCTCATGTGCTCTGGAAAGGTAAGCACATCCTGATTTCAATTAATTTCAAAACCTTTTATGGAAAGGGCAGTAATTATTTATAACGTGTAACTATTCATCAGTTTAGAGTTGTTATTTAAAACATACGATTGTCAAAAATTGAATTATCAAAGTACACATCTATGTGTATGCTTTATTTAACTGATATAAATTGGTCTCCCACTTTGAACAACCGAACGGGAAGTTAATTACATATTTATAAGCGCACGTGTAATAAATAAATGGACTTTGTTTTTCGTAAATTGTTTTGTTATAAATTAAGCCGTTAGTTTTCTCAATTGAATTATTTCATATTTTTCATGTCGGGGACTTTTATAGCCGACTATACGGTATGGGGTTTTCTCATTGTTAAAGGCCGTACTGTTGCCTATAATTGCTCAAATCCATTTCATTTGAACTTTGGTGGATAGTTGTCTCATTGGCAATCATACCACATCTCCTTATTTTTATTTTGAAGTGTAAATAAAGCACAGGTGCTGGCTGACTGAATTTAACAAAATGCAAAAGATGTTTTTTTATGTGGAAATGTGTATATTGTAATTATCTATACCCTACTAACTGCAATTGTGTAAACATATATAGCCAATAGTAAACATGATAAAAGTCAGACGTCCGATAATACCGTCAACTGTCAACATATCGGACACACAGAGTGAATATGTGGTGCAAATACAAAATGTGAAGTGTGTAACTTAGTTTTGGCTGCCTTGTTGTCATTAACCACGATTTATAACCTATATAATAATTATTAACAGATAATTTATGTAAATTTTACAAAAAAACTTTATTCATAACATCCGGTTACAAAGAATACTTAATATGGTTCTGTTTTTGTATGTTTATAAAGCTTTTCAAGTATTTACAAACCTTAAGTCTCCCAAATTTTATCTATTTTCTAAATGATGTATAATCCAAAAAGATCCTCGAAGAGAAATTTTGAATGTTGAAGTGTCAAAGAAACCAAATATTGAAGGTACAAGAAAAGTAAACTTTCAAACGAAACAAAGCAGCAAAATCCAAAAGTTTGAAATTGATATAAGCCTATATTATCCTCTGAATATTAAGATATGTACAACTTGTTAATGATATACTTAAACCTCCACTTCAGTGGCATCATTTGCAGTGGAAAAACAATACTAAATGACTGACTACCATGATTATACAAAAAGACCTCTCTCATATTACATGTCATGAACACTAAGTAATAAAAAAGAAAGATTATAAACTAGTATTCATAAAATTAAAAATATCGCGGCGCCTGGATCTGTATGATGTATCCTTCACATAAAGTTCATTTCACAGTTTGACAAAAGACTAAATCGGTCATCATTTTATATGACCTTGAAGAGTACTAAACAACATTCACGTCAAATTTGCGCGAATCCTTCTTTCCTCTCCCTTCATTTCTTCGTTTTTTCTTTTCGTTCTGCGGTTTGTATTCTAATTCAACTATATCGTTGTGTGGTTCCGCAATATCGGTCTGAAACATTAAAAAAGATTGATATGATAAGAAACGAATGATAGATAGTAACTCGCGGAAAGAGGTAGATTATCTGTAAACTCTAAAGAGACTGTACCAGTCACCTGATTATTTATTCTATTTAAGATTTAGGTTAACAACGTAGTCATTGGACATATTGTTTTAAGTTGACCTCGAGTGATCATGAAGTTCAAGTTTCCAATTGACCCTGTCAATTCAGCGGAAATGAGTACTGAACTAAAATTATGGTAGTTGCAGTCGAAAATTTTATTCTTAACAATTTTGGCAGCAATTTATGGAATTGGATTGAGTGATCTATTACATATTTTAAAGTCAACCATCAATGAATTATTGAACTAATGATACTCCCACCCTAATGAGTGCTAGATTGCAATCATCTTGTCCGTCCGTTCCTCTGATCGTCGGCTCGTTCGTTTAACAAATATTTTAATCACACTTTTCCAAAGTACTACTGTGCAGAATGTAAGTAGCTTTGACGATGAGTTGTAATGTCCGAAGACTTTTTGGATCTGTCAGAAACATACTTCTTGTTTGCCGATACTTTGGATTTTTCACACGTTGAATGCACTTAATATTTTCGTCACTGGTGAGCTTTTACCCCGACACATTCTGTAGGTGCCTGTCCAAATTCAGGAGCCTGTAATTCAGTGGGTGATGTTTGTAGCTGTATACCATATTTGTTTTTCGTTTATTGCTTTGTACATAAATCAGGCCGTTTGTTTTCTCGTTAGAATTGTTTTACAATCATCAGTTCGGGGCCTTCTATAGTTGACATGTTTGTGGTATGGGTTTTGATCATTGTTGAAGGCCGTACAGTGACCTATAGTTGTTAACTTCTACGTTGTTTGGTGTCTGGTGGAGAGTTGTCCAATTGGCAATGATACCACATCTCCTAATTTTATATCAAAACATTTTGATATGGCTTTTAGACTCTGTAGCTTTAAAAAAAAATAAACCATTCGAGTAAAATTAATCGTAAGTTATACTGAACTGCTCCGAGTGATTGTTATGATAATACATAAACCAGGTTTAACGGTCAAAGTACAATACCTTTTTCGATAAATGACCATATAAATACGGTGATGAAGATGTAGATATGAGAAACGAATGACACATTTGATAAATCTATTAACATAGAGCTAAATAAAACAGACACATTCAGATGTATGTTTTTAGACTCCGATGAGGTCTGTCGGACATATGATGGCAAATAAGTAGCATTCACAAGGTGTCATAATGCTCAAATAAGTAAAACAAAATCAAACTCTGATGAGGGCTGTCGTACATATGATGGCAAATAAGTAGCATTCACAACGTGCCATATGATAAAATAAGTAAAAAAAAATCAATCCAAAAAAATGCTTTAGACTCTGATGAGGGCTGTCGTACATAATGATCGCAAATAAATAGCATTCACAATGTGTCATATTGCTCAAATAAGTAAAAAAAAATAGTCATTCTAAAAAAATGTTTTCCACATCATCTTGTGTTATATAGCATAGTCAATTACACATCCTGACAAACAATCTTACCAAGTATGAAAGCTTTAAGGCAAACGGTATCTGAAGAGTAAAGATAGACAGACAATTTTTTTTTCTATGTTCCTCATTCGTGATCCGACAGAAGACAAATACAATGTCGTTGGAAGTCTATTTCACGAAAATCTTTTCGATAATTTTGAACTCAATAAAACATGTGAAGACCTTTTAATATATTCTTGAGATATAAACATAATGGTATCAGTTCGTTTCATGGCAATTGGAAGCTCTTATAATTAAGACATATCATGCATAGAAAATGGTCAAATGTAAAAAGAATACACAATATGCTAACTGGTGAAACGCTAACATAGAAAACTAACTCTTCTAATGATAATATTATAGGTAACACAACCAAAAGCTTTTTAAAGTCGGTAGCCATACATTAAAAAAAAAATGAAACTACAGTCATATATTAAAAGAAATTATCTGTTAAACCATGTTATATTAAATATTCATGCAAATGCATATTGCCTTTTTTCATTATTTATCGAGAGAATTGCATTAGAAGCTTGTTATACTGATATTTTTTTAAATGTTATTCTTAGCTGTATTTCGATAAACAAAAAGTTAAAAAAAAATAACTCGTGAACATACAAAAGCTAGCTCTTTCTTATACCAATTTTTAGAGTGTTAAACATAGACCCTAACATGGAATAATTTTCCAAAATCTACTTATTTTCTTCAACTAAGATTTAGAGCAGGCTGGTGTGTTCATTATCAACTATCCATTCAATATACACATATTGTCTTTTAATTATGATAAAGATTCATATGTCATGTCAGTTTATGTTGAAAAATTTAAGGGAAAAAAATTTAAGGGAAAATAATTTTGTATAAAATGATTATCAGTTATAATGTTTTACCTCAGCAAATACAAGAAAAAATTAGACATTTCAATATTATTTTACAATTATTCAGTTATTATTTTTAATTAAATAATGACTACTTTTGATTGTCTTTTATTAAACAAACACTACAATATAAAGCGTTTTATTAACTGTTTTAAATATCTTCAAAATAACGTCGGACAATCGCAACTCTTTAAATTGCAAAAGTAACCTTAAAATCAAGATTGTCATGTCACAACGTTTTACCAGGCAGGTATATGTACTTCAGTATGCAATGTAAATAACAATGTTCGAGTAATAATGAAATATGGTTATACTAAGTTATTATAAGTTAATACTGAAATGTATAGCTCAGTCAAGACAACTAAAAATTTTGGACTATCTATTTTTCCTAAAAATAAAATAAATATAATTGTCAATTGACAGTTTATGCATAAATAGAACATCGACAGAATGAAAGTAAATGTCTGTCCACAATATCATTCACAGTAAAACACAAAAACACAAAAACACAAATATGAATAAAAGGAGATGTCCTAATGATGCATACAATGTAAAATAATATGTTACATACCTTAAGCTTTACACTGGATAATTCTTTCACGCTGTCTCTTAATTTAGATTTAAGCTGTACAAGTTGTTGCAACTTTTTCTTTACAGCTTTTGTTGTCTTCCATTGTTTTGATTTTATCATATCAGATAAATCTGTGTTACATTCCTCAAAACGTGTAAGCAGTTCGCTTATTCTGATTTCATCTTCCCCATACCTTTCACTTATATCGCCGGAAGACAATTCGTATTTTGTTATGAACAGACGAACTTTTTCTAGACCGGGTTTTATATACTTCTTATAATCTTCATAAAATATCTGTACCTCATTCATTTTTGTCTCATGAGAAAGGGATACGGCATGTTCTTCGAATGATTGCAATGTCAATTGTGCTTGATCATCAGAGGTCGATGACAAAGACCTTACAAAATGTTTATTCTCCTCTGATTCCAACGAAATTGATCTCTGTGACATATTTCGAAGGGAATGACTTGAAGTGAAATCGACAAGTTGTTCATTCAGTATGCGAGATTGAGCTTTTGCTGATGTTGCTTCTGGTAAATGTTCCTCCGTTGTGGAAGACAGAGACCTTGCTACTGATTTCAAACTCACTGATACTGTTGATGATGAAGGACTGTCAGGAACACGCTCAAGATTTGTATTTATTCCAGCACCGTCTCCTGCCTCGTCGTCACCGATACCTTCAAAAGTACAGCCACAAACATCACAGACTGCTTCATTTACAGATACGATAGAAAACAAGGGATCCTCTAAAAATTCGTCATACCCAACATTAACTTTAGAATGAAGGTTTTCCTTAGCCTGCAATGACTGCAAACTGAAATGTTCATTTTTTTTCTTTTCAACAGTAAGATGAACTTCACGAACTGTTCTGATTTCTTCCTCGTCGATTTCAATTTCTGGTTGTATTGTTTGGATTTCTTCGTTTGTCTCTCTAGCAGACAAAGTGGGATCTGATAAAATTCTTATAGTTTGTGGAAGGAAAAAACTCCCTCTAGTATTAAATACAGACTCAATTTGTTCTTTTGAAATACATTTCTTTTGATTATCCCATGCATATTTTATCAAGCTATCCCCTTTTTGCTTTAAAAAATTGTTTACACAAATGCAGATATCTGCTATGCCAGAGGAAGTCTGTATTCCATGTATAGCTTCAGAAATGTTTTTGGGATATTTTTCATTACATCTTAAAAGCGCAAATTCCTTAAGAAGAAATGGTTCCAGGTTGTATGACATGCTTTCTCCCATATTAATGATGTATACCATACTCAATGATATAACATCTTCAGCCATGTCAATTATTGACGACAGAGCTTCATCGTCTTTCATTAATTGTTCGGACGAATTCTGTAATTGGAGATATTCATCAAGACGTCTAAAAACTATACTTATGATATTGATATTTCCTCTAATTCCGGCCAATATCTCGATATTTTTTTCTAAAAGAACTGATATATCGCCACTTATTGACACTACTTTGCATGCGCAAATTATTGCTTCAGTTGTCCATGTTTTTGAATGAAAAACACTTCGCTCGACGAATTTTGAAGTAATGATATATGACGATGGAATAACAAAATTACATTTCTTTCCGCAAAATTTCGATTGCATACTAAGACCAACTAAAGTGAAATATCTAACCCATATTAAAAGTAATGTCAATTCTGGTATTGTTTCCTCTGTTTGTTGTATATTCATCCTCCCAATAAAAATACTAAACTTTTTCAAGGCTTTGGATGGATTGTGGTGAAACTTTAAACAATCAAGACTTTCCTTAAAAGAACGAACAACGGACAACGCAAATGGATATTGTACATTTGTTTTTGAGATGAAGCCACAACTATAAGCTTTCTGTCGACTTAAAGTATTTTTCTTCCTCTCCTGCAAGACTGTACTCTCGAGATTTGTCAGACTGTCATTCACATTCTGTTGAAGACCAAATATCTTTTTGAAGAAAATTAATTCGAACATTCGAGCGACACTTTTCTGTCTCTTTTTAGAAGATTCCAATTCCAATTTAAAGTAAATTTCCATTTGGGATCGTACATCATTCAAGGTTTCGAACAAGTCTGATTTTGTATTACTGATATGCGGTACAGTATGAATCAAATCTTCCATTAGTCTTCTGCATTTGAAAAATTGAAAACTTCTTTGTTCAGACTGATTCAAAATAAGGTTTTGCTCCCTGTTCAGATCTAGCTTTGTATTACACTCATTTAAAATTTGTTCCAGCTTAACATTGTGCATGTCCAAACGAATGAGCTGCAAAAATTCACTATGAGTGAAAGAAACTTTAGGTATACTGACTTTCGGAGACCTATCTCTAAAGTTTTGTGATTTTACAGTCGGTTTAGACAATGTTTTCAGTTTTTGTCGTTCTTCCTCAATTGTTTTTCTTATTCTACAAAACCATACTTTGCATTTTGTTAAAAGGTCTCCAACAATCATTTCATGAATAGCAGGTATATCATCAACTACTGTTTTAACAGTTTTGCGAGTTATTGAATCTCGAACATTTATCAGAACTTCAAGAATACGAGGTTTGTAAATAGGGTTGTAAAAAGAAGTCCCTATTTCAGTTTCTATTCCATAATCCCTCAAAAACTGATCCTTTATCCGTTCTGTGAAATTTGTTGAAGGTTTTGATGGGACTAAGATTGAAAAGATTTTAAAGAAGTTTTCCATTCCTATCACAACTTTGGATAAGTTGGAGTCTATTTTTAAGTTGGAATTATTGATCATCCAACTAAGACACTCCAATTTTCCTACTTCATTTGAATGCGGCTTTCTTTTGACAAAGCAATTGAAAGCAGTTCCAATAAATCTTTGCTGGCCAGTTAGCCTTGCAAGAAGCATGTTTGATTTACCGATATCGTCAGTTATTTCTCCATAATTGCATTTCCGGTCCCTGTACTTGTTTCGGCATTTATTGAAGTAATTAATTGCTTCTTCTAACTGTACTGTCATCTCCTTCAGACTCGTACTGTAAGTACATATAGCACTTCCATCAGGTCTAATGGAAATGTTTATGAGAGAATCTAAATATAAACATCTGCCTATCATATATGTTTCTTTGTCTTTTCTAAACAACGGAAGTGCTTCCTGTGTATAACCGTAGTCAACATATAGACTAGCCGCTTTTCTTGTCTGTCCTAGAAGTAATTGAAATGCTATTTGAAATAGTTTCATCAACAGATATATCATAGCTATCAATCAAAATTATAAGTTTGTGGTCAAACATTCACGTCAG
The DNA here is from genome assembly GCF_021869535.1 of Mytilus californianus. Lineage (NCBI taxonomy): Eukaryota > Metazoa > Mollusca > Bivalvia > Mytilida > Mytilidae > Mytilus > Mytilus californianus. The sequence goes on along the minus strand of NW_026262581.1, from coordinate 52,306,561 downwards.
TGATTTAAATTATCGATATGGTCTTATTGTAATTTAAATACTTTTTACTCTAACACGTTTTGCATTCAATACATTATATTGTAAATTGAAAAGTTCATGTATATCACTTAGTTTCAATGGTCTAGGCTCCTTTTGCTAAGCATTTACTTTATACAAGCATCAATTTTTGTTTTTTGTTGCAATCATTAGTATTTTGTTTTAAGAAATAATGCATAAAATAGACTTTCAATTAATCTCATCTTATACAAGTTCATAATGCTACACATGCACAACCAAATATTCTTAGCTCGTCAATGGTGTTATTATTGAAGTTGGGTTATTTGCATTTAAGGTAGATAGGGTGTCTTCCTCCATCTTGAATTTTGAAATACAAGAAAACAATCGGTCTAGATCTTTAATAAAAGGTGCAAATTTTGAGAGTAGTAGGTAATTCATGTGTAAGAATTTTCATTTCAATAGAGAAAATGACATATTTTATCATATTTATGGTTGTATTTTACAGAAAAACAGAATACTTTTGTTTGATTCTATTTTTTCCAACTTTGCAACATAAGGGGAGGCAACTCAAATGTAAGGGCAGATAATTCAGATAAAGTTACTTTTACAAAAGAATGTGTTAGGAATTTACCTATTTTATTATGTAGCAAGAAAACGGGTCCCGTGACCCCATTTTTTCTTTTTCTTATCTGAAAGCATACTATTAGAGCTATCTTCTCATATTTTATCTCAAAATTCTATGGTGTAGTTTTTGTTTTATTGCAGAAAATTGGGTTTTCCATGCATAATCTATACAAAATCTGTCAATTTTGCACAACCTGTAGCATGAAAATAAGCTCCGTGACCTATTCTTTTTATTATTTTTTTTTAAAAAGCATGATATAAACTACATTTTGACAAATTATTAAAAAATTCTATGGATTATAATTTAGACACCCCATCTACCTTAATAATAAATAAATAAAAACATAATGTCCGATAAATAATGAGCTGGCTATCTGTAGTAGTAGTTCAACTTGGAAACAAAATATTCAGGGACATAAAGGAAAACAAATAGTCCATGAACCTCTGTAACTCGATCGGTCAATGTATGTGTTATGTAAACAAACAGTTGTTTCGTATGTAACTAATATTCATATCTATAAAAGTTAAAAGTTGTTAAACAAATTTGCGTACTTTGGTACGTTTTACAAATGTCGTAGCTTCAATCCCGTCCCCTTTTCCGCGAATGTGACCTACCGAATTATACGTATTACCAGGTTTCTACTAACATGAGCAACACAACGGATGCCACATGTGGAGCAGGATCTGCTTACCCTTCCGGAGCACCTGAAATCACCCTTAGTTTTTGGTGGGGTTCGTGTTGCTCAGTCTTTAGTTTTCTATATTGTGTTTTGTGTATTACTGTTTGTTGGTCTTTTCCTTTTTTAGCCATGGCGTTGTCAGTTTATTTTCGACTTACGAGTTTGAATGTCCCTTTGGTATCGTTCGCCTCTCTTTTAATGAGACTGGTTATTATGATATTTCTATACGGTTTAACAATTGGAATTCAGTAATGTACTGTTTGACAAAACTAGAAGGTTCCAATAATGGCTGGTTTAGAAAACGGAACTTGATATTTACCATTTTCCAAATAAATAGATGCTGCAAGCTTTATATAATCATTTTCACCATCGAATCTTTTTTTCAGGAACTTCACCCTGAAAGGAATATCACGAATTCTATTCAAAGCTTTTTTCATTTCGTTGCGGTCTTTTTGTGTATGATAATACTCAGCTGCATTTCTATTTATTTGGTCCTCAGTTTGATTATCACGTAGTTTTGGTTTTTCCGGGTCAGGGTTTTCCTGAAACATAAAAAAAGTAGCTAGAAGTGTGCATAGATGGACAGTTGTACGAACTTAAAACAATTCCGCATTTAAATGTGAGAATGTGATATACACCTTTAATCTCGTCAGATGATTTTATTGATTAATTAATGTTTAATGCCACTTTCAGCAATAATGTGCTATTTTGTGGCGGTCAGTTTTTATTGGTGGAGGAAGCCGGAGTGCCTGGAGAAAACCACTGACAACCTCATTGTTGACAGGCTAGTGATACAGTAGTTGGACTACTTACACCACTTGGCCACCGATGCCCCTAATCGTTAGATGAAAACAAACACTTATAGAAAAAGAAAAGCATGTTGACGTGTTTTATCTTTTTAACATTACTATTCAAAATATATTTGGATTAGTTTGCAATCATAAGAAGTTTTTTTTTCCGAAGTGGACACTGCCTCAGTGGTCTCTTGGTAGCGGTCCCGCCTAGAGTGCGTGATGTAGTCGGTGTGATGCCCGGCCGTGTAAAAGCAAAAACTTGAAAATTGGTAATTGCTGCTATTCTGCTTCACACACGTCATTTATGAGTTATAGCAAAAGACTGATCGACTCGGAGTTCGAACAATGTTACCTTGTGATCGAGCAAGTTAAAAATCCAACTCAGCGTGCTGGTTAAGTTGTATTTTATTTTATTTTAATTGTTTGCGGCATATTTTGTGAATCTAGTTATATCTGTAAAATTAAGCTGTGTATTCCTATATCTATTTGTTATTTTGTAATCTATGTGTGAAGAGAGGGACAGATGTACAAACTGTTTATTTGAATTTGATATACACTTTTAAAACTCGTTAGATGAATAGCAACTCTCGGAGAAAAGAAAAGCATTTTGATGTGTTCTCTTTTATGCATTACTATTAAGATATATAAACATAAGTTTGAAATCATTTAGAATAATTCTTCTTATTTGAGACTGCCTATGTAGTCTCGTGAAAGCGGGCTCGCCATAAGTGGTACATTTGTAGATTACGTGGAAACGACCCCGGTCGTGTCAAACTCAAGACTTGAAAATTGGTTTTGCAGCTTCTCTGCTATTGTTTATAGACAATATAAGTATGTTTTTGCCATACAAAATGTATTTACATAATCCAATCTTCTAAAAATCATAAAGATTTTTTTTTTTTTTTAAATAATAAAATTCGTTTGAAACATTTAACAAGATAAAGGGATAGCGATGTTGTATTCAAGCGTGAAATTTAACTTATCACAGGCCTGTATTAAATATGTTGCTTCTCACCTGTATCGTTTTTTGATATTTGTTTAATGAATGAATAGCTTTTTCAAACTGTTTGTTTTCAAGAAGTACATCAATGGATTTTTCGAAACGTCCAGCAAGTTCGTAATATTCGCAACTTGCCAGTGGTTTATTTGTTCTTCTATACATTTCAGCTGCTTTTTCAAACTATTTAAATAAAAGAAGGTGCATACATTAATAACATGACTTAGTGACAATATAATATATTGAACGAAAATAAAAAAATATCATTTTATGAAAATGACTTTCTCATGCTGATTTATTTGGGTTTCTATTTGATGTGACATCTCTATTCCTTTCCTCTTTGATATAAAAACTTGAGCTCATAAGAGACTAACTATCTCTCTTAGCTATCATTTAATGCAGTGATAATTATGAATGGCATATAAAGATCTGAGAAAATTATGAAGGGAATATTTGTTGGACAAACGAACGGACGAACGGACGAAGAAGGTGAATGCAATAGATCCCCACTTGCGATCCACTACATAGCGATATGAAAAATGAGATGTGAGGTAAATTCAATTGAGAGAGCACCAGAACTACTTTAAAATCCCCAAATACATCTAGAGTTCACTATGTATATGCAACCATTAAAATTCATTTCTAATAGGTTTAAATTTTACAATAGGCTGTGAAATGTTGAAATTGTATTTAAGATTTAGAATAGAAACGCAAATTGAAAGAGCAAACAAATATGAAATTAAACTTACTCGTTGTAATGTTAAATAAGTTGCACTTGATGATATTTGCCATTTCTTGATGGATATATCACTTTCTTTTTTCTCTCTTCAAGATGGACAGTAAATTGGCAAAACATAACAGACTATTTAGAGAAAAATTTTCATCACGAATTTCAGGATTCAATAATTAGAAACACTTATTTCAAGAATAAGAATAAGAATAAAACTGGAACTGAAATTATCAAACTAAAAACAGAGGGTAATGCTTAAGGTATAAACGGCCAAACTGGTCCAAATCGAAAGTGTATTTTGATCATGATAACATAAAAGAGCCTGTAGAGTGATTTTAAAAGTTTGTTTTGATTACAAATGCCCTTGTGATTCAAAAATACATATGGTTATTGGCATATTTGTTTCAATTGTATATACTGTGAAAATTCGTCTGTGTACAAATATGAACGTGTAAAAAGATGCAATAATTGAAGGTATTATATAAACGACGATTTCAAAGATTTGCCCGTTATCCTAACCTGTTGTCTTTTTTCATATAATTGTGCGGCTAGATCAAAATGTTTTGCCATTTCTAGACATTTTGCGGCCTCCTTGGTTTTTCTTGCTTCTAAAAATTTTAAAGTTGCTTGATAAAGTTCGCTTTTCCTACGGGGACTATTTTGAGATTGAAGGCTAGCAATTCTGTAATGTTGATACGCATGTGCTATGGACTCCTTTCTTGAATCGCCTGCAGTATTAAAACATTGTGCAGCCTGAGTATACATCTTCACTTTCATGAATTCTTCTCCTTTATCAATCCATTCTCTTGGTGTAGACTTTCTTGTAAAAGCTGAAAATGCAGAATACAGTGAATTGATTACACAGAAACTAACACAGATCCGCCATCAACACATAACCCTCCTTATAACAAAAAAAAAAACCCCATTGAGATGTAAAGTAAGACAATAGTTGACGAGATTCTCGACTTAGGCAGGTGTATAGTTATGTGGCGGGTTTAACTAGTCTTTTATGATCTCAACTATCAAATCTCAAACTCAATTAATGGACCACAAGCGGCACACAAGAGAACCTACAACAAATACCAGAGCAGTAAAAACACCTAACACAACGACGACACTGACAGTCAAAATTAGACAGCAAAAACGTATCAACAAACTGTACCGCATCGAAAAAATGATCAAAAGTACGGAGAGCAAGATTAAACCACTTTACCTGCTGATATTAAATTTTACGTACAATGTATAATGTGTGTCATGATTTTTATATTTTATCATTTGCTCTGTCACTTTATTACTTTCACTGTGTCGATACCGATGCATAGACTGTAAGTCCCCGAGAACATCACCAGTCTAACAGCCAGTACTTCGGTACTGTCATCAAAATAGTGTCTTATTAAGATTTACCGTTACAAAGGTTTGGAACTTATTTTGAATTAAGGAATATATCTCCCTCATGCAAAGCTCTGATAACTTGCACGGCTTTTTTTTGTACTTTTTTTTCCTTTTTGATTTATTAGCTCTTCATTTTGTTTTATAAGTTTTGAATTTTCAATTACTTTGGCTGCGAGCATTACTGACGATACTTTTATTGTTGAAATGCGCACCTGGTGCAGTACAAAAGGTACCGTTAATGTTGTTTCTGCAACTGGGTCGATACCTCTGCTGGTGGATATTGAGTCCCCGAGGGTATCACCAGCCCAGCAACCAGTACTTTGGAACTGGCAAAAAATACGGATATTGTGTTATTTAAATTTGTTGTTAAACAATTCTGGAAATTAGTCTAAATCAAGGAATAAATGTCCTTCTTGCAAAGCTATGGTTACTTGCACGGCTTTGGCTATACTTTTTTTCTTTTTAATTCACAAGCTCTTCAGTTTATTTATAAGTTTTGAATTTTCAATAACTTTGGCCTCGAGCATCACTGAAGATATTTTTATAGTTGAAATGTGCATCTGGTACAGTGCAAATGGTACCGTCAATTTTGTTATTCCAACAGGGTCGGTACCGTTAATGTTGTTTCTGCAACTGGGTCGATACCTCTGCTGGTGGATAGTTAGTCTCCGAGGGTATCACCAGACCAGTAACCAGTACTTCGGTACTGGCAAAAAATACGGATATTGTTATGAAAATCTAATGTTACACAATTCTGGAAGTTATCCTTAATCAAGGAATAAATCTCCTTCATGCAAAGCTCTGAACCCTTGCCCAGCTTTGGCTACAAGTTTTGAATTTTCCAATAGTTAGAGTATATAATTTTATAATAGAATGGTTTTCATTTCCAATGATATTAACTAGAAATTCAGTGTTTATGTATAAGGAGATTACAAGCCAAAGATTCATCAACTCAATGACACAAACAATCAAAGGACACCCAAAGGCCAACATGTAGTCGTTAGCAATTAATAGGTGCCTCCAAACTATACAAAGCTTTTAACCACCCTTAGTTTACAAAGTTGTGAACAAACTAATAAGACCATCAAAGATCTACAATCAATATAAAACTTTCGACACAACAAACAAATCCAATAATTATATAAGACATCCACGTGTAATATTTCATATTAAGCTTACACCACTTTCATATATTATGAAGCATAAAAAGAGATACATAACCATCCCAACTACCCTATATTTAGTTTGTGCTATCCAACCTTCTCCCACCCAGGGTTGATTACGATGAGTGTTTTTTTTTTCTTCAAAATATACAAAATACTGATCTAACATTTCACTTCCTTATCTTCTGCAACAACATCAACAAGATTAAGAGCCTTGAAGTATTCGAATATTGGCCTCCTTTGTTCCTTGTCTTCATCAAATATCCAAACATTTTGCCTGGCTCTTGTAATTGCTGTGTATAGCTGCTTTAATTCAGAATTTAATACTTTGTGTTGTTTCGGATTAAAAGGCAAAGATCGTAAATCTGAAATGTTTAAAAAAAACCATTGAAAATAATTTACATATAAAATATCTTAAAAGCTTTAAAGTCAAGCTTGCATTGTTTAGCATTGCAATGACACATTTGTGCTATTTTATAAAGGTTACTGTACAACTATTAAGGAATTATGTCTTCTCGTAATTTCTGTAGTTTTTGCTCTGAATCTCGTGCAAAATAATATATGTTTCGGGATAATAGTGCTCAATATAAGTTTAACCTATATTGTTGAAAGAAATTATATGTTTGAACATGGACTTTGAAATTTCAACCTTTAAAGGGGCATTAGCTACGAATTTGACAAACAATTGAAAAAAAACCGTTATTTTTTTTTTATTTCAAACATTTATAAAAGCGGAATATAGAATTAATATTTCGCTATTAGCAGTCAATTTGGTTCAATTTCGTCAAAATGAGCCCAAAAACCCATCGCTAATGTATTGTTTGCTTGCAAGTCAATAATTTAACTCATTTGAATCCGTATTCATGGAACCTTTTAATTTGACCTTAAGTGAAGATGGGTGCGCATGTGTTCATCATATAAAAAAAATAAGAAAAATATGTTAACACTGAAAAGTAAAACAAGAGAGTCAACAGGAATAACAATTTCGTTCACTGATCCGACCAACAAAAAAAAATCATTCTTATACGGGAAAAAACGATGATTTATATATTTTTTTATTCTAATCATGAAATCAGACCTATAAAAATCAGATTGAAAGTGCTTGCTATCTATTTATATTGATAGTTATGTTTATTTCGGGTTGTATGATTGTCCGCAGTCTTCGGGGGTCTTCTTGATAGATAACTAGATGGCCCATGCTTTATTTATTGTTTCTGTTGGATGTTTTGTATTTTTGATATACGTTTTAGTATGTTACAAATACAGTATGAGAATTTTGGTCAAGTCAGTGAACATGAATTTGACAGACAATGCCCCTTTAATCGGTATACTACATTCATATTTATTCTCAATGGTTTAAACCAAATTGGTTGCCCTACATATTTGTACGTTTTCCAAAGTAATCAATATTGACATTGCTATGTTTTGTTAAATAAATTATTAATTCCATTCATTGCTTACATTTTAAGCACACATAATTAAATCACGCAGATGATTTTTTTTTATTATTTAATACACCAATTACTCAAAACTATTTCAGTGACAATATTTCCAGAAATGTTAAGAAATATTTAGATAAAACAAACAAAAAGCTTGATATAATGCGAACTTTCCTGGTTTCAGCATTAGAATGTAATCATAAGAATTGACTGCCTGTTTTACTTGTTGTTTTATAGGGTGGTAAAAGCGTAGACCATGCGATACTTCTTAGTGTGTAGAGCGGAAACAATTCATACAAAATATGATTGGGTAAACGCTTTTATTCCCCAATTAAGCTATAAAAAGGAACAATAGATTCTGAATAAGAAAGCGACAGCTTAAATAGTAAAGACATCTTTTCTTTAAATAGCTACAAAACAACTAAAATCAATCAATATGCTAAACTTTGTTGGAGAGTGCTTATATCGCCCCTTCGTGTGTATAATAGTTGCTTGTGTTATTGACTTATATCCTCATCTTTTTTGTCTTCCCTTTTTTGGTAAAAATGTATTCATTGTATTTACATATTTAAAAATACATACATATTTTTATGTTAAGTGCGTTTCTTTCTTTACCTGCTGAAATTTGCAAAGTTGGTTTTGTTTCATTCTGCGAGTCTTTCTGTACAAGCTTTTCGAGAAACGATAAAACAACCCTCCATTCCTTTGTAGCCTGAAAAATATGCAACTATGTTAACGGAATTAAAATAAAAACATCAATATTTGTACAGCAAATGACTATTACTAATTTATAATAACTAGAACACATCCATGACAGTGCGGACCCGTCATTGAATTGAATTAGTACGTAAGTACGTCTATTTGTAGCCGGGATGTTTAGTATTCGTATTGTCATCTGTTGAAGTCTCGCAGTCAATTAGCTAGAACGTTGTGCACGATGTTCCTACAACACGACGTTACACCAAAAATGGGACGTCAAAGAGTGTTTTCTCAAATTTTGACGTCGATTAATTAAATTTGTTAGTTTCATTCGTTTTTTTTTTTATATGTTATGGGTTGATTCTGTCTCTGTTATTTTTGTGATGTATTTTTACCATGAATTACCTCAAGTTGTAGAAATCGATTAACAATGTTTACCCTTAATTCCCCTTAATATGCTGTATTGTCGTAAATAATGTAGGAAGGCAAAATGGGACGGAATTATTAAATATACAGTTTTCCATAAATAGATTAAAACATAATTTTAGAAGAACAAAACTTTAATCACAGGCTGCTTAAATTTTATGGTGCATATCAAATGTCATTGTAAATTTTCCATATCTTGATTCAACCCCAATACAAATATATTCGACAATCTGCAAGTAAATCATTTTTTTTACCCTTGATTAATTTGAAATGAATTGTACTTTCCTTGACACACAATTTGTCGAAATACAGCCCTTCAATTATTTGAACCCCAGCTTCAAAATTATTTCCCCAGTCATCTATAGTTTCTTGCTTAAGTTTTCTAACGTCTGATGTACTTTTTAGATTTTAGAAATCTTCTCCTGGATCGTCCGTAAAAACGGGTAATACAATCCCGGGTTGTATTATTCCAATGAAACTGTTTTCGTCGATTTTTGCAATTAGTCTTTCAGTCACCTCCGTTTCATGCACCAGTTTATTTTGACGAAAAGGTCCGGCTTCGCTAGTACATGAATTAGTTTCAGTATGACAGTTATAACATGAGTAGCAGGACAAGTCGCGAACTAAAACTTTTCGAGTACTTGTACTTTATATTTGGTGAATGTACCTTACTGAAGGGGCGACTTAAAATGATTTATATCTATTTTAGGGTACTTCCGCAACATAACGAAAAATTCGCCTTTAATATATAGAGGACTGTCTTGGTGTCTCCAAATTGTCTTTGCAAAAGTTGAACATATCATTCGCATTCTGATTCAAACATTTGCCTCTAGCAACAATAAATCACTAAGAGCTAAAAATGGTTATAAAATATCAAAATTTAATCTGTGTCGAATCTATGTTCCGAGTTTGTCAATATGCACTATTCTTTTTTCGACAGCCTTCAATATCTTTTTCCAAATTTCACCGAACGATTTGTTTTAATTATCAGGAACATTTAATTGAAACAAATTTAGCACATGCAACGTCGGAAATAATCGTTTTTCGGACTTTTCGACGTTTTCACCGATTTGGACAAAATGACTACCGTTTTGTAATGTTTCGTAGCATTTTATTCCTTTCAGACCCAAACATGTAGTTAATAAAAAACAAATCTAGGCATTGTGTACTCTTTGTGTATCTAACTTTTGTTTTTATAAATTATAAATAACTTATTGAAATATCAGGTAAAAAAACCCGCATTAATTGCTTTGACAAATGAAATATCAACTTGGACAATATGACTACCGCTTGAAAAACGACTGTAAAGAGAAGATTTTATAGAATCTACAATATTTGAACTCACGAACAATGAGGCAAATATTTGTACTATTAGTAGATGTTATTACGTTCTTACAATTTTTAGACATTTTCTGCTATATCTACATATAAAATACACTTTCAGTCGTTGAGTCAACGAAAAACGTCGTTGGACATTTTTCTTATTCCAGCTTAATATGCAGCCGCCGAGTCAAATGAAATTTGACAAAATAATGACTTAATTATCACAAAGAACCGACACATGTTGTTGTTCTCGCCAAGTTTCAGGAAGATCAGAGAATAAGAAATAGGATCACTATACAAAAGAGTTAAAACAGTTGTTCAAAAATGTAACGTTGGACATCCGTTTTTTCACATATAGCTATGTTGTTTTAATCCTCAAATATACTAGATATTACTAAGCATATGACCAAGAGCTATAAGAACATTATTGAAAACATATACTAAATTTTTTTATATAGTGGTTAGTGTTTGCTAACATTTTGTTTTGTTTTGCGAAGGAAATGTCGAAGATTATTTTTTAAATCCTATGGGTTGTAGGAACAGCGTGCGTAACGTGTAGACAGTTTTCTCTGTTTCGATAGCTTTCTGTCTGAACCCGTCTGTTCTTGATTTCCTACTTTTTTTTATAAATATTAAAATTTTATCGTGAGCAGCCAGGCGGGTGTCAGAGTGCAGCAGATATAGCTTATCCTTGTGGAGGACCTAATTGCTTCGCATCACGATGCGAAACTATTAGTTTCATACGATATACCCGCCATCTTTAAATAATTACGTAACAAAAGTTAGTTCTGATTGGTTTCCAGATTATTTTGCTAAGATTCTATGGGCGGAAATCGGTTGTAGAATTGAGAATTCTTACGAAAAGGAGAAGAAATTATACAAGGATGTATAGCATTATGGGTGTCCGAGACCTGATAGATGAATTTAATTGCTATATATCTCGGGAAATACATTGTTGAATAAGTGCATACGTATCATTTTACCGGAGCTTTTTATAGCTTATTATACACCATGGGTTTCGCTCATTATTGAAGGAAGCACAGTGCCTTATCGTTGTTTACATCTTTGTCTTTTGGTCGCTGGTGAATAGTTTTTCCATTATCACAGCTCCTTATGTTTATACTCTCATACGCATAGTTGAAAATATACATGAATAAATGTATGTATGTGCTATTAATCAATCAATTTTTAAAAGAACGGAAAAATAAATGTGTTACCCCCCTTTTTTTAAAGCAAAATAATCATGAAAAACTCAGATGACTAACAATATTCAATGAATTATTACTTAAAACGACAATCATTACCTCTGAATCGGTGAATATGTTGTAAAGCAAAACATCATCAAATTCTAATCCTTTTGCTTCGTATAATGTAAGAACAAGTCCACTTTTCATTTCATCTGGAATGTTGTTACGTGCTTTATCATTAACCACTAAAATCGCTTGATGTGCACCAAATTCAATTTTCGATGTTTCTCTATGGTTTTCACACAATATGAGACTTAGCCAATTAGAGGAAACAGTCTCAAGAAGAACTGGTTTTGGTCCTTTAAAAAGACACTGATCATTCGGAAGACTGTCAAAGGAATCGGGAAACAAGTCCTTTAGTATGTCAAGTACGCTTGTGGCCAAAGCTGTAATTCCTGAATGTGACCTATAGTTGTGAGGAAGCTCATATATACGATCTGGTTGAACAGAAACGCCGATAGTTTTAACCTAAAAATTTGCAAGCTCAGATTAAAATGTCTTTATTTGGAAGTCTCGTATGCTATTTATACTTTAAAAAAAGTCTCAATGTCAATAATGGTAATGTTTCAAAAGTTTTGGTATAACAATCATATGCTTCTTAAAAAGACAACGATAGCAGGTAACTTTAAATTGAGATAGGGAAAATTATGCTTTAGTATTCATATTAAGAAAGAACGTATCCGAAACCGATATCTTTAGAAGGTTAGATTTTTTTGCAGACAATTAGCCTTCAGATTGGAAGAAATTGCATATTATTCCTTGTTACTGTTTTCGCATCAAAGAGACTTCATTCAAGGGCTTTAACACAAATTGAAATATAATGAAAAATATAATATCAGACAATACTTTCAATTAAATAAAAACATACTGTCTAAGAATAACCATAAGTTTTACAATCACATACATAGATTAATTTCATTTCCTTTTTTTCCTTGGTTGATAATCATATCAGATTTCTATATTTTCTATCAAACTATCATTGTCATTACAGAAACGTTTAACACTTAAGTTTACATTAATTTCAGTTCAAAATGTATAATAGTGCATGAATATAACATTCGCTCCTTTTCCTGTTCTGGTATTTCAAGATATAAATTGGTTGAAATGCACAAGAAATTACTAATTAAGGGGAGCTAACTCTGTAATTTGCTATCATTCTTACCTAAAGTTATCTAGAGATTTCTTGAATTACCAGACACGCAGAAACAAAAGATCTACCATTTCTAACTCAGGACGAGGGTTACTTCAAAATAGGATGGTTAAGTTGGTGGTTTTTTTTCGGTCATGTTTTAAAATTTTTCAAAATTGCCTGATTCTTACAAAGACTGGCACTTAATGCTCGAAATTTCTGTATATTGACGTATACTCCATCTCCTTTTATTCATATACTGTGTTATTTGTCACAACACTGGCAATGCACCACATTGATTACTACATATATGAGTTAAAGGAGATCTGGGGTATACGTCAATGAAACAACAACCTAACGACACGAACAACAAAAAGACATCTAGAAGTCAACATAAATTTTAAGTATTCATCCCATATAAACAGGACTGCCAAACATAAATTTTCTTTTCACCTGGCATTACTATCCTCAATCGACGTTCCTATATAATTTTAACTTATTAACATAAATTCTTATTTCATTAAAACTTTAATGTTTCCGCGAAGTTGTCAAACGTAAAAAAGATATATGAATTTTAATGTCATTTTCATTAATTTTTTTTATTTCAAAATTTATCAAATGGATGCGGTTTTTTGTTAAGGCAAAGAATCCCAAGTCTAAGTGCTAGACATACAATTTACATCAAACAGTTTGTCGGATTTTTTTATTTTGAAATTTAAATTTAAAACTCACTGATAAGTCCTTACTGGCGTAGTGGAAAAGACTGACTAGATCTTTAAACCGGAAGGATATTCCCTTCATGATACTTTGAGCTGTGTCGCCAGTCACAAACATACCATGTGGACTTTCACAAAGTTTGATAAGTAGAAACAGTTCAGCCTGGGCAAAGTCCTGAGCTTCATCAACATATATTTCATTCACTTTCCATTTTGGATTTTTTTGCTTGCGAAATCTTTGATACAAATTTCGGACTAGATCTGTTTGATCGAACATTTGTCTGTTTTGTCGAATATGTTCATACTCAAGAAAAAAATTGTAAAGTATTTCTCTCTCATCGATGAAAGCAGGTGCTTGTTTCTTTCCTATTTCAAAATATCTATTCTTATTCAAAAATCCTCCGTCATAAATTGCCTCATAAGACCCTTTGATAATAGACATTATTTCTGTCCAAACTAATGACGGATGATATTTCCCTTTATACTTTTTAAATTTTCCAATAATGCGAGGCCAAATTATATCTTCGAATACCTCATAGGTCACTTCTCGCCTCGGATCAATTTTCTTCATACGAGTTCTCTTGTTTTCACCGAGAGTTATATGTAGATCCAACTCTTCTTCCTCTTCGTCACTATCACTTTCATCACTATACTCGTTATCAAATTCATCATCTAGAATTGTTTGCATATCATCATTGTCCGTCCATCCTTCTATTTCAGACTTTAAACTCCCGTCAATATGTCTATCAAAATAGTATGGAGGCCCTAATGTAGCATCAAGCATTAACAAAAAATGTTTATCGGTAATAAAGACTGGGTACTGAAGTTTTTTTATATCCTGAAAACGATTTGGTAAATCGTCATCTTTCATTTTGAATAGTCTATATGTCCTTTCATCCCCATCTATAAAACTTTTAAACATTTTGTGGACTTCCCTCCGAAGCACACCATTTTTTGTGATGAATATTTGGCGTAATTCATCGTCATTGTTCTCACAGCTCATCGAATCCTTGACATCTTCAACGTCACTTGGTAATGAAATTATTTTATCATTTTCATGCGAGGGACCTTCATTGAAGTTTATTTCACTGGTACTTTCAGTATTGCATCGATTACTTGCGTCCTCTTCGGAAGCAAAAGAACTTTTGTCAAAGCAAGCTTCACTGCCATATCCATTCGTTTCATGATGAATTCCATGAATTTCAGCATGTAAGTTTTCATCTATGACGTGGTCATTCATTGATTCGTGTTTACCAGGAACACAAATGTCTATTATATCATCCTTCTCCTCTGGAAACAAAAGACCAATTAATACTTCAGACAAATATTGTAAATAAGAAGACATTTAAATTCTTATTTTTTTACACTGTTGGTTTGCTATATGTATATACCAATTGCACAATATATCATTATATGACACACCTTTATAAAGTATTGTGCATGTGGTAATATGCTTTTGGTATTCTGTTATGCCAATATAATTGCATTGAGTGGTTTGACTAGTTTGATATCTATTGTCCATTTTTAATTTTATCTAATGTTCTTCCACTTACCTGGAAAAGCTAAAGAGTTTTATATCTGAACTTTAAAAAAAAAACAATGTAAGTTGTCGTTTGTTGGTGTGGTTCATAAGTGTTTCTCGTTTTTCGTTTTTATATAGATTAGACCGTTGGTATTCTTGTTTGAATTGTTTAACACTAGTCTTTTTGGGGCCCTTTATAGCTTGCTGTTCGGTGTGAGCCAAGGCTCCGTGTTGAAGGCCGTACTTTGACCTATAATTGTTTACTTTTTACACATTGTGACTTGGATGTATAGTTGTCTCATTGGCACTTATACCACATCTTCATATTTATAAATTCATAGCGCAACCTGTGTAGTCAGTTTAAATTATCAGTCTAACTAATAGAATCAATGTGAACTCCGTTTGTTAGCAGCTACAAAACTAACAGTTTCTTTCATATTTATCTTTAGTCAATTTTTGATTGATAACATATTCTCTCTCTCACCTCTAAATATTCGTAAATCGTGTAAATTATGAGTTTATAAGAGCGTGTAAATGTATTTAAGTCACTTTGGTTAGTATTACTGTAGCCCCCCGCAGGACACGAATCCTACTTTTAAAAAATGCTGCATAATTTTACTATATTTTCCTGATAATACATTCAATTGGTAATCATTGGTCCACTCGTTTCTCAATGAGTTTAACTTACACTACAAACCAGTAAAAGTCTGAAATGGCCTATATCTGTATTCGACTATACTGATTTTTACTCGACCAGTCTGAATTGGTCGGAATTTTACTCGATATTATTTGACCCCAATCTTAACCATACTCGACTGTACTGATATGTACTTGACCCTTATCTTTGCCATTGAAAAAAGCCTGAACTATTATTGGACCAGTCTGAAACAGTCTTAACCCATTCTCGACTTGAACTCGACCAATACTCGACCAGTTCTCTACCTTTTTTTCAGTCTGAACCATACTCGACCAAAGGTCTGAGCCAAACTTGACCAAAGTCTGAACAATACTCGACCAATCTGAACCATACTTGACCAAATAACCTCTACTTTATTTTCATTTTAACTGTTTATATGACAACATGACAACAGCCACAATAAAGTAAAGATATATTTATAGATTTTTACATCCTTACATGATTATCAGATTTATCAAATCAAGATAGTCAAATTATCTAATTTGAAAGTCTGAGTCTTGGTAAAAAAAAAAAGATTTTCTTTTACCTGAAAAACCCACCTGTACTGAGGGAAATAAAACCTTTAAAGGTGCTTCTTGTTTGCCATATGGGTTTTTTTTAACAAAACTTAATTCACCTAAATTCTTAAATAAAAACTACATAGGTTTCATGGTTACAAACGGAAGTTATATATTTGATTGATAAACGGACAGAAAGTCACAAACTTGATAGGACAAAAAGTCACATGACAAAAAGTCACAAATAATTGTTTGAATATATATGAGAAAGATCTTGAAATATTTTCTTTTTATTACATATATTCATTTTACAGTTTAGGAAATTGTTCATTAGCCTTGATAAATGAATATTTATAAAATTTTAATCATGCAAAGAGTAAATAACAAAATAACCGAGGAAAATTCAAAACGGAAAGTCTCTAATCAAATGGCAAAATCAAAAGCTCAAACACATCAAACGAACGGATAACAACTGTCATATTCCTGACTTGGTGCAGGCATTTTCTTATGTAGAAAATGGTGGATTTATTTCTTGGCACCATGAAGCCCTTTAAGTACCAAGCCACTTTGACATTTTGTTTTCTTAACAATTATTTGATCATTATTGATATTTTTTAAATAAATTTTAATTTTACAAAGTTGCTTTATATATAATGGTTTAAGAAAAATAGTTTTCTTATTCAAAGAAAAATAATCTCAAAACTGAATTGTGACTTTTGTCCTGTGACTTTTTGTCCGTGACTTTTTGTCTCTGACTTTCTGTCCTACATTCATTTTTTTCACTATCTTTTTAACTGACGTAACAACAGCCAATAAAATCACTGAAATTGTTTAACCTTATATCAGAAATATATTTATTCTTATTATAATTTGGCATATATATATATATCTAAAAGGGATAAAAAATTAAAGAAAAGATTAAAATCATGAATATTGTTCTTCAGATTAGGGGGTAAACTATAAAGTTATACCTCCTGCTTGGGACAAACTCATTAAAAAAAGCACTCCTGGTCAAAGAGTAATACATTTTAAATAACATCCTTTGAAAATTAAACAACATCCTGTAAAACTTAAATCACAAGGCCTTTTGAATTCACTAGAAAAATAATACATGAGTTTAGAGAAAAAAAGGGTTTTCTTTTTACTTGTAAAAGACACCTGTACTGAGGTAATTAAACATTATAAAGGTGCTTCTTGTTTGCCATGTCTTTTATTTTGTCAAAACTTAATTAATCAACCTAAATGTTTTACTACAACTTTGGAACACAATTCCTTTTTTAAGGTTATCAAGGATTGCTATGGAAGTTCTATAATATTAAATTCTTGGTTTTACCAAAACAATGGTGTCATCTTTAAATTTTATTAAGTTGCTTTATATAAATTAAAAAAAAATGTTCACTGCGTTATTAACTAAACTTGACTGGCACCATAAATTTATACCAGGCTTAAGTTAGTGTCGAAAATTTTCCAGTAACCATAAAATATATCTGAAACATTTGAAATATTTTGAATACCATTTAAGATATTTGAATAATGGACGAAAGTTTTAGTATTTTTGATGTAGGCCTACATAATGCAATGCGAACATGATCATGTATATAAAATTCATTTTAAGTATTACATGATATTTTTTTAATCCGACTAGAAATCACTTCCTTTGATCATCTTGTTTTATTTTTATTTTAAAGGTGATATACATTGTGTATATATATATATATAAGTGTTGATGATTATATTATGTTTATTGTGAAATTTTGGTTTTAATACCATATTAAAATACATTTTGGATTTCAAAGTGTTGTTCAAATTTCTAGCTAAGGGAAATAGCTGTTTTTTTAGAATAGTTCCTAAATTGATGAAATACAATAGATAGATACAGAAATAGGTCTAGGTTTAGTTAAGACTTGGTCGAGTAAGGTTCAGACTAGGTCAAGTATGGTTCAGACTAGGTTGAGCATGGTTCAGACTTGATCTAGAATGGTTAAGACTTGGTCGAGTATTGTTCAGACACGTATAAAATGGTTAAGTACTAGTCGAGTAAAGGTCGAGTACAAGTTCAGACTGTTAATAGATATAAGAAGACGTGGTATGAGTGCCAATGGGACAACTCTCCATCCAAGTCAAAATTTATAAAAGTAAACCATTATAGGTCAAAATACGGTCTTCAACACGGAGCCTTGGCTCACGGTTTAGACTACAGTCGAGTAATATCAAGTAAATTTCAGACCAATTCAGACTGGTCGAGTAAAAATAAGAAGTCGTGTACAGTTATAGGCCATTTCAGACTTTTACTGGTTTGTACTGTTACATACATAATCCTTTATTATATTTTCAGATCAAAATTGTAAAAGTTTTTCGAAACCTGTGCTCTCGGTCATAATACTTTACTCAGTATTCGGAATAAGAGATTTGTTCTCAAAATACCAAATCCAGCATTTAATTGGTTGATTTCTGTCTGAGTCTGAGTACGATAATCGTGTTCGAATGTTTTATGACCGCAAGACTTGTTGTAGACATCGTCTTTTTTTCAATTTTTCTAGTAGTGGAATGTCTTGCTATTTGTTGACAATGTAATGATTGATATCCTATCTGTACTTCTTCTTCAAATTCAAGAAAGATTATATCAATCTTACAATGAACTCGTTAAAATAGACTATTTTAAATATTCTTATTGTTTTTTGATGCCATGTGAAATATGCAATCCACCTTAAATGATAACTTACTGGCCAATCAGCTTTCTTATTATGAAAGATTTGAGGTATACGTAAATGAGACGGTTACTGAAAATCACAATGAAAAAAAACCAAACAAACAAAAACATGAAAATATGACTTTCACTTTTGATAAATGAAAAGAATGTAGTATTATGAACAATGTAATACAATTTAATCCAGGAATATCAGTTAAATGTCAATATGATGTCAATCATATGCTGAAATTGTAAAATTTGACCTAAATTGATCATTATAGCCAAATTTGGCAAATTAGATATGAGCTACAACATTGTTGAAAATAGATATTTTTGATCTGTCACTAAATAATTCAAAATTTGGTTACTATGTTGAACGCATCTATCCCATCGAACTAGAGATAAAGGATACAACATATACAGTTAATTCTGCCTCGTATCTTGACTTACATCTAGAAATTGACACTGAATGTCGGTTGAAAACAAAACTTTACGACAAAAGAGATGATTTCAGCTTCCCAACTGTGAACTTTCAATTTCTATGTAGCAATATTTCAGCAGCGCCTGCAAACGGAGTATATATCTCCCAGTTGATACGATATTCCGGGGCAGGTATTTCCTATCATGTTTTCCTTGATAGAGGGTTGCAGATCTCAAGAAAGCTATTAAACCAAGAGTTCCAAGTGGTGAAGGTGAAATCATCCTTTCTTAAATTTTACGGACGCCATCACGAGTTGGTTGACAGTTATGGAATATCCGTTTCACAGATGATAGCGGATATATTCCTACTGTCGTAACTACAATCCCATCCCCTTTTCCTGAATGTGACTTACCGAATTAGACTTATTACCTGGTTTGTACTACCATGAGCAACACGACAGGTGCCACATGTGGAGCAGGATCTGATTACCCTTCCGGAGCACATGATATCACCCCCAGTTTTTGGTTGGGTTCGTGTTGCTCAGTTTTGAGTTTTCTATGTTGTGTTCTGTGTACTATTGTTTGTCTGTTGGTCTTTTTTATTTTTAGCCATGATGTTGTCAGTTTATTTTCGACGAGTTTGAATGTCCCTCTGGTATCTTTGGCCTCTCTTTTACCTTTATTAACACTTTTGTAAAACCAATACATGTACTCGTATATCAAAATTAAGGTTCTTTATAAGTTTTTGCAGTTTTTATTAATTACATGATTTGAATGACATATGTGTAAGACAAAATATATGTATATAAATAAAACGTTTTTCTTCAGTAATGCACAAAATTATATATTTGAAATAAAATCAACATAAAAATGATCACAAATGTTAAAAATCTAGCGCTTTCATCATTTCTTCGACGTTACGTCATCGTATTATAACATTGTTTTTGATCCATCTTATTGTTAGGGTTTTTCCGGATTTTTGGAAAAGAAACAGTTCTTAATTTAAAGCGTTGGTTTGAATATCTTTATAAAATACTTTTCCATTTGTTCTCAGTATGTCTCAGTGTCTTTTTTATACATAAAATATAGAATGGGAAAATTTGAATTTATTATTTCCGCATCGTTCAAAGTGTTCGCATAACGAAATTATTCGTGTGCTTGGTATATATATATATAAATGCATACGTCTTATAAGATAGAAGAGTTGGATATCTTGTATAGTATACATATGGTCCTAAGTTCCAAGTTTCTGTCTGACCTATACCTGGTATTTTTGACCTCGTTTTCACTATCAGTCCCCGAGGGTATCATCAGCTCAGTAGTAAGTATTCCGGTACTGACATAATTTATAACAAACCTTTCTTAAATTGTCCGTTTATAAATTTAGAAACTCCCTCAGGCAAAGTTGACCTTAGATGGATTTGGCTATTATTCTTATGTCCTTTTTAAGAATATAGCTCTTCAACAGGTTCGATTCGTATGCATCCTGGGCTTTCAAATATTCGGCTTTGAGCGTTCCTGATGAAGGTAAATCCAGAAAAGCGCTTCGGACGCAAGGAATTTATGAAGTGTTGTTTTCATTTTTTTTTTCAAGATTCAGTGACTGCTTAAAAACTGTTTATATAAAAATAAGAAGATGTGGTATGATTGCCAATGAGACAACTCTTCACAAGAGACCAAATGACATAGAAATTAACAAATATATGTCACCGTACGGCCTTCAACAATGAGTAAAACCCATTCCGCATAGTCAGCTATAAAAGGCCCCAAAATGACAAATGTAAATCAATTCAAACGAGAAAACTAACGGCCTGATTTATGTACAAAATAATGAACGAAAACAAATATGATATACAGCAACAAATGACAATTACAGGCTCCTGACTTGGGACAGGCATAAACAGACTGTGGCAGGGTTATACTAGTTTGTTGGCGCCAAACCTTCCCCCTTATTATAACCTGGGACAGTGGTATAATGGCAAAACATAAGAACAAACAATGCAAAACAATAAACGATTAAACAAATTTGAGAAACAGCAAAAACTGACAACCACTCAATAACAGGCTCCTTACTTTTGATAGGCACATATAGCATGTAGCGGGGTTAAACTAGTTTGAAGGCGCCAACTCTCCCCTAACCTGGGACAGCGGTGTAACAGTACAACATAAGAACAAACTATAAAAATCAGTTGAAAACGGCTTAACTCATCAGATAGATACAAAGCCGAAATACATCTAACAAAAACACAGAGTGGACGTAGCAGGGTACTAATACATCCCCACAACAAAATAGTTTTTTTATCATCTGCATAAGGTAATATGTCTGTCAGAAAAGTATCATTTGATCTTGACCTCGTTTCGTGGTTCAATATCAACTTTAAGTTTTTCATGGTTTGGTCCGTTCTCAAATACTGTAAGCCATATGTCAACGATATTTTGAGTATAAATGATTTATGTCCGTCTGACAGGGTTCATCTGACCTTGACCTAAATTGTTCAGATCTGTGAGCTTTAAGAAATAGTGATACGTGCATTTCTATACTACAATTCTATACATATAACAAATAAATAGACATAAATCTAATCTTTTAGCTGTTTATTGGTGGCAAAACTTTATTTACCGGATTAGTGTGCCTGCAATGAAAATCAGACAATAAAATATTTGTTCATTGGAAACCATACCCCACCAATCTACTGATTTCACAGAATATTGAAATTAGGGACGAAACAATAATCAGACATGTATTCTTAAAAGTATATATCATAATAAAACATATGTACTAAGTTTCAAGAAATGGACTGACGGACTATCGAAGTCAACTCGAATCACGATTGAAGAGACGGGAACTATTAAAAGTAGTTTTCCGAAAGAGCAGTGTATTACTAAGAGCAAATGTTAAAATATAAAGATACAAACATACGGTATTCAGTACGTAGGTGAAACTGGGCGCTATTTATCTAAACGCAAGCAAGAACACCTTTATCGTTTTAAAAGACCCCATAAATTCAAAAGTATCATTTATCAACACCTTAAGAAGCACAATCATCATATTAAATATTTAACAGTTCAACCTTTAGAAGTAGTAAATAAGCGGCCTGGGGAATCTCATTCAAAGTTTGTACGATCACGGAAAATAATTGAATTAAATTAGATTAAAACATTACAGACAGTTTATGCTCTCGGTCTTAATGATAATATCATGGGAATTGGTTATATATCAAGAACCGATTCTGTTAACATTTTAAATATAGTTTCTAAAACTGTTCGTAAAAACCGTTCTCATGGGAGTGGAATAAATCGCAATCAGAGAAAATATTTCGGACATAATTACTATTTCAAAAAACAACGGCAGACATTATCTGTTAACCAAGCTCTGTTCTTAACCTGTTAGTAAATTACATCAAATTTTAGAGGATTGCAACACAATTGCAGTCCTAAGTATGAAATCGTCTAAATTATAATTGCATATTGTTATTCTAAACTGTTTCCCAAAATTGATCGCCCTGAAGATCATAAAAAACATTTTATTAAAATCAATTATGTCAATAAAGGTTTTGATTTTGTAAATATTGCTGGTAATTTTAATGATCATTCTGTTAAAGAACAAATTCCTGGCTATTTTGATAATACTAAACTCCCTCTTATTTGTTATGTTTACAAAAAATAAACCCGGAAATATGTGTTAAATTATAGCGAAGTGTGTAAAGATGTTAATATCAGTGAGAATACTCCTACGTCATGAAATTGCAGAAATTCCAAATACGTTTATGGCCCCAGTTCCCATGTTATAACAGGAGACCTTAACATCGTTCATGACCGAGAGTTGAAATCATACCTCAGTAAAGGACCTAAATATCGTCCCCCGTCAATTATTAATTGGAATGGGTGTCGTAACATCATCCACGACTCACTCCGTACTTACTGCTCGAAATGGATTAAACGAGAAAAAGCTGACAAAAAATCCTTAGATTCTTTTTTTAAATTCAGTAATGAACATAGTTGATATTCGTATTAAACATTTTAAAGAACATTTTACTCCTAACAACAACCATAATAGCCCTATTTCTCGTATCAAACATAAGCTAAAAGAACTCGCCAAGGAATTTGTTTTTGTCCCGGCTGATAAGGCTGCTAATAATATCATTACTGTTTGACGTAAATTTTACATTGAGGTTCTGCAAAAGGAAATCACGAATTCACCAACATTCCAACTGACTCCATTTTCGGAAAATGACATCTGTAACAAACATAAACCTTCAGCTACCTCTTTACAAGCAGAACCAAATACAATGAAAGTTCCAACTATGTACTGGCTTCCGAAGCTGCACAAAACACCTTACAAATATAGATTTATTTCGTCTTCAAGCTATTGTTCCACTACTAAACTGTCTATTATACTTACAAGTACACTTGGTACAATCAAAAACCTGATAATAAATTGTTCAAATAAGGCCTTTGAAAAATAGTGGAATTCATTACTTTTGGAGTGTCAAAAAAACTCGTTGGAAGTACTTGATAAATTGCATGCTTATATTGGTGATTTCGAATCTGTTCAAAGTTTTGATTTTTCTACCCTATATACCACTTTGCCTCATAATCTTATTAAGAAAAAATTCACACACCTAATTAAATGGGAATTTAAAAAGTCAGAATGCGAATATATATGTTCAAACTCTTTTAGGTCATTTTTTAGTAACAACAAACAAAAGATCTATGTCAATTGGACCTGCTTTGATACACAAACTGCATAACAATTTTTGTTCGCTATAGAGATTCTGTATATCGTCAAGTTATCGGAATTCCAATGGGAACTGACTGTACAGCAGATTTTGCGGACCTGTTTCTGTATTGTTATGAGTTACAATTTATGACTAAAATCAGCAAAGACCAATCGAAACAACATCTGATACAAAAATTTAATAACACTTTTAGATATTTGGATGATATATTGGCTCTCAATAATGACGACTTCAGTATGTACACTTAAGAGATTTATCCTGCTGAACTGACTTTTAATCAAGCTAATACTAACAATGAACACTGCCCTTTCCTGGATCTTGATATCTATATCTTTAACGGGAAGCTTTATACCAAAATTTATGATAAAAGAGATGATTTTTCATTTCCTATTGTTAATTATCCATTTTTAAATGGTGACGTTGCCTTGTCACCATCTTAACGTGTTTATATATCTGAACTTGTTCGTATCGCTCGTGTATCTAACAACGTATTTGATTTTAACGAAAGAAACCTCTATATTACTGAAAAATTATTACACCAGGGTTTTCGATATCACAAACTAGCCAAAACATTTACTAAATTTTATCATCGGTACAAGGACATCATTCGTAAATATAAATCAACATGCAGACATCTTATACGTTCAGGTATTTCACATCCAATCTTTTATGGTAATATTCTATACAAAGCACAAAAATGTCGACATTCACCTCAAAAGCTAACCAAACCTTTAAACAGACTTATTCAGAAGGGATATAGTTACGATACTGTTGTCAGATCATTAAAGATGACATATTTTGGTATTAATATTGATTCACTCATAGGGTCTTTGCATCGAAAATAAACACATTCATTCTAAAACCAGTTGTTGGCATGATACTGGTTATGTTCTTCTCATATATTTTATGATGGTATGATACTAAACCCATAACGGGAGGGATTGTGCTTGATTTTCATATAATGAAGACATAATCTTTCAATCAGTTAAATTGAGGTCTGGAGCTGGCATGTCAGTAACTGCTAGTAGTCCCTTGTTAATTTATGTATCATTGTCATTTTGCTTAGTTTCTTTTGTTACCTATTCTGACATCGGACTCGGACTTCTTTTAAACTTGAGTTTTACTGTGCGTATTGCTGTGTGTTTATTTATTCTACATTGGCTAGAGGTATAGGGGGAGGGTTGAGATCTCACGAAACATGTTTAGCCCGCCGCATTTTTGCGCCTGTCCCAAGTCAGGAGCCTCTGGTCTTTGTAAGTCTTTTATGTTTTTTAATTTTAGTTCATTTATATGTTTTGGAGTTTGGTGTGACGTCCATTTTCGCTGAACTAGTACACATTTTGTTTAGGGGCCAGCTGAAGCCCGCCTCCGGGTGCGGGATTTTCTCGTTGTGTTGAAGACCCATTGGTGGCCTTCGGCTGTTTTCTGCTCTTTGGTCGGGTTGTTGTCTCTTTGACACATTCCCAATTTCCATTCTCAATTTTAAAAATAAAAAAGACTCTTAAGCGTTCCAATTTACCACCCATCTGTTAATGTTAAAAACAGACTTGATTGATTGATTGATTGGTGTTTAACGCTATTTTAAGCACTATTGGCTTTTTTTTTATTGTCAGCCGGTTTTTATTAGTGTAGGAAACCGGAGTTCAGAGAGAGATCCACTGACCTTCAGCATGTTAATTATAAAATCATTCGTTCTTGAGTATTTGAAATTACTTAAAAAAACCAACTCAAACTACAGAACAAAACATTAAACAAATACCTTTACAGTGGTCTCTATTTTCGTTTTGTGAATCTACAGGTGTCGCATTGTCCGTAATCTTTTTCCACCAAAACTGTTGAAACCTGTACCAAAGGCGATAAACACAACACGTTGTTTTACCTGTTCCACTGCGACCAATCAAGACAATAGGAGCGTTGAATGGCAGATTCGTAATCTTGTATTCAATATCTGTGACTCGAAAAGGGAATTCTCCTTTCATTTCGTACAATACGTTCAATGCAACATTGGAATTAAATGTATAAAACTTTGTAGTACTGTATTCGTTGTCTTTGGAACTTGCAGGCGGGAAAAAAGATATTTCTTCAACCGACTTATCCTTAGCAGGATCTGACTCTAAATAAATGTTTGGCGTTTTTACATCGCGGTTATCGTTTTGGTTGCTCTGATGTGTGTTGAAATCATTATTTCCTGCCTCATTACCACAAATTTTTTTCTGAATGAGACAAGATGCTCCTTTTTCATGTGATTTCACAATTCTTTCCACGGCTTGATGGATGTTTTTATGTTCCATTACAACTTCCCAGATTCTGATTATATCTGTGTATACATTCTTTTCTTGTTCACACTTCATTGTAAGTCGAGGTGAAAATTGTTTACCGACCTCCCATATAAGTCTACTTGCAGATGATATTTTCGATTCAAATAGTTTTATTGTATCAGAACCAGTCTCTAACGGCTTGAAAAAACTTTTTGTGTAAATCCCAGCGGCCAGTGCGTCAATAATCTTTAATATTCTTTGCTTAAACACTGGCAAAATTCGATTACTTTGAAGACTTTTCAAAACACCAGAAGTGCATTCAACTTCCCAAGGTTTCCCCTCTAAGCTACCATGACAGATCTAGAAAGCATGTTTTCTCGTTATTTTCATAGTTCAACAATATTCAAAGCATAAAGAAATAACTTTGTATATATCCAAACTTTACACTATTGTTTCGGATAAGGGTGAAGGTTTGGTACCATTAAAACGTTTAAACCCACTGCAATTGTTTGCACCTGTCCTAAGTCAGGAATCTGATGTTCAGTAATTTCGTTGGTTTTCCCGTTTGAATGGTTTTACACTAGTAATTTTTGGGGCCCTTTATACAGTAGCTTGCTGTGCGGTGTGAGCCAAGGCTCCGTGTTGAAGACCATACTTTGACCTATAATGGTTTACTTTTATAAATTGTGACTTGGATAGAGAGTTGTCTCATTGGCATTCATACCACATCTTCTTATATCTATTTAAAAAGCAAGTTATAAAAGATGAAATATAGACTGCGACGAGTCTGGATTGATAACCTGACTATCACAAAATGCGAATTAAAAATGAATAACCGGAAATTTGTAAAGTCAATAAGAAACCTGTTAAAGGGTTTCAAAGGAAATACTTTATTTGTATTTTCATGTGATCTATGTCAAAGTTGACCTTAAATTAATTTGGCTGTTCATTGTTTACCCTTTTAATTTCAATGTTCCCAAGCTTTTTATACATGTGGCTTCTAAACTTTATGTTTTTGCCACACCTGATGTATGTTAATTATAGAAACATGCTGTATCGTACCCATTGAAAATGTAGCAACTGTTTACT
Source organism: Mytilus californianus (assembly GCF_021869535.1). NCBI lineage: Eukaryota > Metazoa > Mollusca > Bivalvia > Mytilida > Mytilidae > Mytilus > Mytilus californianus. The sequence goes on along the minus strand of NW_026262581.1, from coordinate 52,279,294 downwards.
ATACTATTCAGTCGATAATGCACGTTTAAAGAAATAAATGACACAAATAATCATGATTTTTAAGTTGTTTGCTACCATTTGATCATTGGCTGGCTGGCTGAAAACCTCATATATACAGTAGTAATAGGAGAATATTTTAAATGGTTGCTTTAATGCGAACCTGTTGAGATTTAAGTTTTAAAGTCTTAAAATTATTCTAACATTATATATGAATTAGAAAAGAAAATGAATGCGCAAGCTTTTTTAATCGTATGCATGGAAAATTATCATGCATCAAGATATAAAACTTATAAATTGTAGCCAAGGTTAAATAAAGGCAACAGTAGTATACCGCTGTTCGAAATTCATAAATCGATTGAGAAAAAAACAAATCCGGGTTACAAACTAAAACTGAGGGAAACACATCAAATATAAGAGGAGAACTACGACACAACAGAAACACAACATTAAAATGTAACACACACAGAAACAAACTATAATATAACAATGGCAATTTTCCTGACTTGGTACAGGACATTTTAAGAAAAAAATGGTGGGTTGAACCTGGTTTTGTGGCTAGCCAAACCTCGCACTTTTATGGCAATGTTAAATATAAAACTAAAATTACACCATTACATGACATGAATACAGTACAACATTACGGACAGAGAATTACTCAAATAAAAAATACAATATAGTACATTTTGACAACAAACCAACAGAAACACCGAAGTGAACAAACGACAAACGACAATGAAACATACACAGAAACAAACTATACGATAACAATTGCCATCTTCCTGACTTGGTACAGGACATTTTTAAGAAAAAAATGGTGGGTTGAACCTGGTTTTGTGGCTAGCCAAACCTTCCGCTTTTATGGCAATGTTAAATATAACATTAAAATGACAACATTACATGACAGGACTACAATACAAATAAATGGGAGAACATATAGGACAGAGAAACATACGAATAATAGCTAACAAAAGGTACTAGGTTTAAAATTTAATACGCAAGACGCGCGTTTTGTCCACACAAGACTAACTAGTTACGCTCAGATCAAAAAAGTACGAAAGCCAAAACAAGTACAAAGTTGAAGAGCATTGAGGACCAAAAATTCCAAAAAGATGTGCCAAATACGGCTAAGGTTATATGTCTGGGATAAGAAAATCCTTAGTATTTAGAATAATTCATACTTTTGCAAACAGTAAATTTATAAAAAAAGGCTATATAATAGATATACATGATAACACCGAAGTGGTGACTAACTACAGAATAAAAACGGATACATAAAACAACATAAACCAGCACATAAAAATTCACAACCGAGTTAGCCAAAGAGATCAACGCAAAAAAAGTGACGTCACATTTGAATTTCTGAAATTTACCCAAAATGGGATAGAATTAGGATAGAATTCAAGATTTGGTTTATAATACTCATATAACATTTATTAATAACAATGAAAATTACAATACTAATTAATATAAAATGTGGTAGTAGTTAGATAATTAATAGTATTATCTAGCTATGTCGGTGTTTCTTCTAAATCAAACTGTAAACCAAATATATCGTATACACGAATACAACAGAAAAAAAAGATTTACAACTACAATTATAAAGACATATAATGAAAGACTCGAAGGAGAATGCTTAATGTTTTCAAAAAGGCTATAATTTCTCATAGTCTATGCTTAACACAACATTATTCTTTTTTATTTACAGACTGTCAGTTTTTAAATAAACTAACATGAAAATAATCTCAAACTATACACTATTTGTACTATAGCACGAACCGAAAAAAAACGAACTTAAATTCTTAAAAGGTTGCATACAACATTTTTGGTACGCTCAGCCGACAATAGTTAAATTTCTACTTCTGATTGTCCTTCAAGTATTCTTTTCATATAGCCTTTTGGGATGCATACAATTGACTACACTCCGCCTACTCACGTGAACATACTATTGACTGAAGGGCTGAAACCCTACCTATTGACCACAAGCAATGAAACGCTTTTCCCGAAATAATTCAATTAAATCTATGCCAGAATATAGAATTTTAATGACCAAAGAATATTCTTACAGAAAGCAAAAAAAAATAGAGTATTAGTTTTATTACAACAATGTCATTTTATGTATTTAAAAAACATTTTCCTTCAATGTTCATATAAAATGATAATTCGTTTAAGAGAAATAATCAGTCATATTTTTCAAACAGTATATTTCATTATGTTTATATTTGAAAATTGAAAAAAAATAAAAATGACCTGCGTGATATTTGAAAAAAAAGTGATACTTGAGTTATTTCGTTTAGTATAGAATTTTGAAAACTCATTTAATAGTGCTCTTTGACGTTGCATCATATAGCCGAAAACCGTTAGTCTACTGGCTATGATAAGGTCAAAAGTTGGCTACACATTTATTTTATGCTCTTCATATAATTACATTTCTTAAAACAAAACAAATAATGTTGCAAAATGTATATATTAGTCGCATAGTGTTGCATTACTAGTGTATCATATTAGTAAAATCTTTTTCGGAAATATGCAGAAAAAAGATGTATTAAAAATCACTCCAACATCTACAAGGAGGTTTTATTGCTGTTGACGAAAGAGTAAGTTTTATTAAATTGTCATAGTCCAAGGGACGTGCTTAGGTTGCAAGGAGGTAAAATTAAAATTTGAGCTAACATGTTATCTGATGCTACCAAATAAGCAACTACTAGTAAGGACTAAAAACCATTCTAATATTTACAGGAATATCTATATAAACATACTAATGTGTTTTTTTTTTAAATTCCATATTGGTATTATTTTAATAGGATTTTCTATATGTGTTTAACGCCTATATCTGTTTCTTGTTAACGGTAGCGAGGTTGCTGATGCTGCAAAAACACAACCTTTACATAAAGAGCTGCACCATGAACGCATGCTACGCCCGTCGCCCTTTTAGCTCGTCTTTATGCTTTAAATGAATTTAAATGATCAACTAGAAATACTGTGATTAACGATTTTTCGAAGAATAAAGATCCATAACTCCGCAAGGTCATATCAGAAATTTATTCAAAACAAAAGGAAGCTTACTTCCATTGATAGAAACGAGTCACCAAAGTTTCATGAAAACTGCTCAAAGCATTTTTGAGTTATTGTCCGAAACTGGAAAATCCCCCCTTTTTTTATTAATAAAACTCGGAAACGTAATTCTAAAATCTATAAAAATCGAAATGGAGCTTACGTCAATAGATATGAACAATTAACCAAAATTTCATGAAAATTGGTGAAAGTATTTTTGAGTTATCATCCGAAGTGTTGACGACAGGCGGACGGACGGACAGGCGGACGGACAGACGGACAACGGTATACTATAATATGTCCCGTCTTAGACGGTCGTATAAAAGAGACTGACTAAGAATGACTCAGGAAAAGTGTTTACTTCTTGGCTTCTTGGTATGGGTTTTTAGAAACATTTTATGAGGGACGACGAACACCAAGTGATGAGATAATAATTTATCAAAAGTATCAAGGATAAGTAAATTCAAACAATTCATATCCATATTCACACAGTGTTTTTGAATGGATATTGAATAAGTGAATTATTTAATCTTGAGGTTTAATTTTTTTCGTGTAGCACGATCAGTTGTGCCCGTTTGTTTTTATTTTGCAGATTGTTGTTTTATTTGTGTTGGATTTATGAGCTTTTATGCTCGAGATATTTAAGATAACAAGAAATGTTCAGTTTGTTAAATTCTAATGTTATTCTTCAGATGCACAAGTGTTCCTTGGCTTTTTCTACTTTTTTGCTGTTTTATTTCTGTGTGTGTTGCTCTTGAACGATTTTTTAATCTAATTCTCCAAGTGTATATTTTAACTTACACCCAACTCCATCTGGTCAATTTCTGATTCATCTTCACTGCCTACAGGTATTGTTTCCGGCTAAAAGGGAAATAGTATATAATTATCACCCAATAATTAATCCAGTTGAAAGCATTTATTGAAGGAAAGATACAAAGGCTATACATTTCAATATGATACGGTTCATTCATAAGAAATACATTAGGAAATACAAATAGACAAATCAAGGTGTTAGATATAAAATTGAGAATGGAAATGGGGAATGTGTCAAAGAGACAACAACCCGACCAAAGAGCAGAAAACAGCACAAGGCCACCAATGGGTCTTCAACACAGCTTCAGCTGGTCCATAAACAATAATTTACACTAATTCAGCGAAAATGAACGTCACACTAAACTCCAAAACATATAAATGAACCAAAATAAAAAAAATCAAAGGCTAACAAAGGCCAGAGGTTCCTGAAATGCGGCCGGGTTAAACATGTTTTGTGAGATCTCAACCCTCCCCGATACCTCTAGCCAACGTGGAATAAACAAATACACAGCAATACGCACAGTAAAACTCAGTTTAAAAGAAGTCCGAGTCCGATGTTAGCATAGGTAACAGAAGAAAGTAAGCAAAATGACAATAATCAACATAAATTAACAAAGGACTACTAGCAGTTACTGACATGCCAGCTCCAGACCTCAATTAACTGATTGAAAGATTATGTCTTCATCATATGAAAATCAAGCACAATCCCTCCCGTTAGGGGTTTAGTATCATACCATCATAAAAATATACGAGAAGAACATAACCCCTATCATGCCAAAAACTTATTTTAGAATAAATGTGTTTATATCCGAAAAGACCCTATGAGTGAATCAATATTAATTCCCAAAATGCCATATTTAATGACCCGACAACAGTATCGTCTATCCCTTTTAAATAAGTCTGTTTAAGTTTGGTTAGCTTTTGATGTGAATGACGACATTGTTGTGCGATGTATAGAATATTACCATAAAAGATGGGATGTGAAAAACCTGAACGTGTAAGATGATTTATATTTACGAATGATGTCCTTGTACCGATGATAAAATTTAGTAAATGTTTTAACAAGTTAGTGATATCGAAAACTCTGGTGTAATAAGATTTCAGTAATACAGAGATTTATTTAGTTAAAATCAAATACATTGTGACATACATGAGCGAATCGACAGAATGAATGTAATTTTTTGGAAAAGAGTTTAAAAAAATCATTTGCCAAACGGTAAAGCATACCAATAGAAAGATTTGTTTCCAGCTCTGATATGTAGTTCCTGAAAAAAAAGCTATAGAAACTTGTAACAGACAGACAGACTGATGGGCGGATATACGAACAGTTCGGGTCATAATTCCTGAACGTACACAAGAAACAAATAAATCGTTGAAATAAAAGTATCGTTCATATAGGCAAACAATGTGGTATATTATTTGGAAGTTTCTTGTTTGCGCTTTTTAGGCTCTTAAACAATAGAGTGATCGAAATGTATACATTTTTACGACAAAAACTTCTGACGTCATAACTACTTTCATTTTTATTTCATCAACGGTCTGTTCTAAATTTTATAAACTCATCTTTAAAATGCACATAAATAAATTCGGTTATTCTCATTTAAGATGTAAACTATATGTAAATGACCAATGTTGATCCAATATGTAAATTTCAACATGTTCTGTTGAAAAATTACAAAGAAACTAAGGTTCCAACTCCTTCAAGCATAGTTGACCTTGGATAAATTTGGTTATTCTATTTGGTCTCTTTTGGTCATATAATTTCTAAAGCTTCGCCGTATGTATACACCCCTGGCTTTCAAATAATTAAGGTTAAGCGTTCATGATGACGGTAAATCTAGTAAAGCGCTTTGGACGCAGATAATTTAAAGTGCTATTTTTTTATGACACCAATGCGACTGATATTCCTTACGTGTTATGATTGTACATTATATTTATTAGTATTCTAATATCAACATAAATAAGCTCATCACAGATACCAGGACTAACATTTTGAAAGGGTTTGTCAAATACAACTAAGGTAATCTATTCATTGGGTAAAAAATCCTTAGTATTTCGAAAGATTCAACGTTTTGTGAACAGTTGATTTATAATTATGACCATTTCAATGATAATTCATGTCAACACAGAAGTGCTGACTACTGGGCTGGTGATACCCTCGGTGTAATTTTGACAGGATTAAGTATTTTCACTATTTGAACAATTTCAGGGCCCAAATAATGACTCTAAACATACTTCCTTTGTTTGTGGTATGTGCTTTGGATCGTATAATCAAAATTGATATAAAAATGTTCCTTAACAAGGTATCTGCGGTATACGTCAATGACACAATTACTAACAACACAGGCAGAATATATCAAAAGGAGAACCAATACTCATAAGTCGCCAATAGACCGACAAAATGACGACGACAAACACAAGAATTGTGAGTTATAACGCACTACTGATACACCTGCTTAAATTTTTGTTTTTACAGGAGATTGTTTGATATGAAAATGTAATGCACGGCATAGCGTATTCACATGAAACCTGATAGCAAATTTCGGAAAGCTCTCATTTCTAGTTCCCTAGAAAAATTCGACGGAAATTTCAAACATAACCATTATGTGTAAGAATATATAAGTATTCGGTTAACATGAATGTGATAAAGGATGAATCTGAAAACGCATCAGCCGGTAAAACATGTAGACATAAATATAGGCAACAGTAGTTTGCCGATGTTCAAATCTCATAAATCTATTAAGAAGAGGTTACAGACAAAAACTGAGGAGATCACATGACCTCCAAAAGGAGCGAGACCGGGTGCATCGATAGGTAAAGCGTCTTCTGCAATACATGCATCACCTACCATGCTAATCCGCATTCAGTCAAAACACCACAATCTGCAAAATTACAGACCAGACGACTATAATGGTTTCTAAAGATCTAAGACTTCGATGTCATGTTGCTATTGAGTTGCGACACAAATGTATTTCAGTTGTTCTTTCACGAACATACAAGAACGTAACATGCCACACAATGAAGTACATGATACATTACTGCTGTGAAATTGGAAGTTGACAATTGGAAAGTTGTGATCATCACGTTTCTCATAGATTGTAGTTTGAAGTCGTTCATCTATCTGTGTCAATATTAAGGAAAAGATACAGATATAGAGCAGACCTTATAGTTACGGTAGTAGCATAATCTCGAGTTTAATTCAGTATATGAGATGCAAGCACTCACTGGAATGCTGGTTATTGATTGACATAATATTATCAATATATCTGAAAATGAAACTAAAGAACTTTTTTGTCTTTGAAAAGGTTTTGTACGAATTTTGTTTCATATGAGAATAAAAAACAAATCAGCCAATAAGGGTGGAAAACAATTAGTACCCATTGGCATACAATATTTTTTTTTACATAAAATGATACATACGTGAAATAGTCACTATAGATAGTGGTCAAAGACGATCCTTAATCATATTTGATATGAAAACATATAAAATTCAACTTACAATTATTTCTTTGCACGATTCCCCACTTGAATGTTCCAATACGGATTGTTTCGGACTAATTGAATCTATCAGCTTTTGAATTTGTGAAAGATGTGATTCATTTGTTATTTTTGGTTGTTTTGGGGGTTTGCTGTCAATAGTTTTGTCGTCATGCTTCTGTTCGTCTCTCCTGTGTTCTATCTTCAAAACCGAAGGTTCTTTTCTTATCTCTACGATTGGATGGTATATTGTACGCTCATCGTTTGACTTTTTCTGTTTTTCAACAATTTTCATTTGGCTTGTGTCGTATTCCATTGCTTTATGGAGAATTTTGTAACGAGGATCGCTGGCTTTAAGATAATCGAGTGGTAATCTTTCGTCCTTGTTCTGTACTTTACATGGTACATGTTTCTGTTGTAATAATTCAGCCGCTTGCTTCAATTGGGTGTTACATGTTTCTTTTACGACTAAGTGGAAAAGTGTGTCTCCATTTCTGTCACGTTGCTTTGGATCCAATCTCGCATATTTATCTGGATTTTTAGCATACAATTTCATACATATTTTTAAAACAGAGAAGTTTCCTGTAATATAACAAAATACACATTTAATTCATAAATAAATAGCATTGGCAATGAATGGACAATAATATGCTTATAATTGTGATATTCTGTTGTATATACGTATAATTATGTCAAATATATATGTAAAGGTTGCACTTTGTAAATACAGCTGCTTCACAAATCACGCCTCTTTTGGGGAGATATATAATATTCATAGATATTTTGTTTTGTTTACGTACTGGTTCCAACATATGATCTCTATGTTTCATCTAATAGAGACATAACTTGGGAATGTTACCAGTATAAATACAAATGGATAGCGGCTAAATTGAATTCTGAGGAAGACTCAAAGTGAAAGGAGGAGTAGTGCAGAATTTTAGTATAAGTTTAAACTCTTGGAAGTTCGGGGCATATAAATGTTGAAAATATGCCGCACAGCCCTATGTTTTGACCTTTGAAAAAAATAGTAGTGGATATGAACTTTCAATTCTAGGATATAATTTTTTACTAAAAGAGGGACGAAAGATACCAGAGGGACAGTCAAACTCATAGATCGAAAACAAACTGACAACGCCATGGCCAAAAATAAAAAGACAAACAGACAAATAATAGTACAGATGACACAACATAGAAAACTAAAGACTAAGCAACACGAACCCCACCAAAAACTGGGGGTGATCTCAGGTGCTCCGGAAGGGTAAGCAGACCCTGCTCCACATTTGGCACCCGTCGTGTTGCTTATGTTATTACAAATCCGGTAAATAGTCTAATTCGGTATGTCACATTCGTTAAAAGGGAAGGGTATTGTAGTTACGACATAAGGAACATATCCGATATCATCTGTGAAACGGTTATTCAATAACGGTCAACCAACTCGTGATGGCGTCCGTAAAATTTACGAAGGGATGATTTCAACTTCACCATTTGGAACTCTTGGCTTTATAGCTTCCTTGTGAGCAGCAATCCTCTATCAAGGAAATCATGATAGGAAACACAAGCCCTGGAATATCGTATCAATTGGGAGATATATACTCCGTATGCAGGAGTTACTAAACTTCATAGTAAAAGTGGCACAGTTTAAATAATACAAAATTTGGTGACTATGTTGAACGAATCTATCCCATCGAACTAGAGATAAAGGATACTACAGATACAGTTACGTCTGCCTCATATCTTGACTTACATCTAGAAATTGACAATGAGGGTCGGTTGAAAACAAAACTTTACGACAAAAGAGATGATTTCAGCTTCCCAATTGTGAACTTTCCATTTCTCTGTAGCAACATTCCAGCAGCGCCTGCATACGGAGTATATATCTCCCAATTGATACGATATTCCCGGGCTTGTGTTTCCTATCATGATTTGCTTGATAGAGGATTGCTGCTCACAAGGAAGCTATTAAACCAAGAGTTCCAAATGGTGAAGTTGATGTCATCCCTTCGTAAATTTTACGGACGCCATCACGAGTTGGTTGACCGTTATGGAATAACCGTTTCACAGATGATATCGGATATGTTCCTTATGTCGTAACTACAATACCCTCCCTTTTCACGAATGTGACTTACCGAATTAGAATTTTTACCGGATTTGTAATAACATAAGTAACACGACGGGTGCCATATGTGGAGCAGGATCTGCTTACCCTTCCGGAGCACCTGAGATCACCCCCAGTTTTTGGTGGGGTTCGTGTTGCTTAGTCTTTGGTTTTCTATGTTGTGTCATCTGTACTATTATTTGTCTGTTTGTCTTTTTATTTTTGGTCATGGCGTTGTCAGTTTGTTTTCGATCTATGAGTTTGACTGTCCCTCTGGTATCTTTCGTCCCTTTTTTAGCCGTAAAATGAGTTCTCATGGAAAATTGCATTGTCTGTATTTACAGAAGTGTAACCTAAAGTTTTCGTTTAGAAATCAAACTTTACTTTGCATATATCAGCAAACAAACGAGTATATAGCTTGGAATTATAAGAAGTATACTAACCTGGATCTTTATGCAATCCTAGAATTAGTGCAGAATGAATAGGAATAATGCATGAATCAATATTTAAATATTGAGGATCACAATTATAGTCACAGATCAGTGTATTGAGCAAGTTATACCACTGTCTTTCAACTGCATTTGTTATACAAATCTGACCACCTAAAAATAAAATAAAAAAAAAAACAAATGAAAAAAGGTCAACGATAGAATATCATAGTAATGATACACAATAAAACTTTGGGTTTCCTAATATGATTTCCATGATAGATTGTTGCTGCTTTCGGTCACTGAATGTGTATTATAATCGGATACTACATGCCATAAGCAATACCATGATTGGCATTTACTAGTGGAACAGGAAACACTAGTTACTCTTCCAATCATCTGACTTTATCCCATGTTAATGGTTATGCTAAATTTAATTTTGCTCAGTCTTATTTTATATGATATGTTTTATTTGGTCTTTTTTTTATATTTTCTTATTTTGTCACTTTTTATATCGTCCTTTCTAAAATCTTCTTACTTTTTGGTGCATACTACATACAACACATTTCTTTTAAAGAGAATTAAGCTTTCTAAAAATCTTGCTATGAATGTGTATGGCGATGTTTATTGAAGAAACAAAAATGCAGTCCTAAACCATTCATGCTGTTGGGCAGAGGAACATGCTGTGAAGCATTTCTGGACCGGTAATTTCTTTGTGTGGCCAGTAGTTGTAATACTTCTGTATTTTACAATGAGTTAGCGGGTAAATAGTTACAGTTTTAAGTGACTTTTATTATTCGTGATTTTTTGTAATATGTTACTACTACACACTATTACAATAATTAATGACTGGATGTATTGTTATCAACATAAAAAAAATCCGTTCAAATTGGTGTTAAGTGCAATCTGAAACTTTCTGTGTTCTGCTCTGTGTTGAAGGTTTTAATGTTATATTGGGATGAAAGACAGCATCAATTTGTTCTAATTTTTTTTTTTTAACTTGATAAAGTGATTGAGTGTCATGAATTAATGCCGTGTACCCCTTTTTCTTAGATTTAGTTAAAGATGTTATAAAATTGAGAATGGAAATGGGGAATGTGTCAAAGAGACAACAACCCGACCATAGAACAGACAACAGCAGAAGGTCACCAACAGGTCTTCAATGCAGCGAGAAATTCCCGCACCCGGAGGCGTCCTTCAGCTGGCCCCTAAACAAATATGTATACTAATTCAGTGATAATGAACGCCATACTAAACTCCAAATTGTACACAAGAAACTAAAATTAAAAATAATACAAGACTAACAAAGGCTAGAGGCTCCTGACTTGGGACAGGCGCAAAAATGCGGCGGGGTTAAACATGTTTATGAGATCTCAACCCTCCCCCTATACCTCTAGCCAATGTAGAAAAGTAAACGCATAACAATACGCACATTAAAATTCCGTTCAAGAGAAGTCCGAGTCTGATGTCAGAAGATGTAACCAAAGAAAATAAACAAAATGACAATAATACATAAATAACAACAGACTACTAGCAGTTAACTGACATGCCAGCTCCAGACTTCAATTAAACTGATTGAAAGATTATGTCTTCATCATATGAATATCAGGCACAATCCTTCCCGTTAGGGGTTTAGTATCATACCATCATAACATATATGAGAAGAACATAACCCGTGTCATGCCAACAACTGGTTTTTAAATAAATGTGTTTAGTGCCGATGCAAAGACCCTATAAGTGAATCAATATTAACGCCAAAATATGCAATCTTTAATGACCTGACAACAGTATCGTAACTATATCCCTTCTTAAAAAGTCTATTTAAAGGTTTTGTTAGCTTCAGAGGTGAATACTGATGCAAATTTTTTACCTACATGTATTATAAATCCTGCAATTGAAAAAAGTGTTCATGTATAAAAGTTATCGTATGACATTATAATTTCATAATTATTTACATTGGATGTGTTTGTCACATGTGTAAACTTTACCTGGGTCTACTCTACCACCATTCCGGAGAAAACACTCTACTACCCTTTCAATTAAGTTTGAAGATTTTTCATTTGGAAATTCTTTAACTAGGTGAGAAATTAGTTGTTCAATAAGTATTTCAGATGCAAATCCAGAAAGACTCTGTATGCCATGCACCCTGTTATGCTTTGTTACCAGTTGATATATTCGTATCCATTTCCCTTGCTCCATTAAATAATGCATTATCTTATCAAACGGTTTTTGCGGTATTTTGCATAATTCTTCAGGAATTTCTGAAACGAAAAAAAAAACTTTCTTAATCAGTTTCTAACCTGTTTTGATACTGGAGCTAATACAGTTAGATTGTTATAAATCGAAATCCGATTGATAGTCCTAGAACTTCATATACCAGAAATAAACGATATAGTGATGTTAAAGACCGCTTTTTTTCCGAAATCTATTTTATATGCCAGCGCTTTGTGAATATCGGAAATGCAGCTGTTGCAAAAACTCATAAAATACATTAAGCTTATAATTTAGGGGCGAGACGCGCGTTTCGTCTTCATAAGACTCATCTCGCAAAACTAATACGAAGTTGAAAAGCTTTGAAAACCAAAAGTTGTACCTACTTTTACTAAGGTCGTTTATAGGCCTTGGATAAAAGTTTCGAATGATTTTTACATTTTATTAACAGTTGATTCATAGAAACTTACCCGCGAACTACTGGAATGTTAAATCAATTAAAAAATTTAGAGCATTGAAAACCAAACGTTCCGTCAACTAGTGTTCGTATAAAACCCTTCGTCTTTTGAATGTTTTTTTTTTCAACATTCCATGATCAGTTAATTTACGGAATGACTACTTGAATGGTAACATTCATTGGGACATAACGATCCCCAACAGTGGTATCGACCCAGTAGTTAAAAATCAACAACGACATAACTTAGTTCACAAGTTGTGCGATTCGTCTACATGAGGTTAATCAATTGCGCTCGAATAAAAAAGAATATGAAAAGTGCAGATAATTACCATCAACAAGACAGCAACAACCGAGACAAAAGACTTTACCCACCAAGAGGAGAACAAACGGGGTTACATATCGATTATAATCATTTGGTAATCATAATATTGATTATTATAACACATACATAAATAAAAAAAAATGTCTTGCCGGGTCGAATGTGATATATTAGAAAAACCAGGTGCAATTTTATCAAATCATAGAAATTTCTGTGGTCAAACCTATAATCAATCTAATGAGACAGTCCTAAAATTCAACAATCCTCTAATCCAACGGTCCTATCATTCGACAGCCCGTTTTCTCCGACGCGCGGTTACTTGTCTCTGCTGAAAAAATATACCTAAAGACATGTACCGTTTGATGATAAACTGTTTCACAGAGACGGGAGTTTTGTGCTTGTGGTCCGTAGGTTCTAGTACACTATTTGATTACCAAGACCTTTGAAAATCCTTTCTAATGCGTAAAATTTTTATAATTTATGCACAGAATAATCTACTGATGAGGAAAGTTCAAATCAAGTTACAACAGAAGTTACTGTATACGTCGTATACAGAAAGTAAAGTGAATATATACTTTAAGCACATAGGCCTCGAGACACAGGCCTACATATATCGTATATATGGACCATTAAGATGAGGCTTATAGAAAAGGGCCCTTAATGGTAAGTTTTGCTAGGATTTGTCTATGGACGCAGCTGTTTGTAAAACCTTTAAGGTTTCAGCAAGAACTGGCACCTAGGAATAAAATATTTTACAAGCCTTACTTTTCGAAATATGAAAGCGCCGTCCAAAATAACCAAATATCAAACTAAGTGTTAACCTCCTCAGTACGATCGAGCAACAGCTAATCTGCTATATCGCAATTGTAAATTAAATTTGTGTAGTAATTCCACTAAAGTAAAGAAAACTTAGTAACATAAGTATACAATAAGGCGTCACTGTCATTCATAATATTTCTATACGCTGACGTGGTTCCCCTTTTTATTTAATTTTGAACTCCTTACTCCTCTGTTAACAATATTTTGTCTGAGTTGATGTTGTCGGAATGTGCCATGAATAAAAAAGTTCGTCTCTTCATACTGGGTTGATTTGCTTACAATTAAAACTACATGTATAGCCTCGGGGTAGGTTTCATTGTTTTTATCTTAAGAATTGTGCAGCGGCGGATTTCGGGGGGGGGGGGGGTGCCTGCCCCCCTTATGAAGCTCCATTTATGGTTAATCCAGACTTTCTACCGCTTCCATTACAAATTTTGTCTAGTTTGGGGGTCCGCGGCCCCCCTTCAAAATCCTGGATTCGCATCTGATGTGTGGATCTTCTATACAAAAAGAGGCAGATGCACTGTAGTCATCGGATTAATTTTCATAGATTAATTTAAGTTTTTTACAGTCGTTTCACGACGTGCCAACATTCGTCTGCCATTGTAATTTTACTTTCATTACACGTTTTATTTAAAATAACGGATTGTGTGCAGTCGGTGCACCATCCAGAAAAAAATGTCAAGACCATACAAACACCTGTTTATGCAAAGTTTTTCTGTTTATAGCTTTGATCCACTTAAGTTTTGTTGGCTCGTCAATAGGCATCAAATGAAACTTATACATGTTATATGGAATCAAACAAGGGCAGTCATTGTGCAACTCGTTGTGTAATTCAAATATTGATTGTTTCCCACATCTACGATTATTTGTACAACTATTAACTGCACAAGAAATGCCTCTACCTTTTTTATAATTTTCGGCAGTATCCATAGTAAAATAAATCAGAAAATGAAAGAAATACAAATGTAAACAGAAAGTCGATAATGTTTTGATCAATACACGTGCTTTATTTTTCACGGTTGTTATGGCTGATCGGTCACGTGAGAGGTTAATGGATGCGCCCATGTTTTCTCGGTCAATTATAGATAAACCCGTCTATATTTGAGTCCCTAAATTAAACAAAGTAGACTCTTGTTTAAATAAAAAAAAATGTTAAATACAAATCTAGGAATACTGGCACAATCATCATCAAATTGAAAGTTTTCTTCGTTTATTGCTCCTTTAATGAATTGCTGCAAAGAACAGTCTGACCAGTAATAGATTAATTAAGAGGATGTAAATTACACCATTAGGAGAATGGATCAATAAGAACAATCCGACAACCTTCAGTTTGTGCAACTTAATTACCTAGCTTTACAAAATATTTTTGCAGTTATTGAAAGGAATTGCACTGCGTTATTGAACCACGCCATCCTGTACTTTGATATCGGTGGTTTCATTTTGGAGCTGATTTCATACAGCTACACCAATAGAGCAGTAAGACACGATATGTGGAATGTGAAATATCAATTTCCACAGATTTTCAATGAGAAAAATGAAATATGTTGTATGAAGGATTGACGAAAGTAATAATTTGCAGTTGATAGTACTGACTGGGTAAACGTACTATTATTACCCCAATAATTTTTAATTTCAATTCAGACTTGATGCCCATTTTATATAGTCTTACTTGCTACATTCTATTTAAAAAATGGATGGGAATATTTTTGTCTTTCCAGAGCCGATTTTCATAAAAAAATATCCTGATACAGGTTTACTTACCGAAATCTGATGATTCAGCAAGGAAGTCAGAAATCATTAAAACTGAGTCCTTTTCTATTTGTTTGTGCCTCGGATATCTGTGTTTTGACTTAATAAGCCTTAACAGATCTTTGAATGCGAGTGATGGGTCTTCTACGATTATGGTTTTGCATTTATTAAACGTATCCTGGCATGGTTTGCATTTATCTTCAACCTCATTATTTTGTTCTTCGTGTTTTGGGATTTGATTTTCTGTTTGTTGTTTTTAATTTAATGCTGCATCTGACTTTAATTGTGTTGCTTTTGAACTTTCCCTACCATGATAGTCTGGTTTTTGTACATCTATGAATATACCATAAAAATTGAAAATATAGTAAAATTGCAAAGAATGACAATGCTTGTTCTGATATGGACCTTAGCAAGGTGTACAAAACTATCTCTTAATGATATTTGTTTATGCATTAAGTTAAAACTTGATTTGTGTTGCTTGTGAATATTTGTTCCATAGCGATCTGGTTTGTTCTTATATATACAAATATAAATACTGACAAATGAAAAATATGCATATGATGAAAATGTTAGTTATGATAAAGACCTGAGACATGTCATTACATCACTCTTCGTACCACCAATCCCATTCTCTTTTCCATGATTGGGACATACCCATATGCGAATCATCTTATTTTTGCTTGCAAAGAGTAACACAACGGATGCCTCTGGTGAAGCAGAAACTGTTTTCCTTTCCGAAGTACATGAGTAAATCCCTAGTGTAGTCTCAATTATTAAGGTGTTTTTCCTGCTACCAATGCATACTTCTAAATGATTTTTTATCTGCATTGTTTCTTCTTTTGGTGTTTATTTTTGATTTTTTTGTTGTAACAATTTCAACGTTGTATGTTTATGTTTATATATATAACCTCTGGTCCTCTTGTCGTGTTGGAGGCTAATCAAGTGTCTTGTCTTGTCTTCTTGTTCAGTTTTTAGTTTTTTTGTGTAGGAATTTGTTATTGTTATTTGTCTTTTCGCCTTTTTTCTTTTTTTATGGAATGATGATGTCCGTTTTCATTGAACTTATGATTTTTGATTGCCCTTTTGGGATCTTTGGTTACTTACAAAACTATGACGAAATTATCAATTCTTATGGAAAAAATTCTGACTTTATTTGTGTTGCTGGTGGATATTTTCGAATATGATAGTATGCTATTCTGAATATAATTTGATAAAATACAACATCGATTTTTATTCATAAATGTATATAGATGTATGACTATGCAAAAGTTAACATGCACTTTACACAAAAGTATTTACTTAGAAACTGACTCTTTTCAGATTAAACTGTACGCTTGAAAAAAAAAACAATAATTCTACAAAAACTCAAGAGCTTTCTTCCTTGAATTCTAATACGACATTGTCTTAAGAATGGAGTTAAACTATTACTATCAGAACTAAGTACTTAAATTTAGAATCTTGACTTAAAGAAGGTATTCTTTACGAACCTTCAAAAGCAGTCATTTTTATCATATGCTTCTGAAGGACTTTCCTTGATCTTTTGTCGTCTTTAGGAAGAAGATCAATGGCAAGCTTGCCATCATTATTTTTTAGATACGGGTTGATATTAGTTGTAATCAGAATTTCGATAACCTCATTCCTTCCTATTTTAGGTTTTTCTATTTTTTGTGCAGCTGCAACATGAAGACCAGAATTTCCTTTACAGTCTGTAATGCTGCTATTTTCTCCAGTTTGTAATTGATGACATACGACTTTAAGCACGTTTGGAACACCTTTTATGAAAAGATACATACTGTAAAGATAGTCAACATTAAGATATATGCCATAAACAAAGATATCATTTTAGTTCTTCAATTAGTTCAGGCACAAAATAAGTCAAAATCATCATCAACACTTGTAATTTTGTTGTATGATACACATGAACATCTATATTACCAACGGACAAAAAAGTGACAAACAAACAAAACTTCCAACAGTATTGCCAACAGATTTATACAAAGAACAAAACTGCAAAATATGCTATGCTATAAATGGCTCTGATTAAAACAAAGTTATAAAATTCAATAGTGACCTTGTCAAAGTCGATAGAAAAATACGAAAGAAAAGTAATTTGGAATAAAGACAACAACAATTACTGGATTATATTTTTATATTTATAGAAATGTTAGCTACTTTTACTGATGTTCCTCACGTTTAAAACTTTTCCGTTATATTTTCTTACTTCTCTTTCTGTTACATGGACAATGCATTCAAAAATTACCCAACACCTTCAAATAGTCAATAATTTCAAATTATCTTTTTTATAACAAGCAACATTACTTATTTTCTTTTCTTTGTTGTTGACTTTTTTATGACAGGGTTTTTTTCGACCAGGGTAAGATGCATTTAACGCTCCACTTTATAAGATTGACTCCTTTGTTAAAATATCGAAAATGGTAGAAGCAACTTCTAATACAAACAAATTTACATAATCATATAATAAAATTAAGGACAGGACCATTGCCTAATGGTCTCATTCTTATACATCTTGTCTGTATCTACGCTTCGCTTGTGAGGATCTGACAACGCTCCGTTCTCTTTTCTGTTCTGAAAATTATTACGACAACCAATGAAAATTCGGCGGACGAATTTGTTGGGAAGTGTATCAAAACGGCAAAACCCAACGATCCCGAACAGATTTTCAAAAAATTTAGAAAGCAATATCATATCAGATACTTATAATCGAGACGTGAACAAATTATCTGTATTTCAATCAGATTGAACTGTGCGATTGATATTTTAGAACAAATAAGTCAAAATAGTAGTAATGGCAAACATACGAGATGGACGAAGAAAAATGTTATATGTTCATTTATAATTCACTTCAATTTTTCTATATGTTTTAAATCAGCATTTTCATTGAATCAGTTTATCTATATATTTCAATATGGCTGATAATACGGGAGTTAATTTGGCGATAAATACATCTGAACCAATTGATAAGGAAACAGCTTACCAGTAAAGCAAGTCATTCTAACTGCTGCGTTGATAAAAGTGTCGTCTTGTTGTGTCGATAAATTTGTATATTGACAGCCACACAGTATCAGGTAAGCAATGAAAAACATACATTCAGGAAACTTCTCTAGCAATTCCATGCCACAGAGCGGTTCAAGGTCAAAATCCAGATGTATATAAATAGCATCTAGAGTTCGCATGAAATTTGCGATGTATTTCGCTGCCTCCAGTTCTCTTTCTAATATAAAACTATGCAAGACATATACCCAGATATCAAATCCCACTGGAAACGGAATCAATGTTTGTATGTCAGTCGACGCTGAAATATTGAAATTTTCATTATAATTTAGAAACAATTTATTTTGTCTTATTAGAAAAACGAAAACGAAGTTTGTGCTGTTATTAATTCCTGATTATTTCAAATATAAACTGCACCTGTCATTTGATATATCAACACCAAATCTATTGCATCAAGGATTTCAGTCACAAAGACGCATTTGAGACCTCTACACTCAAGCATGTAAAATTCAAGCATCCCAATTGCTCTTGTTCATCGTCCCAATACAAATATAATCCCACTTGTCATGTTATAATTGGAAAAGTCCCATTGGTCATGTTATTATTGGAGACCTTGACATCGTAAACAATTAACAGATAAATTAGCCAAATGCCCGAATAACTGAATTCCCCAGCCCATTAAATGGAAGAAAACTTCAGATTACTGATGAATGCAGTTGAAAACTCAGCTAAAAAATGTGGTTTTGTCATTACTTAATATGGTTTTGTCATTACTTAATTATTATTTTTTTCATTACTTAATATGGTTTTGTCATTACTAAATATGATTTCAATATTATTTAACATGTGGTTTGTCATTCTTTGATATGGTTGTCACATTACTTGATGAGGTAAAACTACGGTAAAACTAAGTGACCATTTGGGAAAAATCAGTTCATTTTTAAAATGATTTCAAGGAGGGTTGTATGATATTAAAAAAGTTCGAGTTACTGTTCAGCATTATTTGATATGAAAAGGGTGGGCATGCGAGTTCCAAGGTTAATTTAAAAGGGTGAAGTTCTTAAAACCTGACAAAATCAATATATATATATATATACTCTATATTCAGGTGTTGCTGAAATGTTCCTATAGTGGGGTAAAATTTGAGTAATGTTTATTGTTCTGCAGTTAAGAACTGACTCTAACTTCATTATCAATTTATAGATGTAACACATGAAGCAGACCTAACTGTATATGTGGTATTCTTTATTTCAAGTTTAATGGAACAATACCCCTTCCACATAGTCATATAACTTAAATAATTAGGACTAGCTCTTGT
This sequence comes from Mytilus californianus, assembly GCF_021869535.1. NCBI lineage: Eukaryota > Metazoa > Mollusca > Bivalvia > Mytilida > Mytilidae > Mytilus > Mytilus californianus. The sequence goes on along the minus strand of NW_026262581.1, from coordinate 52,259,542 downwards.
ATGATATATGCCTAATACAAATAAAGAAACAAACCTGTTTCATACTAGAAAAGAAGCACTGACGTAAAATTTCGGAATTTTATAAACATACATACGATAAATTGAGATAACTGAACGACAAGAAAAGTTGAAAGGGAATATGTTTTTGTTTGTTGATCAAGGACTTTTTATAAAGCAAAGTATATATTTTGTTCAATTTAAAAGAGATGTTAGCAGACTTTTTAAGACAATTTGGTATGAAAAGTGGGATGGATAAGTGAATGAAAGTAGCTACGCGAATGTAGTGCAAAATCATCGACTCTCTATGCAGATATATATAAATATATATTAAAGAACTGTTGTACCTAAGCTCCTTTACTAATCTAAATAAATAAAAAAAATATCTTTATTATTGAATCAAAAGTTCTAATTTAAAAAATACATACCACCTTCATTGTTTAAACGAAGAAAAACAAGGCAAATTTTTTTTAAGATTTCTACCATCCTTGATATATTTGTAGTTGGGAAAGTAAGACTGTAGCCATGAAGCACGATTGCGTTTGTATACGAATGTAGAGCAGGTTGATAGCTCTTGCCGAAAAATAAAACATCCCCAAGCATACAGTATGCCTGTAAATATAAAAGCATACATTAATAAAGTGCTCAGTCAATAGATTTTGTTTGAAGGGAGGGAGAAAAATTTGATTGCAGTTAAATGTTAATTGTCAAAAGGGTACTTCACGTCTCAATGCAATACTTGTAAAAGCAATTAGGCAGAAAATGTTATCTACTAGTTAATAGTAGATAATGTAGTATTCTCTCCGGGTTTTAGTTGGGTTCGTGTTACTCAGTCTTTATTGTTATCTGTGGTAATTTGTAGACTGTTGAATGTTTGTTCGTCGGTGTTCTATTGACCATTTTTCTTCAACTTATGGTTAGTGATTGCCCCCTTGATGTCTTCTCAATTTGTAATGTCCATCTCAAAGACGCAATGTAAATTGAAAAATTATGAGAGAAATAAAAAGAGAAAATGAGGGGAATTGCCCTCCTTCGAATTACTCACTAAGCATTTTCAACAAAAGTTATTTTTCTAAACTAATACTTAATGATCCCAAAGCTTACTTTATCACATGTTGGGTTATACTTCACACTGTCATTTGCAGTAATTAAAGCAGCTTCCACATTCCTAAGATTTAAATGACATTCTGATATATTTCTCATCAAACTTGACAACTCTTTGTTAATTCCTTGCATCTCGTTTGGGTTAAATGTCAACAGGGCACTAAAACACGATTGTAAGGCGGCAGTGTAGTCTTTCTGTGATATTTCCTTTTTAACTTGTTCAAGAAGTTGATCTTGTATTTTTAAACCACTTTCTCCGCCTAAAATTATTTAATACTATTATTAAGACTTAATGTTTATATTTATATATATTTGGTTTTTCGCTGGAATTGTTAAACATTTTGTCATATCGGAGCCTTTTATAGCTGACTATACGGTATTAGTTTTGCCTATCGTTGAAGGTTGTATGGTGACCTATAGTTTCTTAAATCCACATTATTTGCACTTTCCGATAGTGTGTGTGCGTGTGTGTGTGTGTTTTCACGATATCAGGCAACCTCCATTTGTTTAACAATTTTAACAAACTACACATTAGTAAAATTGATAATACCTTAATTCCCGTTGAATGTTTTCCCGAAATTGAGAAAAAAACACAAGACAAAATAAACTTATCTCGTTCTTCACTTTATATATTTATCACATATTTCTTGCATTGTCTTTCTCTTGTAACAATCTATTGACATACTGACTATGCTAGAATAAAATGAAAGTTATCTAAACTCATACGTTTCACAATTTCGTGTACCTGATAGAACCCTAGTTTAGTAGAGGCTTTACCATTTTGCGTATTTGTGTATTTGGATGTCATTACGAACGGTGTATTTTTCTTTATTTAGAATAATAGAAAAATAAGTTTATAAAGTCATTGTAAGCGATCGTCAAAAGGTAATCAGAATATTTTTTCAGAACAGTCTTATACCTCTTATTTTGCAAATAGGTCTAAAACTTACTCCTAGAAATTTTCTGTAGTTTGTCGTGTAATTCGCCAAAATGTTGTTTTTGTAAGTAGTCTATTGGTAAACTATGTTCATTGTCTCTACAACTAGCTGTGAAGTTTTTTTCACTTAAAATAAACACGACTTTCTTCATTAACTGGCAGTCTTGTGTATATCCATTTTTGGTTATCACATGGTAAGGAGACTCGTTGTTACCATTTAAATATTCATTGACGAAAGGAGTTCCTTGAACAGGCATTTGTTCTAACAAACGTACGTCACCTGAATTATATAATTTATACAGTTTATATTTTCATTTAAATTTATATATCAAAATTTTTTTAGATTATTGACAGACAATTACAGATGACCAAAAAATAAACATAACATTTTTAACCTCTGAGAAGCATTCATTATATTATCAGCATAACAATGTAACTTATTCTTGTTTTTGTCCACATCATTTAAATTGAAAAATTTAAAGGTAGAACTCCTTTCATTTGAATTTATTTCTCACTTGTGCCTTATCCAATCTGTCCTTAAATGAATCTTTACCAAAATTTACAATTGGTTCAGATGTATTATCGCAGCTTCATGTTTGTACTATGGGTCCCCGCAATACTGTGTCATCTTTAAACAAAACTAAAAACCATAAAAAACGGTACCCGTCAATAATGCCTTCCAATTTCTTAAAACGAATGTTTTTATACATTTTGGCTAGTTAAGTATTTATTAAAAAAAATCGCATAACAAAGATGTATACAATGGAAGTAAAACTGTGCATTACATTTCAAATACAAACGTTTTATTCATTGTAAATCCGGAAATTAACTGATGCATAATTAATCATCCAGACTCTTTAACATTCAAGGAGGTTTCCTCAACTTTCTGATTTTGATCAAAGAAAATAAAAACAAATACAATTTCGGTCATTTATTTTACATTTATTTTATAAAATAATTAGTTTTCTCAAACTTAAAATAGTTGAAGAATAACTATATAAATAAGCGTTGCATTTAATTTAGGTAAACGGCCCTGGGTATATTAAGCCTAACTGATAACACTGCTACATAAGTTTTAGAGTCATAAGTTTGTCGACTGTATCAGGTGAGGATTTTACTAATTACTGTAGACAGTTATAGTCAATCCTACTTCTGTTACGAATTTTTATATCAACTGAATTAAGCTGAGTACATTCTTATGCAACTAGCTGTACAGCACCTGATGCTTTTCTTGGGTTTTTTTTACCAAAACATTTTCATTAATTTCAATGGATTTAGTATCTTTAGTTTGTTTCTCGTAAAGTAAAGTATTTATAAGAGCTAGAGTTTCCAAAGAGCATTAATGAATCGAGCATCTGGCAAAAATGTGCCATATTGGTATTTTTACATAAAAATCAGGATACAATAATTATATAAAAAGTTAATTCCCTCCCAAAACGGCACTCAACTTATGTTAACGACCAATTTAAAAAAAATTGAATATATTATCAATTTGGTGTTTATTTGTTTTCTGTTCACCATTTGTTTCTGTCCTGTTTAAACAAATAAAATAATGTTTATAAATATGTCATATGTCGTTCACAAACTAAATTATAATCATGCTAAGGAACTTTCATGTCAAGTTTAGTTTAAATAGTTTAGTTGTTTTAAGAAAACATAAATGTCAATAATAGGTAAAAAGTGTCACTTAATAACTTCATGTGCCATTTACCGCCTTTGTTTCCAATTTTAGAAATGTTTGCAAAAGGAAACCACATCTAGGTAAGATAAACTATAATGCCTGATAAAAAATACATTAGAGGTTTTTATACCCAATTCTTTGATCTTCTATAGTTGTTACTTCTCACCTGTAATAAGAGCATATTTCACAGCAGCGTGGATACAGTAGTCCTTGGCATCGTGTTTAAAGTTGAGAAATTGCTCATGCTTGAACAGGAGAACAATCAATGTTGGCGTTAACCAATTTGAAACTAATTTATCAGTTTTATTTTCTTCTATAAATTTGAACACGGTGCTCAGTTGCATCTTACTTGTGTCAACGGAACATGCAACCCCATAACCTAAAGTCAAAAATAATTCAAATTATTAAGATAAACTTTCAAGTACTTCATCATGGTATATCTGTTTTCAATGTTCATAGTAAACTTAGTTAATTTCTTTGAAATGAAAATCCCATGACACCAAAGGTTCACTAGTATTAAGCTTGGTTACATTGATGTTATAAACATCATTGCAATATGGTGAATTGTCAACTATTTCTATTTTTGCCTATTCAAAGTTCTATTACATTGTTCGCAAAACGTTTAGGGTTGCAATTATTGCAAATGTTCATTACACACAAACACACACATGCAAATGAAAAGACGATTCAAAAGTAGCCATCGTGACGAGGAGTGTTCGACTCAGATCTTTATTGACATGGGATGCCAATTTTCCAGTCGAAGATATGTGTTTCTCTCTTGATACTAACGTTTCCTATACCAATAAAAACTAGCCGCTATGTTATAGCCAGGTGTGCCAAAATGGTCTTTAAACACCAACAAATAAACAAACAAAATCACAAAGGTAATCAAATTCAATAAAGGATAGACAACGCCATGGCAAAACATATGAAAATACGACCACTGGGCGAAACATATTAAGAAGCTAAAACTTAGCTATGGCATAAGAAAAGTCAGCAGTGTTTCTCGTGTAAAAATCCGATTAGACATCCTATGCAGTGATATATCAATATACATTATAAAAAGTCCATACCCCAAACGCCAGTGGGTTACTTACGGACGAGTATACGCATATGGATATGTATGGTCCAAATTCGCGTATGGTCCGGAACAATAACATATTTCTTGAGGTGATTTCAACATACAGACGATATTCAATTTAGTATTAAATAGACCTGTTTTACACTCGTATGAAACAGAATTTATACAAAATATTCTTTTCGATCAGTCACCCTTTTTCAGTCGGAACTAACAAATACCAATACTGTAAATTCAGAAATTATTGCGAGGTTTTTATTAATGCGAATAATGCGACTGGGTGACTATCGCAATAATAAGAACTCGCATTCTGATATCTGTTACATATATCTGTATGCAGATTTTCATGATATCGCAATAATTAATCTCGCATTTTTGTCCATTTTTGAAAAATCGCAATAATAAATGCACGCAATAATTTCTGAATTTACAGTACTTATTACATCCAAAATGCCTTTGTTAACTTGAAATTAAAGGTACTAAAGAAATAAGCTACTGCTTCATAACTTTTTTCTTGAAGATAATACAAGGGACAAACTGAACAGGAAGATCTAATGCAATTGCAAAAAATTCAGTTTTCTATTGTCAGCTTCTCATTCATTCATCAATAGTAAAACCCAATCTCCACCAGCCTTTGTCGTTCACATATCTAAGTTGATAAAATAGGCTAGAGCGTATTCTTAAACAGTCGATTTCATTAACAGAAATATAATCTTAACCCCAAAACTACTACTGCAATCTTATAATGAATACCTAAACTTCACAAAAATCTTACAAAGAACAATACATAGCCTGGTCGTTCGGATGTTTGACTAGAAAAATGTAAGACAACACTTTATAAACGTCATGCGTCCGAGTCGCTTTTCTTGATTCATCAGGAACACTCAAACCGAATATTTGAAAGTCAAGGATGCATAAGAAAAGGGTCGCACCACAATAATTGATACAGTAAAAAGTAAAATAACAAAAATACCGAACTCCAAGGAATATTCTTAACGGAAAGTCCCTTTTCAAATGGCAAAATCAAATGCTCAATCAAATCAAACGAATGGAAAAGAACTGTAATGTTCCTGACTTGGTACAGGCATATCCTTATGTAGAAAACCTGGTTTTATAGCTAGCTAAACCTCTCATTTAAATGAAAGTAGCATAGAATTCCATTATATTGACAACAAAGTGTGAGCTAAACAAACGGACATAATAGGTAAAAATGTCATAATTAGGGGTACAGCAGTCACCATTGTGTTATAATCTTAATCAGTATAAAAACAAACAACTGTGTCAACAAAGACAAACCAAACAGCATATAGACACTCTATAGACAAAGCACCTAAGCAAAAATGAAAGACAAGAATACAAAAAATGACCATAGCACAATAACACAATGGCGGGATGTATAAACACCGAGCCATGCCAAAAGGATATTACCAAAAATGGATTAAAGTGGCTAGGGTGTCTTCCTCCATCTTGGATTTTGAAGTAGCAGATAACAATTGGTCTAGATCCTTAATGAAATGTGCAAATGTTGAGAGTAGTATGTAATTCATGTGTAAGACTTTTCATGTTAATATAGAAAATTATGTGTTTTATCATATTTACGGCTATATTTTCTAAAAAACGCAATATTTTCGTTTGATTCATTTTTTTTCAACTTTGTCATATAAGGCGAGATAACTCAGATAGTAGGGGAGATAACTCAAATAAAGTAATTTTTATAATAGAAAGTGTTGTTAATATACCTATTTTAATATGTAACAAGAAAACAAGATCGGTGACCCCATTTTTTCTTTTTCTTTTCTGAAAGCATGCTATAAGAGCTATATTCTCACATTTTAACTTAAAATTCTATGGTGTAGTTTCGTTTTTATCACACAAAATGGGATTTTCCATGCATAATCTATACAAAATCTGACAATTTTGTACAACCTGTAGCGTGCAAAAAAGTCCGGTGAACCATACTTTTTATTATATTTTGGAAAAAAGCATGATAAAAACTACATTTTGACAAATTATTAAAAAATTCTATGGATTTTAATTAAGACCCCCCACCCCATCCACCTTAAACAGTAAAAGTTGAAAATATACAAAGACAAATAAAAAGAACACTATAACACGTAATTAAGATGATAAACAAAGTCAGTACCTAGAATCTATACTTGGAGACCATCATGTATTATTTGTGAAGTTGATACGGAATATTTATCAACAAGGTCTTGGTATCTTCTGATGAATATTTTTATAAAAAGGACGAGATGTTCTTTGACATAAGCCTGGTTCTTCAACTTTCTGCTTAGACACTGATGACGTTTTATAAAGTCTGAGTAGCAGCTGCAAGATCTTGAATACCGAATGAGTTGGGAAATGTATATCCCATATGCAGGTGAGGGTAGTATATTGCTGCTGAGGTGGTGGAAATTTATAATTTCAAAATTAAAATTGTCTCGTTTGTCATAGATTCTTGTACTAAGATGACTGCTTATGTCAAATTCGAGGTAAACGTCATAAATTGAGGCGGAGGAAGCCGTGTCTCTGTTGTTTCATCAATTTTAGTTCTAGAGGATATATTAATGAAACCCAATCAGAAAAGATTGGATTGTTAATGGCAAGAATATCTGAAATATATATCTGAAAACGAAATTTAATGATCTGGCTTCTTTGATCTTCTTGTTTTTGACAAGTGTCTGAAGGAACTCCGACTCATATGAAAATAAGAAGAGGTCGGCAAAGAGAGGCGCACAGTTCGTTCTCATAGGAATGCCAACAATTTGTTGAAAAAGTCTACCTCCAATCCAACAAATATGTTGTCAGTAAGAAACTCCAGCATACTGATCACTTGTTCCTCGTAGTAGCATGTTTTACCTTTTTGTTGACTATTAACAATTATGCTGTAAAGTATACCAAAGCAATAAATATATAACATATGCTACCATTTTTATATTGACAAACATTGTGAATTATTTCTCTTAGACGATTTTTCAATTTCACATGGGGAATGGTGGTATAAAGAATTTCTTAAGAGTTTTTTAGAACCCACATTTTGTTAATACCACTACGTGAGTAAACAGTTGCACAGTATTTCTGAAGACCAACTTTCACAGCGGACAGAATTTTTTTCAATCTAATAGACAATTCCTTTGCAGAATATGCAGATGAGCCTTCAATGTACCGGAATTTTGTGGAGCTTAGGTATCCAATCCAAACAAGGTAAGTCCTAAGATTTTCGTTCAATGTAATGTTCATTAAAGCCATGAAGGACTTATGATTCGCCGAAATCGCATCCTTGTCAAATAATTGTTTTTGTATGTGGGAATACCATTTATTCTAAATTCTTTTACAAGGCACTCGTAGTAGTACGATTTATATACAAAAACAATATTATTTGAAGCTTTGTCTGCAGCAACAACATATTTACCGTAAAGAGATGATAGACATTTCACAGCTTCTTTGTATCTGAATACGGAATTTGGTCGATCATTCTTATAGTTTTTAACTTTTTTACTCGACATTTTATCATAGACCTGATTGCTTAAACCACTTCTGACAAATTGTCAAGTTGAACTTCTTCCCGTTTATCCAATGTTCTGGCGTAGTTCTCAATGGAATCCATAATTAGTTTGAAGTTATGGTTCCAATTGATGTGTTGGGGTTCTCTGAGCTTAGCACCATGATATATCACCTTTCGGAGATGTTCATGTTGAATTATGTTTAGATCCCCAGTAATAACATGGTCAGAGGGACTGTAAATATAAGGCGAGTGGGAACAGTCAGATGTCAGAGTGTTTTTGTAGGTATTATTCTAAATCAAGGTTCTGCAATGCTTGCTTATAGTTAAACACTTTAGGTGCAATGGTTTTTGTGTTAATGTAGGATACAATAGGAACAGACTGATTTTTTAAACAAGAATGTGTCCATAGTACACGGATGCCCCACTCGCACTATCATTTTATATGTTCAGTGGACCGTGAAATTGGGGGTCAAAACTCTTATTTGGCATTAAAATTAGAAAGCTCATATCATAGGGAACATGTGTACGAAGTTTCAAGTTGATTGGACTTCAACTTCATCAAAAACTACCTTGACCAAAAACTTTAACCTGAAGCGGGACAGACAGACGGACGAACAAACGGACGCACAGACCGAAAAACATAATGCCCCTCTACTATCGTAGGTGGGGCATAATAAAGTGGAATTTTTTATGTTACCTCTTTGTGATGAAGAACGCTGCTGATGTTGGTATATTCCTTTATTAATAGAAAACTGAACTGGAAGGAATTTCCTATTTTCATCATCATATGGTTCCATTCTTACTGGTTTAAAAAAGCGGGAAAGAGCTACATCATAAATTATACTTACTAGTCTGTATATTGGAGAAAATGTATTTATGTATCCCATGTCAAGCGCATAATCTTTCAAAGATTTTAGAAAATTAACAGGCAGTGAAAAAAATAGTTCTTATGTAATGAATTCCTAGCGGATGATGAAGATATTAAAGAAGGTCATCAAAGCTCCCAGATTTCGATCTAGATTTGGAAGACTTTTTTTACATTGGACCGATGGTAATGTTTTTGCCCATTACTATGCTGGGGTTTTAGTTAGTATTAAATATGCTCATTAAATTTACATTAATTTAAGCTGAACTTGACAAATTTCCTACTCCTTTGATGTTATCATTGCAACCATATAGCCTTTAGAAATATTGTGATGAGGTTTTTTCAAGCTGCAGTGTCAATTAGATGGGGAATATTAAAAATTATAAAGATCTACTCCAACCTCTTAAACACAATTTTGCAGTAATATAAAAAAACTTTGATTTGTCTACGCTTTACACTAATATTCCCCATGTTCAGTTGAAAGATTGACTACATCGCCTCAATAACCAGAGCTTTTTCTACAAGAATGAGAAAAGTAAAGATCCTTGTTTTAGCTAATAAATTCTTGCATTTTGACAAAGGACTACACTGATTCCATCAACTAATACACCGAAGATAATATCATCAAAATGATGAACTTTTTGAACAATAGCATATTTGTTGAGTTCGGTATTCCAATTGGTAATAACTGTGCACCACTACTGGCCGACATATTTTTGTACTCATGTGAAGCAAAATTCATACAGAACCTTTTCAAAAATAAAAAAATAACTAGATACGGACGATGCCCCCTGCTGCTCTTCCATATGCATGAGTACAGTTCCATATACTTTAGATTTGACAAACAGTGATGTTGAAGTGCAACTTGAAATTGTTGCGCTGTCTGTAAGACACAAATGATGCTCCCGCCTGATCATAAGAAATTATAAATTTAACACTATGTTTAATAATCTATCTTTTATTTTTATTCTGAATGACTACACTTGCAGAACTGAATGTCCAGCCAAAAGGCTTCAACTTCCCAGTTTTAGTAGTCACCCAAATCAACTGTCTATTTCCAGTGGTCACCATGTTCAACTTCCCGATATTGATTACATATTTGACAATCTTATTTATTGCATTAAGGATATTAAACTGAAGAAGTACAAACCATTTTTCAATTATATAGCAAGTGAGAAGGAAATAAAGTCCAACTACCGGTTTTTGTGAATATCTAAAATCTCCCCTTTCTGACTTTTAATACAAAGAAAATTACTAAGTTCAAATACCTGGCATTTTGAAAAAAATCAAATCCTGTGGACATGCACACTTCCATTATATGTACAAACAACCTACAAAATATACTTTACCTCAAAAACTGTAGGAGGAGATAGCTAGACAAACCATGATCTGTTTATGCAGCTAGTACCAAAAAATGACTAAGTCCAATTACCTTGCATTTTGAGAATATTTGAAAAAAATTTAAATCCTGTGGACATAGATATAAGAAGATGTGGTATGAGTGCCAATGAGACAACTCTCCATCCAAGTCACAATTTGCAAAGTAAACCATTATAGGTCAAAGTACGGCCTTCAACACGGAGCCTTGGATCACACCGAACAGCAAGCTACAAAGGGCCCCAAAAATGACTAGTGTAAAACCATTCAAACAGGAAAACCAATGGTCTAATCTATAAAAAAACGAGAAACAATTATGAACCACATCAACAAACGACAACCACTGAACATCAGGTTCCTGACTTAGGACAGGTGCAAACAAATGCAGCGGGTTTAAACGTTTTATAGGCGCCAACCTTCACCCTACCTGAAACAATAGTGTAACATCACAACATAGAAAGACACACTATAAAATATCAATTGAAATGGCTTAACTCAATCAAAAGACATATTGACAAAAACAACTGAACATGCACACTTCCATTATGTGTACAAACAACCTACAAAATATTAAAGCTGTAGCTCAAAAACTGTAGGAGGAGATAGCCGGACAAATCATGTATCTATATCCACACGGTCGAACGGACGGACGGACAGACAGGAGTAAATTAATATCCACCTCGACATTTTGTCGCGGGGGCTTAAAAAGCCTTCATATACAGTAGTGTCCGGTAATTCCGCCCGTCCGGTAAACCCGCCCACTCCCATTTACTTCCGTTATTGTAACTTCCGTGAATATTTCATAGGAACTGTACTTTTCATCACTGCATGTCAAATTTTAAAGAAAAATCCTTTATTACGAAAATATCTAGTGATATATATAATACAGTTCCTAAAGCTAACGATAATCATATTATTGCTAACAAAACTCGTTTCTGACTTGAAATTTTTTTTTTCGATTGTCTGGAATCCCTTTATAAGTGGTCTTTTAATAGATCATCTTTTCCTTTCATAAATATGTGATAAACTGGCTCTCCATACATATTGATTGCACATGGGCGGATTTACCGGACAAATAAATTTCCGATAAAAACACAGGTGACCCACTTGTTATGTTGGTTTTAAAATTTATTTCAGATATGTTTGGAAAATGAGATAAACTACTCAAAGTTGATTTGTCAGTGAATCGATTTATATTAAATTTGATACAATTTGTATATAATTAAGCAGAAATACATAGGATCAAAGCCTTATGTGGGCGGATTTACCGGACTGCATCGTATATGTTTACATATATATACCTGTATGATCTGATGGAACTTCTGTACTCAATCCTAAAATCAAATAGCTAATCCCTCTCCATTCAGACTCTTTGGACAATCTATTCAGTACGTCAGGCCAAAACTGGACTAAAGATGTGTTTAACAATTTTTCGTACCTCGTTGCTTTAAGATTGTCTAAAAAACAAAATTATCATTGACCATGTTGACTTTAGGCATTACCTCTTATAACAAAAAATTATATTTATCATACTATATTCATGAAAAAATAATGTTATCTTTCTAGCTGTGTATACTTTTGAGTGAGGGATATCACAAACAGAATAAAAAAGAGGAACGTATAAATAAACTGTTAATCAGTAATTCTTTCAAAAAAGGACCTAAAAAAATAGCAAAATCCATCTAAGGTTAACTTTGCCTCAATAAATAGAAACCTTAATTTCTAAACAGTTTCTAAATTTATGAACGGACAATTTAAGAAAGGTTTGTTATAAGTCATGTCAGTACTGAAGTATTGAATACTGAGCTGATGATACCCTCGGTGACTGACAGTCCATCGGCAGAGGTATTGACCAGTTATGTAAAAATGTGTTGGTTTCGTTAAATTGAGTAAGAGAAGTGTAAATAATTGCATGTGCTCAATTATGTTCACATGGGTTTAAAACAGCTGGGGTATTTCAGCACATAGATATTTTATGTTTGTTTAAACACAGTGAAATATAAAATAAACCAAAAGAGAATGTGTGATCAGGCGAAATTCGTCTGGAGTACACAATTTTGATCCTGGTAACTTTGACGAGTTTATATTCAATACTTATGATACAAACATGTAATTTTATAATATTTCTTATTTTTCAAGGGAATAAGAGATGTCGAGCGTATTTGGGGTATTGAACTGAACAGAACTGAATTGATTAAAATGCAAAAGACGGCATCTTAAGAACCAAAATATAATTAAGGCTTTGAGTTTAAGATTTGAGTCAGTGATTTCGTGCTCATTGAAATTATTATCATATGTTTACGATTTTAGAATATCCTATGTCTTATATTGTTTATATTTTGGGTTAGGCATTTTGAAACAATTCCCTTTTGTTCACATCAGTCAATGGTTTTAACTCTATGTTTGTCACATTATTCATACCTGGTATATTTGGAAAAGCAATGACAGCACCGATGATCAAATCAACTAAATCTTTTTCGTCACATACTAGCTTAAATACTTCAAATGAAATTAGGAATGTTTCAAATGCCTCGTCGTATTTTTTCAGAAGATACAGTTCTTTTCCTTTCCTCCAGTGTGCCTGAATTACAAAGTTTACAAATAAGTTGTTAGATTACTACACCTGTTCATATATCAGTCAATAATAGAAACGAGACTGAATTAATCATGAGTGCATATTTATTTGTGAACATTAATAAACTCAGTCATTTCAAATATAGGGTAGATAATAATATGTCATGTTGTGAGGCTAATGAGGCCGGACGTTTTATATGTTCATAAAACATGACCAAGTAACAGTGTAATGTCTGACTAATTTGAAGTCACACGAAAGAAAAGTTCACACGAAAGAAAAGTTCACACTAAATATGAGTTCACACTAAATATGAGTTTACACTAAATTGTTTAGTAAATAAAAGTGAAATATTGTTAGATGTAATAAAATCGTATTGGCAAATATTTCAGCTCGATAAGTGGTCTTCTTTGGTGTCAATGTTTTATCCTATGCAAAACAAGAGGTGTTTATGTTTCGTAACTCTACCGGTTTCACCTTCTATCGTCACATTATTCCAGATGATCGAAGGTGAAACCGGTAGGATAATGGACGTTATCGTCACTTTTTTTCCTCTTAAATATGCCTTTATCCATTGCAGTTGTTCCTGCTTAAAACAGTTGATTGTATGTTTTTCAGTCATATTCTAAATTAAGACACTTTGTAAAACGCATGAATTTTCAGGTTAATTCAAATTGTTTTTACGGTAGAAGAACAACATTCATACCAAATAAATCTAGATTCAAAACAGATGTGTGTTATATGGAGCAAAGAAAATTTTTATTATTTTGATTGATTGATTGTTGTTTGTTTTACTTCTAGTAGCAAATATTTCGTTTTTATTCAGGATGGAAACATATCAATAATAAATCCATTAATTAAGTTATGCTATGGATTGACCAGGATGAAAGACAGGAACTTTGACTGATACTCGAAAAAATGGTATATCTAATTGACACAGAAATGTGTTATTTCATCGGCCTGATGAAAGGACATATTTCTGTGCCAATTAGATATACCTACGGAAATGTGCAAAAGTTCTAAACGTACAGAGAGCGAGACACTATCACTACTTGAAACACCAGATTTAATATCACCATTTAAAAAGGATGCGAATTTATACATACCGCACAGCCTACGGATTCCCCTGTCTAGCATTGATTTTACCGTGAGATATGTGAAGTATATTTCTTTACCCAATTGAGCCCTTAGGATGGATAATATTTCGAAAACACTTCACAGGTATTAACAGATCACCTTAGAAGGCCGCGTTTGGTCCTGATGCAAAGATATGCTCATCTTTATCTGCACTGCCTCGTGAGATTATTGATTCTTTACACACTGATGAAGATATGTAAAGGCCTCTAAACGCTCAGATCAGTCAAAAGATGTAATTCAATCTAATCATGGTTATGTTAATTTTAGTATTTTGGGAACACAGGTAATAGAAGAATATATTATTGTGTGTTCTGTTTGAAAAAAAACCCATGTTTTATCAAGATTTTTTTTTAAAAGAGCTGAATGTGTAATAGTAAGGCTTTCACTAAAAATAGTTGTAGTGCTAATGGTCAGACAAGATTTAACACCAAACGATGATTTTGTAAACAAAACAAACAAAAACAAAACAAAAACAAAAACCATCAGGACAAATGTGTAAATGATCTTACCATCCAAACATTTCATGAATAACAAATAATTGTCTTTGCTTGAGGGAATTGTAAATAATTCAGATGAATTATTGATTAATTGTTAAAACTCTTAAAATGCATGTTGTTGAAATCAGTAATTATCATAGAACAGACTGTCTGTTCTTCATTTTCAGTGGCTCAGTTTATGTGAGTATTTCATTTTATGTAATAATTACAAAATGTCTATCAATTATTCCAGGCATTTGGTAAATGCCCGAAAAGAGTAGTCAATTTATAACATGTCTAAGTCTCACAGGCAATTTCGAGAATGCATAAAAATTTCTGGCATTTTCTAAAATGCCTAAATTTAGAAAATGCCTGTAACATACATTTACGATGAATACTCAGTCATGTGTAACTTTTTATAGTGCATGGAAAGCAATCGCCATGAAAAATAGAAGAGGGGAGGTATTTATTCTACATTAGATGCAAATGCGCGAGTTTGGTCTTCTTCATAGCTACAAGAAAAATGGAGATGTTGTATCACCTTAAGTACAAAATGTGTTCATACCTTATGCCATGATGAATCAGCTTGAATAGCACTTTCTGCATCTTGTAAAGCCATTTCGTGTTGGTTAAGCTTAGTATATACAGTTGCCCTGTTTGTATACATTATTGCTTCATTTTTGAAGTCTCCTTCATCTGAACAATCTTTTAATCCTTCTGTGTATATTTCAAGTGCCTTATCTAAGTTGCCTGCCTGAAGGGCATCCTTTCCGATCTTCCGAATTCTCGTTATATTTGCACTGATTCCTCTACCTACAGGATCGATGTATGGAATTCTGATTAATTTGTTGAATCATATTTAATCAAATATCATTTATTCATGCACGATGAATGTATTTAATGAAATGAAAAATGCAAAATGATATTTATTTTTTTTCTGTACTTCTGCCACAATGTATTAATAAATAAAGGTTAAATTTGATATACATTTTACTGTATTTTCATTTGGATTCATACTTATCAATGTATATAATTGGTTTGAGAAAATACTCGACTCCGTGGATTTATTGTTCGCTTCAATCATTATCAAATGATACAAATTTTGATTTTTATTCAATATTTAAGCATTCAAAGATCGGAAGTTCATGGATTTATCCTCCCGTCAAGTCGAACAAAATTTTAGAATTTGCAGTTGCTACCTCCTCACTAGCCACACATCACTTAAGAGAAGAAAAAAACAGACTCGTCTGGTTGAAATCGGGCGACATATTTTCCAGTTGGCTGTTTCTTTGTGAAAAACCATGTTTAAAATGATTCAGCTTGCAGTGTTTTGCAAAACTGTATTTACCGTACTTCAGCGCGGTTATGTATTCTGATGAAATTCACATTTGTCGTGTTGAATATACATTAATATTTGACGCTGGACATTAAGCATCGATCGATCTTCACTTCGTCAATTGATTACAATTGATATGTGCTTCAAGAATACTGATCAATCCATAGATATAAATAAAAAACTGTATGTTTCTTATTGTAAAGCATAACATATGAAACTTTTATGTTAATGCAAAACGAGTCTGTGCTTAAAAGGGGCAAATATTTCTTTACCTTTATTGCTATTTGAAGCATTCTGTAATAAGCTGAATACTTGGTCAGATTTACTCGTATATTCAATGGCTGTTTTTCCTGCACTGTCTTTTATATTTAAACCACAGCCATGATTAACCAAAAGACCAATGATCGTTTCGCCAATAGTTGTTTTACGTATTTCTAAATCCTTCACAAGAACGTGTAGTGCTGTATCTCCGTTGAGTTTGACATTCATGCTTGATGTTGTTTTTATATGAGTTGATAGTAAATATTTCAAAAACTCAACATTACCTGCAGAAAAAAAGGACCATTATTTTGGTGTCTTTTTTCAGTCTGTCTTAATCATGTTAATCAATTTGTCTTTCTGTCCTCATCCATTTGTCTAACATTAACTAGTTTTGCATCACGTTTGTTACATGGAAACTTTCCTCGAGCACAAGAGTTCAACAAGATTTCATGGTGTAAGTTTTTTATTTTTATTTTTTAATATTTTATTGTTAAATGACTTTTTAGGGGGTTATGAATGCTTTTGTCGTACATTAGGCAGAACTTTCTCTTTTTTGTATACACATTTATACATCACCGACAAACTGTAATCGATCGAAACAACACAGATATTGAAAAAAAAAATAAACGGAAATACATCAGATAAAACTTAATCAAAAGCAACAAAAAAAACCCTATTAAAAGAACCCAGTGATAACTCAGATGCACCAGAAGAGTAAGTAATTACTGCTCCAATATTGCATACGCCGTATTTTTCATGACAAGTAAATAATCCGTTGTAAAGTCGCGCATTTGATGGTATAATGGTGAAAAGGAGACAGATTTGTTTCAACAAAAATGGAACATATCTGAGGTCACCTTTCTTTACTTTTGATCATTCTTGATACAATGTTATCAAACCAGGAACTCAAATTGAATTATTTCATTGTGAAGTATAAGATGTATCGCTCATGTTCATGTGTATATTCAACATAGTTTGAGTTTGTACTAAACTATTTCAAAACATATCAAAGCATCTTCCAACCACATTCAAAATTTATCTGTACTGATTGATTTAATTTATTCTTGAAATTGGGGTTAGTACTAGCTTTCAGTAACTGCGAGTTATCTTGGATAGGAATATTGTATCTTTTGTCGTGGAATTATTTCAAAAGTTTGTTTTATTGCTGTACTGTTACACCACTGTCAGAAGACGGCTGATCGCTCATAAGCATGTTTATCCCGCCAAAAAAAAATATGCGTCTGTCCCGAATCAGGAACATGTAATTCATTGCTAGTGGTTGGTTGCTGTCTGTCATAATTTTAGCTTAATCTTTTCTTACTTTGTCACATTTTGTCATCCCAGGGCCTTATATATTTCAATATGCGATAACCTTGAGTCGCTTACGTCATTGTCCTCTGATCTTTTGTGGAGACTCTAATTTTTATACTTTCAGAAAGTAATGAAAAATAACCCGTCAATGCTTTTTTTTCAGTTCTTTTTTTTTCTTGTGTCCTGAACATGCATGAAATGTTTGCCACTGGACGTTAATCAATCAACCATAATTTGTTCTTTTAAGATTTTACTCTGTCATTGTTGGTTTCAAGAAATAAAGCCTTTACAAAATGCTGATACCTGTTTTCAAAGTAATGTTAACCCCGAAGTGAATAACGGTCCCCTTCAATCCATTCTCAAATTCTTGAAATGAAGCACCATTTTGTAATAGTTTAATTGCCAGTTTGCAGCCCCATTCTTTTTTCTGTGTGTCTATGGTCTCAGTAAACAACTTCAAAACTGATAAGGCAGAACAATCGCAGTTTGAGAAACTTCCTGCAAGTTTTGAATCAGCGCCTGTAATAGCACCTATTAACAAATAGGAAATGGCTTTCCATTGACCGTTTGATGACAGCTGATGAAGGATTATATCCTTAACTGTGTTATTTTCTGGATCGACTATGTTTGATTCTGCATCAATTATGTTTGATTCTAAGTCAAATATATCTGGGAAAAAAATTATATATGTAATAAATTGTTGCATACATTTTTGTAGATGGTAAATAGTTAACAAGAACGGATTGTATTACAAGTCTTAAATTGAGGTATTGTCTACTAACAGCTATATATAATCAAATTTAACGTATCAGCAAATATTTGTATTAAGTACAAAGGCACAAAATATTTTTTGTTATTACTAAAGTTTTTTATTAATTTCCAAGTATGAATAACTAAATATGAAAAAGGGTTTTGATATTATACTATTAAAACAAAACAAAAAATAATTTTAATCAATAACACCTCATATTTTTGGTTAATTTTGCAGTAACAAAACTTTTAAATTGGCTCTTCCTGATTGCAAACCAAACACGCGGCATTAAGAAATAAGAACATGGGCTGTTTTGTTGGTAGGATGCTTTGTTCTTGTAGACTGATAGCTTGTTGGCTAAGCGGTTTCTCGTTTGAATTGTTTCATAATTATTATTTTGGAGCCTGATCTGAACAGATAATATGATGTACTAGTATCAAATATATTTGGTTAAAATTTCATACTCTGTATATTTTTGATCTACAAAAATCAAAGGTTCCATCTTTCTCTAAAGCAGAAGTATCGGAAGACGGTTATGAGTGGGGAGAGCAAGAAAGTTTGCTGGTGCAGCAATACCTTTTTGAGTATATTTTAGTTTTAAAAAACTGGCTACAAAGAGGGAACTCAAACTTTGACCCCTCACTATTGCAACGCTTATAGACCTAAAGTACATTGCTTTATGTCCCTATCGGGGATTTTTACTGGAAATAAACAAAAATATATCTCTACTTCTGTCAAATTTTGATTGTAAGCTTTCCTGGATAAATGTAAGATCAGAAAAAAAATGCTTCATATCTTGTAAATTTACTGAATATAAAGTTTCTTGTTCAGAAAATTAAGCAAATTTATCTTTAATAATTATAACGTAGGATAAATTGAAATCATTATGATTAATCATAGTTAAGGAAACAGCAATAGCAAAACTCACAACTGGTGTAAACTAAATTAGGCACGATCATCATTGTCGCAAAGGTATTTCGTTTGACAGCTTTTAATTGGTTTAACAGATTTAATATAAGTACATTATAAATACGAACTAAAGGATGTGTGTGATATACGTAATTGAAACACCAATCTTACGATGCAAATCAATAAAAGACATCTACATTGCATCATAAAGTCTCTAACAAAAGACGGGTGTTGATACAAAATGACAAGTTTTAATTAAATCGTTAAGAGTCTGAAAAGGTTGTGAATAAATTGAATAAGAACTAACAAAGATCTGCCATGATGTTTGTATAACCTACCTTCAACTTCACAAAGAACCTTTATCAGTTCTACATAACAAGCAGCCAGAACATGTGTGCAAAAATCAGTTTGTCTACATATATTCACTGCATTTATAAAAGATGCCACTGCACTGACTGGTTCATTCAGACTTTTGTATGCCAAACCTTGTCTAAAATATCCCTACAATAAAAAAAGTTTGGGAGAATTTAGAAGGTATGGATTTCACATTCTAGTACAATCATTAGTATTATCTATATAATCTTGATATATTTAAAACACAAGTATGAACTCAGAATTTTGTTTAAAGGGGCATTAGCTGTCAAATTCATGTTTACCGATTTGACTCAAATTCTCATATTTGATTTATAACATACTAAAACGTATATTCAAATTACAAAAAGTCTAAAGTAAACAATTAACAATGCATGGACTCAATAATATATATCAGCATTTCGTGTTATTTTAGTCTAGACGCCATCTCATGAACCATCGAGATGACCTCCGAAGACTGCCGACAGTCATAACATGTTATCAACATACATATAAATATAAAAAGATAGCAGCCACGTGCAATTGGATTTTTCTAGGTCTGTTTGATTTCATTTTATAGGTAAAAAAAATATGTTAATCATCGTTTTTTCCCTGTATAAGAACGACTTTTTGTGGACCAAATCAGTCAACAAAATGGTTCACCGTTGTTTCACTTTCAATGTTGGCATTCTTTTCCTTTCAATAGCTGAACACGCCTAGTACATACGTAACTTATCTCAAGCTATGGTGTTTAATTGAAGTTCACATCAATACGGATTCACATGAGGTAGAATTATTCACTTGCAGTCAATAATACATCGGCAATGATGGAGCTTATTTTGACAAATTTGGGCCAAACTAACTACTTATAACGAAATATTATTCCAAAATTCCGCTTTTATTAATAGTTGAAACAGAAAGAATAGTATTTTAAATTTTTGTAGCTTATGCCCCTTTTATTATCCCATTCTATGCGTGTCTTTCCAACCAAAAGACACTAAAATAATTCCAGGATAATATCTTCATTATTTTTATTTCTTGCGTTTGACTAAATTTTAAAGATATATTAGTTTTTGTCGTTTTCCTGCGCTCTGAAAAGAGGAACACTTTCGTCTGGTTTGGTGTTAAGTTTTTTGTAAAGTAAAGCAGTAAAATTGTGAGAAACTAATCATGTCAATTAAAGTCTAGTAAAAACAATGGGTCAGCATGATAATTTTCATCTTTCATTTTAATGATATTTATCCTCTTTCGGGGGAGTTGGTTTAGAATGTTTTGCTCCAGTTACAGATTCTTTTGTTCTAATTCGTAGATATAATGAATTTTCTTACAACGTTCTGATTTTTCAGTTCAAAATATAAGGTGAAGTTGTAACTGTATATTTGTTCCGCATAATATACGTTCCACATGGAACAAAATGGTACATAACTAATGTTCATGAGAATTAAAATTATATGATATTTATTCCTTCTTCATTAAATAATTTCCTGGAACATGAAACCTCATCAGTTATAATGATTATTCCAAAAAACCTCTCTTACATAATAATTATTCCTTGAAGTTCTGATACATAATAAATATTTACGCATATTTGCTTATAATTAAACAAGGCCAATACCGGGTCTGAACCTGCGTCGCTGCATGCAACTAATTGATGTAATACGTTACCTGGAGCAAACAGGAAGTGACTATATATATAAGGCTGATGTAAAAATTGCTTACTCGCTACAACTCAACATCATCAAGCTGCAGACCAAATACTTAAATCATTCCCTTCAATAGGAGCAAAGAAACATTTCACGAAAATTGTCCTTGTACAGCGAGTGTTGTAAAATGTCAAACTATCGCTAAACGGCGATACTCACTACAAACTACAAAATTGTCAAGCTGCACACCAAATACTAGTATTTAATTCTCTTCAATAGGAACCAAGAACACTCTGACGAAAACGTTCCTTGTACAAAGAGTGTTATAAAAGTTCAAACTATCGGCAAACAGGAAGCGGCTTCAGGGCAGATGTAAAAATTGCTTAATCGCTACAACTCAACATTATAAAGCTGCAGACCAAATATTAAATCATTCCCTTCCATAGAAACCCAGAAAACTTTGCCGGAAAGACAGACGGACAGACAAACGGAAAGACGGACGGACGGAATCGAGCGGTTACTAGACCTGCTTCCGCCTTTTGTGGTGCAGGTAAAAAGTTATAACTAAATATTTGTAAATCTTGCTATTTTGTTTTGAAATGAGTATTGTCACAAATGTGAATAATTACAATTGTTTCTCTCAATGTGTTATAGGAATCCATATGTGTTGCTAAAGGTATGTGGTCCTTTAATAATTTTATATCAATAAAACAGAAATTATGTAGCAACAACATATCAATTTTTATGAAAAAATCTAAGACAGTTTTTAGAATGTTTTCCGATTTTATGTGCTTTCGATGCAAATGCGCATCTATTTTGAGAAAGTTATCAAATAAAATTTTAGAAAAAACAAAAAAGATAGATGCATTTTTTTTAGTTATATTTATAGGTACCGCAGATGTATGGAAAATCGTATAAAATTTGTGACGTGGCAAATTTACTGTTACTTGACCTTAATTATGTTCTCCGTAAGAGTAAGCAGTGTTTTGTTTTCAAAATGGCCATCAAATGCAAGTTAATGACCTATTGTGTGTATCAAATTTAGAGTTGGCAATGTGCAATCTCGAAATTATGACTTTCACATGATTTAAAACTGGTAGAATTAAGGTTAATTTTGAATTTAACAAACCTCATTTGAATAAATGTGCTTTAATATTCAAATGATCTGATTCAAATGTTCAGAAATAGGTTTGAATGAATTCAAATATCAGAACTTTGGTTTAAGATTATATTTTAACGAGCTGCAAGAAATTTGGAAGCTGATGCAAAACAATTAGTTTCCAAAAATTTGTCACCTATCTTTTAGATTTCTTTTGAAATACCTTAACATTTCATTTTCAAACACCGATGACAAACGTTTCACAGGATAAAACATTTTGTTTCAGGTCATACATAAATATATTGTGTTTCCTTCTTGTTGCATAAAACAAAATATTCGGTGAGCTGAAAGTTACTGAACACTGAAACGTTGGCGTATTTTTCGAAATAAGACAAGACAAATATTAATACTTTTAGCTTTAAGCCAAAATCTTAAAACATTTTTAATTGTCCAATAACCGAAATCCTGAGTTTCGACATTTTCATTGATTTATATATTTATCATCTTTATGCCTATATAACCTGAAATACTTTGTTAGTCTTGTATGATTTTTAATTTTAGTTCCTTTATATATTTCGGAGTTTAGTATGACGTCCATTATTACTGAACTAGTACATGTTTTTGTTTAGGGGCTAGCTGAAGCACACCTCCGGGTGCAGGATTCTCGCTGTATTGAAGACCCATTGGTGGCCTTCGGCTGTTTTCTGCTCTTTGGTCGGGTTGTTGTCTCTTTGACACATTCCCCATTTCCATTCTCAATTTTATTGTTTCCATTGAAAGACCTTCTTAAATCAACAATTATATCAAGAAATACAGTTTGCCATAATTATGCGGAATAATTTAATGGAATCTGCATGTCTGAAAGCCTTGACAAACTTAGTATCCATTCAGTTTAAATAGCTTTTATACTTAAGCAATTATAATGAACATTTTTTGCTGAGACGCAAACGAATGTTACTTGGACAAAACATTTTGTGTCTCTGTGAAAGAAAATACCTTGAAAAATCCTGGATAATGTAATGGGACTTGATTAGCATCAAACAGACTTCTTCTGTAATCTTTTAAGTTATAATAAACCAGCGATCTATTGCACAGTAACTTTCCAAATTCTTCAGGAATATAGATTTGGATCGCCAAAGGAATTGCTCGGTTGAATGCATCAAGAGCTTTTTCATTATCATTGTGTTTCAGTGCATCCTCCGCGTCACGCTGCAGTTGCTTTATTGCAGACAGAGCAGATTGAACTGAAAGGTAATAGATAGAACTTTAGGTGTAATTAAATTTTTATGAGAAGGACTATTGACTAGTTTTTTTTCAGATTCTTCTCTAAGTGTTTGCAATTCGTTTTCTTTATGTGAATAAACATGAGACAACTTAGCAATTCAAAACTCAAACTCCATTTAATAATGACAGGATTAAGGTGATTGTCACGTTTAATTCTCATTTCACATCTACAAAATAGCGCATATTGACAACTCCTCGTCCAATGAAATAGCTTCAATTTTTCTTAGAAGTTTTGGAGAAAATACTTTTCTGTGCACCAAGTGGCTAGGCATGTCTGAAAATGGTAGGAATTCATTGTTCTGTAATCAAAGTATTGTGCGAGGAACAATTATATATAAGAGTCCCATATCTCACATTTCTAATAGATATGTTTTGGAATATTTCTTTACGATAAAATAATATCATTAAGAAAGACACAAAAGAAGATTTTAAAAAGTCACATAAAATAGTAATGAAGTGATAACATTCCTAAGAAACCTGTTCTTAAGGAATCTTAACCATAACGTCATGAATTGAACTTCTATGATAATATTAACAGAAGAGCCACATTATATATATACGTCTAAAAAAGTGTACAAAACACCAATATTAAAAAAGGAAACAGTAAATACAAGTATCAATAAATATTTCGGATAACAGATAACAGATATCCTTCATGAGTATGATGTAATCTTATCAATTTATTCTGATATAACTACAAACAATCTTGAAAGTAATACAAATTAAAAACCGAAGCACGCTAATATATATTTCTAAAATTTCAAAGTTGACGCAGGTTAAGTATTTACAACAGAGACTGCATAGATATGCATCATAAAAAAAATGTAATGTGCGATATGAGCTGGAACAATTCTAAAATTTCACAGGAAATGAAAGTTAAGTTATTACAACAGAGACTGAATAGACATACATTCTCAATGAAAAGCACTGTTCGATTTGAACTGGTATACTTCTAAAATTTTTAAATTGACGAAGGGTAAGTGATAATATCAGTGGCTGCGTATTTTTACTTCCCAAATGAATAAGCACTGTGCGATTTGAACTGTTATAATTCTAAATTTTCAAAGTTGACGAATTTTAAGTATTTACAACAGAGGCTGCGTGTAACCAAATGGGATCAATGAAAATGTGTAGTTTAATATATTTTCATTCTTTAGCACTGGGTCGACACCACTGCAGGTGGGCCATTTGTCTTCGCGGGTATCATCAGCTCAAATCAGTAGTCTGTGTTTCGGGACTTTTATGATTTATAACATAACTTTCTCAAATTCTCCATTGATGAATTTTGAATTTATTAAGAAACTAAGGTTCTAACTCCGGATCCCTCATGCAAAATTGACCTTTGTTTATTTTGCCTATTCTGTTCAGGTCTCTTGTGTCCTTATCTCTTCACGTGGTCAGGTATTACACATTAGCTTTCAAAGTTTTGGTTTGAGCGTTCCTACTGAAAGTAATTTCAAAAGCACTTCCGATAAACGAAATTTATTTAGTAGTATTGTATCATCATATATATTTAAGGTTAACATGTAGAACTCCAACTGTCTCACACAAAAGTTCTAGACATGTACCAGTCTTTTGTCCATTTTTGTCCTTTAATTTATCTCTACATACATACCCATACCAGCAGTATCAGCTCTTCAATTCCGAAATCAAGGACTTTTGCGAAACACCCTTTTTTATTTGAATGATATACGAATCGTCTTTCTAATACGCTTTCGCAGCATTTCTAAGATCAATATCTGGTGAATCACTCTCGTGCATAATGAAATCCAATTGCACTTATAAGACATAATTATAAACTTTTCATTATAAAAAAAACAAAAAAAAACGTGGTTGTTCTTTATATTGTTCAAACTTTCCATGAAGAAAAAAAAATATGAAAACATACCAAATTCTAGATTTGGAATATCTTGAATTCCCGGAGGTTGTGGAGGGTAAGCCATAATTGTGTTGCTTCTTCTCTCAAATGATTACTCATTACAATTTTCATCTATTCATGGATGTCATGTTTACTACGCATCTGAAATAATGTAGATTAGTAAGTTACCTTAAGAACATGAATTTTAAGTATATAAAACAGTGAATTTTTAACAGCAAAATGATTGACAAAAATTAAAGGAAACAATTTACCGAACTCATACTGAAAATGAGATGTCAAGGTCAACAAGGATAAAAAGCTTAACTTGTAACGAACCATTTTCATGACAGGATTCTTATTATGTTCTAATTTTTTTTTTTATTTTTTTTTTAATAATCTCCCCATTTTAAAAATCGACCACCAAAAGGATGACATAAACTTGACAGTAATTAAGCTGCTATAACGTTTCTGTCAGAAGATAAAAACAAAATACAGCTAATTATCCCTGTATTTTTTTCGACCCTCCGTCATTTAAAAATGTCACTAAATCAAATATTTAACTCACAGCATATTACTTGTTTGTGTTTTCCAACAACATTTTATCGTTCCAAGGTTCCAAATATTTTAGATGTCTCAAAAGTTTAATAGCTTTTGGAAAATGCTTACATGTTGTAATGTTACACTACTGTTTCAGGTTAGGGTGAAGGTTGGCGCCTGTTAAAACGTTTAAACCCGCTGCATTTGTTTGGACCTGTCCTAAGTCAGGAACCTGTTTCAGTGGTTGTCGATTGTTGATGTGGTTCTTAAGTGTTTCTCGTTTCTACTTTTTATATAGATTAGACCGTTGGTTTTCCTGCAATAGTTATTTTGGGGCCCTTTATAGCTTGATGTTCGGTGTGAGCCTAGGCTCCGTGTTGAAGGCCGTACTTTGACCTATAATTGTTTACCTTTTACACATTGTGACTTGGATGGAGAGTTGTCTCATTGGCACATCTTCTTATTTCTATTTACAGATTAATACATGGCCTTTTCCATATCGGCCCAGGTAGTCAATACTTCGGTACTGGCTTGATTTATAACAAACCTTTCCTAAATTGTTCGTTTATAGATTTAGAAATTATTATGAAACCCTCAGGCAAAGTTGACCTTAGATGTATTAGGCTATTATATTAAGGGTATTTTCGGTCGTGTAGCTCTTTAACTGTTTCGATTCTTATACATCATTGACTTGAGCATTCCTGAAGGTTATTCCAGAAAAACGCTTTGGACGCATGATATTTATAAATTGTTGTTTTCATTTTTCACAGCACTGTGTTGATACCATAGATTGATTTGGTTATTAATTTTAGGTGCTTTTTGGTCGTATAGTTCTTCAACAGTGTTGTTTTCATTTTTTATAGTTACCAAAGGTACTGCAAACTATCTGCAAACTTTATATACTTTAAATGGAAAGAATGATGCAATCTTTTTCAACGAATACTGAAGTTTCTGCAACTTTCCACAAGGGTGTTGCATAAGCTGCGTTGTTTTCATGAAGTTTGTGGCTAGATGTACACCTACTGTGAAGGTTTCGTGCATAGAATTTTAAAAGATTATAGTAATAAAAGAGTAATAACTCCTCTAAAATATTAGTTTAAATGAAAAAAAAAATTTTGACATTCTGGCTGTTTATCATGACAGATTTTCTCTATCCAGACTGGTTATCAAAATATATTTTTTCACAAATCAAGTATTAAGTGATGGCGATAGCGCACGTCGTAAAATTGGCTATGTAAGATTTACTCGAAGCCAAAACCGGCCAAGGGATGCAAGCATGGGACAATATATAGATTAACGAGATATAAACTACTTTTGCCTATTCTTAAGTGTAATTTGATTGTTTGGTTTTGTGATCGGTGATCGAGGGTATAGGAGATATAGATTTGTCGAATATAATAAAATATAATATAAAAGAGGGACGAAAGATACCAGAGGGACAGTCAAACTCATAGATCGAAAACAAACTGACAACGCCATGGCCAAAAATAAAAAGACAAACAGACAAATAATAGTACAGATGACACAACATAGAAAACTAAAGACTAAGCAACGCGAACCCCACCAAAAACTGGGGGTGATCTCAGGTGCTCCGGAAGGGTAAGCAGATCCTGCTCCACATGTGGCACCCGTCGTGTGGCTTATGTTATTACAAATCCGGTAAATAGTCTAATTCGGTAAGTCACATTCGTGAAAAGGGAAGGGTATTGTAGTTACGACATAAAGAACATATCCGATATCATCTGTGAAACGGTTATTCCATAACGGTCAACCAACTCGTGATAAGGTTTGTCTTTAGTATGATATCATCGGTACAAATTCCTACTGAGAAATGAAACATTTTATAAACAATGTCAATCATTTTCTCGTCAAAGCGTTTCAAATCCACATAGACAAAAGTCACTATGATAAAAGAAGCAGGCAAATGCGTATACAAGAATTTTCACGAAGTAAATATTTTAAGTGTAAGAGAGATGACGAGGCCACGTGATTGAACCAACATTAAGTGATTTTTCATTCCATAAAATTTATTAGTTTGAATACTTTTACTTATGATATGGAAATTACATTTCGGAAAACGTAAATGTCGTGATTTTAGTATACGATATTGTGCATAAAATGAGTAGTTGTCATGGCAGTGTCTTATACACATTTCATTAGCACGTATTAATATTTTCTTTGTTCATTGAGACCTAGCTTGAATATATCCCGGAAAAAAACGCTACGCATAAAACAGTTCATAACACATTGAATGAAGTTAGACTTTGTATTTTAGGTGAAGTAGTAAAATCAACTAATTGTATGTATAGTTAATAAACTCTTCATAGATACCAGTATTAAAATTTTGTAGGTAAATTTGATCTATGACCTCTGAAAATATGTCACTGGATGAAACCTGTAAACTGATAGAAGAGACCCGCAAAATAATTGAGGCTGGACAAGATGGTCCTAACAATATTATGGATTTATTCAATATATTTCTCAAAGTGGTAACTTACATTGATACCAGAGTTGAAGGAATAGAACGAAAATAGACAAACGTATAGATGACCTTAACCAAAGTATGCTGTCAGTGTCCGCAAGAGTGTGAACATTAGACAAATGAAATTACCGCATAGCTTTGCGAGTGCCAGTCGAGTTGCAAGGTGTAAGCAACCTTTTTGATAATATTCAAGGAAAAGTAAAAAAATACGATAAACGTTATACACCATATGCAAGAAAATACAAGCTAGAAGAAAGTGCAAAATCAAAAACTAGAGGTTCCTCTCAATGAAATAAAAAAAAAATCTGAAAGACTCGATATTAGATGTACATTGTAAGTCCATGAAAAACAATTTGATTTTTAAAAGTTTAGCCTAGTATGCAAATTTTGAAAACTATGAACAAAAGCTAAAAAAACTTCTTGATCGAATAGCTTGAAATACAACACCCGATTGAATTTGAAAATGTCCATAGATTCGGAAAGAGAGTTCTCAATAGAGCACGACCAAGAGTAGCTCGGTTTCTTTATCGTCGTGACTTAATCGGAGCAAGTTCTGAAAAATGCTTACAAGTTACGAGGTAAACCAGGATCAATTTCCGGCTGAAATAGAAGAACAAAGAAAAAGGCTTCATCCTGCAATGAAACAGGACGGAAAACCTATGACAATGGTCAGAGACAAACTATATATCGATGGGGAGTAGTTCATTCCGAGGTGAGGATTTAATTGTAAAGGAATATATTAAGTCAACAGAAAATATATACGAACAACTATGTAATATTGTTTTTGTTACAGGCGTTGTCCCGGATAGTTGGCTTTAGTGGAAATATAAGACCGATTTTCAAAAACAAAGTTGACAAAATGGACCCAAAAAATGGTAAACCAATAACAATTATGAATTGCCTTGGGAAACACTTTACTGTAGTTTTGAGTGAGCGATTAACTTAATTTTTAGACGTCTTTCTTATCTTGAATGAAAATCAATGTGGATTTCGTAAGAACTATTCAACAACTTATAATTTGTTTATAATTTTTTACTTTTTTGAAATTCTAAAAAACAAGTAGAAAAAAATGTTTTGCTCATTTATTGATTTTGAATAAAGCTTTCAACATAATTTGGTGAGATGGACTATGATATAAGTTGCTAGTGAATTATTTGAATGGTAACATGTATTATATAATTGTAAATATGTATAACGGTACACAGTCTTGTATTTCTTATAATGATTGAAAGTCAGAATGTTTCCCCTGTAGTAATGGTGTACGTCAAGGGGAATATGTATCCCCTTTTAGTTTTGCCTTAGTAATGAACGCTCTTGAGTCATATCTATCAAACTGCAATTTAAATGGGTTGATAACGATCTCAAACGAACTTTATACATCTTTAAAGTTATTTGTAATTGTATATACTGATGATACTGTGCTGATGGCAGAATCGCCAGCAGATCTCCAAAAGCAACTTGGCTCAGAACAAGATTATTGTTCTATGTGGAAACTGAAAGTTAATGTTGGTAAAAGTAAAATGATTGTGTTTCTATACGTTCACTTCCAAGGAACCTAAGTTTTAACTTGAAAGGAATAGAACTAAAAATAGATTTTTTTTTTTTTGTTCTTCCCTGGCCGGGATTCGAACTCATGCTACTGAGAAATCGTGGCACCAAATTGCCTTGCACTATGCCCGACGCGCTAGACCACTCGACAACCTAGCCTCGACAAAAATCAAGCTTTCGGTGGCCGGGTGTTACCTTTCCTCGTCAGTTTTTATCTAGCGTCGTAACACAGTACATGATATATGAGGCATGAAGATGGAATATTACAGATCAGCTAAATTATCTGTCGTAGAGGATCTTACAAATTAATGTAGGATGCAGTCACAGAAATAACTATATCATAAGTACGTCTGAACCAGTTACAACTCTACGACAGATTTTATCCATCGGATCACCAGTGAGGGTGATACAAGGCTGAAAACACATTCTGTATACATAATTCGTCTAAATAACAGCCCAACAGTGTTAGATCTTTAAATTTGCGGAAGCATATATATATATATATATATATATATATATAAATGTCTAAGAATATAACTGAAACACGCTAATTGAAACATTAAAAAGTTCTATTAGATTTTAAATAGAAATACGCAATATTTCGCTAGACAAACTAGCTTCATCAGGCGTGTGCATCTCTCAAGGTGAAATCGGATGCATGACAAAAAAAAAAAATTTGTAGCTTAAACTACACAAAATTTGAGTAAAAGTTTAACATGTTTATTGATGTTCTATAAATAAAATATATGTTTGTAGCTTAAACTACATAAAGTTGGAGTAAAAGTTTAACATATTTATTGATGTTCGATAAATTGTATGAATTTCTATAATAAATTGTATGAATTTCTATAAATTGTATGCATTTCTATAAATTGTATGAATTTCTACAAATTTTATGAAGTTCTATAAATTGTATGATTTCATTATTTTTTTTTTTATTTGTTTTTAAATCTTTTTTCGTCTCTCTCATTGAGTCCATCAGGTTCTAGAGTTCGTAACTGGTGCATCCAAAATCTCTCTCTCTTTTGTATTCCTTGTGTATCCCAATTTTGGTTTTTCTCAATGATTTTAAATGTGACGTTTTCAAAATCATGCCCTTCTCTTAAAAGATGTCTTGTGATTGGGCAGTTTCTTTCTTTCGTATAAAATGACCGATGGTTATTTAGTCGGATGTTAAATGGTGTTTCTGTTTCACCAACATATTGCAACTTGCAAGTTCCACACGTTAGAACATAAATACAATTTTGCGTTTTGCAATTGGATGTTATAAATATGTTGTATTTTTTCTTTGTGACTGTGCTGACGAATTGGGTTTAAATGTTGGCGACTTTGCAGCACTTACAATTGCCCCTTCCGCATGGTTTATAACCTCCTATTGTCGATATCTCCTGTTTAGATACTTTAGATGTTACTAGAATATCTTTGAGGTTTTTGGGTTTTATGTAAGCCATGACGGGAGGTGATGGAAAAATCTCTTTTAAGGAAGTATGATTTTCAATAA
This sequence comes from Mytilus californianus, assembly GCF_021869535.1. NCBI lineage: Eukaryota > Metazoa > Mollusca > Bivalvia > Mytilida > Mytilidae > Mytilus > Mytilus californianus. The sequence continues at coordinate 52,227,942 of NW_026262581.1, read as the reverse complement.
GGCGCCAGTGTTTGTGGACAATAGATGAAAGATTTGTCAGGTCAGGAGGAAAGCTGACAACAAACGGGATTGTATTTGTCTGGGCCGTCTTTTCTTTGTATTCAAGTAGGTTTGTTCGGTCTTTTTCTTTAGCTTTACCGAAAGCTTCTGAAATGTTTTTGCTCTTATAACCTCTTGATTTAAGTTGCTGTCTGAGTTTCCCAAACGGTGGTTTAATTTTGATTCCGATGAGCAAATCCGCTTTAACCTGATAGCTTGGCTGTACGGGATGCTTCGGGAACAGTGTTTTGGGTGACAACTCTTCGGAGAGAGAAATTGGTGTTTGTCAGTTTTTTTGGTGTGAAGGTCGGTTGTCATGACTCCGTTTTCTAAAGTTATGGTGGTGTCGAAAAACGCAATTTTCTCATTTGAAACTTCAGATGTGAACTTAATAGATTGATGAAATTTATTACAGAAATCTAGAAAATCATGTAGATGTTCTGCAGTTTCGTTCCATTTGATATCGATGTCATCAATATAACGGAGCCAAGACAAGGGTTTGTATGGTACACTCGAAAGGATGCGTTCTTCGAGTCTCCCCATGAAAATGTTGGCAAAAGAAGGTGCCATTTTGGTTCCCATACTTGTACCGTCAATCTGCAAGTAGTGCTGGTCGTTGAATACAACATTGTTGTTTTCAAGCACTAGTTTCAGCAACTGAACCAGACAGTCGGTAGGGGGATTTTCATTCTTACGATTGTTCCATACTTTTTCACAAGCGACTACTCCTTCATTTTTTGGAATATTGGTGTATAAAGAACACACATCCATCGATACCAAAATTGTGTTGTTTTGCAAGGGATTTAATGAATCCATTTTCTTCAAATAATCTGTTGTATCTTGAATGTAGGATGGCATTGTTCTAACATGTGGTCTAAGATGGTAATCAACGAACTCAGATATTTTTTCGGTTGGGTGACCATTGGCAGATACTATCGGTCTTCCCGGAATCCCTTCTTAATGAAGTTTTGGGAGCAAGTAAAATCGACCGGCTGTGCAGGTTTCATCAGGGCGTAGATAGTCGTACGTGTCGTCATCTATGTGTTTTTTGCTATTCATATCTGAAAGGACCTCATTTATTTGTTTGCTAATTTCTTATGTAGGATCACAATCTAATTGTTTGTGCCCCCAAGGGTGACTGGGGAATAGAAATATGGTCACCATTGGTCTTCCTCCGACCGGCGGTAAAACCCTCGCTAAAGTGGGGCGTACGCTTGGCTGTGCGGGATGTACAAGTTCGCAGTCACGTCCGGTCAGAATGGGGACGTTAAATCCGATGCCTCGTGTAAAGAGAGTGCCACGCTCTTTGCACGTTAAGAACCCTTGCAACAACTCTTTGAGGGGTCCGTAGGTGACCTGTTGCAAGGCTAAATTTCTGTCCCTATCCAATACACCCTCATTTCCCGTGGCAGTCTTAATTTCTCCGACCTTAATCCCGGACGCCCCTCTTACAGAACCTACCTATTGTATTTATTGTTAATTTGTTCTCGTCCTGAATATGCATGAAATATTTGCCACTGGACGTTAAGCAATCAACAATCAATCAATCAATCAATCTAATTGTTTGTAAAATTTGGTGTTTGAAAGGGGGATTTCATTGAGAAAAACCAAAATTGGGATACACAAGGAAGACAAAAGAGAGAGAGAGATTTCGGATGCACCTGTTACGAACTCTTGAACCTGATGGACTCAATCAGAGAGACGAAAAAAGATTTAAAAACAAATCAAAACAATAATCTTGAAATCATACAATTTATAGAAATTCATACAATTTGTAGAAATTCATACAATTTATCGAACATCATAAATATGTTTAACTTTTACTCCAACTTTATGTAGTTTAAACTACAAACATATATGTTTTTTATAGAACATCAATAAACATGTTAAACTTTTACTCAAATTTTGGGTAGTGTTAGCTACAAAAATATTTGTTTTGTCATGCATCCAATTCACCTTGAGAGATGCACACGCCTGATAAAGCTAGTTTGTCTAGTGAAATATTGCGTATTTCTATTTAAAATCTAATAGAACTTTTTAATGTATCAATTAGCGTGTTTTAAGTTATATTCTTAGACATTTATATAATTTTAATTCAGTAACTGTATCGATCAGTTTATTTTCACAAACTGATCCACGCCTAAATAGATTGGATGTTGATTGTTGCTATTTTTAGACATTATATATTATTCTCGCAGGCAACACGCATAACACATATTGTTTTGTGTAATCCATTCATATCTTTTTCCTGATAAGATCATGGAACAAAGAACTTAATTTATCAAACTAAGACGTTTAACAAAACAGAAAATACAAGTTGAACATCATGTTGCAAAATTGCGTTTCTCGACACCACCATAACTTTAGAAAACAAAGTCATGACAACCGACCTTCACACCAAAAAAACTGACAAACACCAATTTCTCTCTCCGAAGAGTTGTCACCTAAAACACTGTTCCCGAAGCATCCCGTACAGCCAAGCTATCAGGTTAAATAACAACAAAATACCAAACGGGTTGAATATTAAGTTGACACTACAAACACCGGGTGTAAAGTCCTTCAGATTTATGAAACGTTGGGACTAAACTTTATTCAATTGTTCCTTACGGCTTTTCCAACTTTTACTCTACTTTTCTATCTATTCTTACAAACAAATCAATTCTGGAATAAATGAAATGCTTTCTAAAACACCAATGTCTATTACTAACGAAGACATGGATTTCATCAAGAAAAGATTATCCGATATAGAAAGAATAGAAAGGCAAAATTACAAAAACAAGCAACAAAAGAAATTCACCAGAGATCGTTTAAAACAGCAAATTTCAAGTTTTGATATAAATCAGATTTCAAGAGAGAGTTATTAAAAAAAAACCTAGAAAAAGACGTTTTAAAAAACGTAAACATCCCACGGAGAATAATTTAGTAGTGAATCTGTCGTCAACAGAATTAACCAACTCCGAAGAAAAATTGTTAAGTAGAGGTCTAAATTTCTGTCTTATACCAGCCAATATTAAGAACCTGCAATTGGAGACAGATGTAGAGCAATTTGCAAGACGTCTTCGCCTAAAAGAACATTTTAATAGGCAACACAAAATTTTTTACAGGAAGCCGGAATGAATGATTCTGAATATGAGAGTGATAAAGAAGACCCAGATTTAAAAAGAAAAGTGAATGGAATCCACCAAGAAGTAAGAACGATAATTTAGAATCTTTTATATCATCAATTAAAACTGAAGTAAAATCATCAGTCAGTGGCAAACGCATATGGAATCTCTCAGAACAAGAAAGCCAAGCCATGAACAACTTAAAAAGCCGAGATGATATTGTTATTAAACAAGCAGACAAAGGAAGTGCAGTTGTTGTGATGAACAAAACCGACTACATTGAAGAAGGGAATCGTCAGCTTTCAAACACCAAATTTTACAAACAATTAGATTGCGATCCTACAAAAGAAATTAGCAAACAAATAAATGAGGTCCTTTCAGATATGAATAGCAAAAAACACGTAGATGACGACACGTACGACTATCTACGCCCTGATAGAGATTTCCAATAAAATGACATGCGTACCTAACTCAACGTACGCACGTAACGGGACCGGTTATTGCTAACCTATTAATTTTGTTAAATACGTCACTCAAGTTTTAACTAAGAATTCCTAAACTATTAAACCCATTCATGATAAATTTTATCAATATCAAGTATTTCTAAGATGATGAAAAATAAAGAAATCATGATTTTTATATATCATGTGATTATTCAGATACCCGCCAATACTTCACTGTCATAAGACCACGTATATACACGTATCTTTACCTATCATACGATTGATTTGAGTTGTCTTTCTTGGTTTTGACCATGATTTTGTTTTTCGATATACTTTGCAAATGAACCTTTTATTATTTAATATTTGACATGCTTTTATTTGTCGTTATCAGATTGGTGTCCCTTTTTCATTTCGTCTCTTAATGTTTTATAATATTTAATTTCCGTGGGTATTTATTATTAGACAGAGATTTTTCTAGCAATTTCAGAAATATCGAATTCAAAGTGTTTGTCAGAATTTGTCTCTGTTAAAGTTGATAACTGGGATTGCATCATACTTTATTAAGCATCATTTCCCAGAGAAAACTTTCGACAAAGGGATGTGTATATTTAAAAAAAAATAATACAGGTCTTGTACTTCTTTCAGTTTTAATTGTTGACATACACTTTTCTCTCAAATGAAAGTCAACTAACATTAAAAAAAAGAATTTTGTAATTAAAAATGATATATGTAAATAAACCAATTCGTTATATAGATTGTAATTTGGAAGGTGTACCTGATTAGCAATAGATGACTAATCTGCATATAAACATTGACCGCTGTGGATAGTAAACTATCAATTTATAGTACATAGTAATTGGCTAAAAAAAATGTCCTGTCCCCAAGTATCTCTGATTTAAAGTGGACGAGAATGCCAATTTAAATACTTGTTTCATTTTTAAAAAATAAGACAACTATAATGCCACTTCAGTCTTTACAGTAATTTTCTTTTTAAAATGTACTTTTAATTAGTAAGGCTTGATATTGTCATAGTTGTTTTTTTTGGATTAAGACAACTCTCACTAGTCCAATTAGAAGTGGATTCTTAAACTATAACATATTGGTTGAGGTAAGCAAAAATTTTTAGTTTTAATTTTTGTCTCGCCTTAGAGATATATATTTATATATAAAGTTAAACTCTACGACATATCCATGCATAGGATCACCAGTGAAGGTGATACACGGCTGAAAACAAATTTTATATTCATAATTACTTTAAATATGTATATATGTGTAAACCAAGCTCTGTGAAGGAAGGTTTTTACAGGTTGTTCTTATGTCGTGCTGTTGTACCACTGTCCCAGGCTTAGGGGAGGGGTTGAGCACTCATTCTTTATGTGCCTTTCCCATGTCAGGAGCCTGTGGTTCACTTGTTGTCGTTGGTTCATATCTGTTATATTTGTTTTTTGTAAATTGTTTTGTTTTAAATCAGGCCGGTAGTTTTCTCAATTGAATTGTTTCATATTTTTCAAGTTGTTTCCTTTTATAGTCGACTATACGGTATGGATTTTTTCTCATTGATGAAGGCCGTACGGTTGCCTATCATTGCTTACATCCACTTCATTTCTTATTGGCAATCATATCATATCTCCTTATATTATTTTTTTTAATTTAACTGAATACGTTTAATATTCTCAGGTAATTTAACATGGAAGAATCAGCTTTCAGTACCTGGGCGTACTTTAAGATCGGTACTCTGTGTCTTTCATCATATAAATGTAATTGTTTTGGGCTTAATTCAATATTGATTAGTTGAGCTATTTACAACTGAATCTTACCGGTTTTATTTCTTATATTGTGCTGTTATACCAGAGTGTTGAACGCTGGTAAACGCGTTTAATCAGGCCAAATTCTATATTGGCTTTCCCCAAGTCAGGAGCTTTCAATTCAGTGGATGTCGAGAACTTATTTTACGCATGCATCTCTTTGCTACATAGGTCAAGTTTTATAAATGTCCAAGTTAAAAGCAATAGAGATCATGGAAGTATGAAATATCAAATGGTCATGTCTACTCACAATTAAAACAGTAAGAAAGGGATTGACTCGTCCGACTTAAACGAAGCACAAAAACAGCAATTACTAGTATTACCAAATAAACTCCATGTACCGATCTTAGAGTATTCACAGCTACTGAACACTATCTTAAAAACAACTACAACTAATAAATACAGAATAATTATCCAGTCTAGAATATTAGTCAATTATTTCGTACTATTACACCTCTGTCCCAGGTAAGAGGGCCCGTTAACATGTTTAACCCCGCCACATTATGTATGGATGTGACTGTCCTAAGTTAGGAGTCTGTAATTCAATGGTTATCGTTTGTTGCTGTGCTTTCGTTCATTTTTTTGTACATTAGTTAGGCCGTTAGTTTTATCGTTATAGTTATTTTACATTTGTCATTTGTGCCTCTTATAGATGACTATTCGGTATGGGATTTACTCATTGTTGAAGGTCGTACGGTGGCTTATAGTTGTTAATTGCTGTGTCATTTGGTTTCTTTTGAAGAGTTGTCTCATTGGCAATCAAACTACATCTTTTTTGTACATATCACAAATTAAGTAAAAAAATACATAAACACTCTAGAAAAGCAAGACCTTGTGTCATATCAAAAGCATAGAGTGTCGGAAGGACCATTAGTGTTCATAACTGTATAGTAGATTATATGTAGCTTCTATCAAATGTAATGATAATTCATCAGTAAAAGATACATGATTATTTGTTAGTGGAATTATATATAACTTAATAAATGAATATTTATATTAAAAAAAACAACAGAAACAAGAATATGTGTCCATTAAATTACACGCCAGTATCACATTTCCGTAAATGAGCTCTAAATCCAGCAAAAATCCAATTCAGTATGTTGCCTTAAACTTTTAAATCCCGTGCGAGATGTCTAATATTCAAACATTGTTGTTTTTAAAACGTATTTATCAAAGTCAAACTACAATCATTTAATTTTTGTTTGTGCTATACAATTTGTGATTATGGTCGGATCCAAGATATTTGAAAAAAGGGTAATTGAATTTATACTGCCGAGCGGAGCAACGCGAAAAAAATTTGGACGATTTTATACTAAACATTTGTATAGATAACGTGGAAAACGTGAGATTTTCAAAATTATTTGGCGATCGAAAGGGGGAGTACGCCCTCTCCCCCTGTATCTGCGAATGCACGTTTAGGTATACATGGACAAAAACCTCGTCCCATGCATTATTATAGTTAAAGACTAAAAAGTACTATTTGATAAATGTATCAATGATATGAATGTCTGCTCACGTCAAATTATCTTGAATTAAATTATAGAAAAATCATTTTAATATAAAAAAAAAACAAGTCGCGTACACCTTTTATATTCGGGTGTGTTGGAATCTACTTTTTAAGCGTTAAAACTTATAAAAACAAAAAAAGAGATAACCTTCTCGCTTCGGATTTCATTATTTTAATATTTTCATGCTAAATTTTTACTTGGTAGTTTTTAAAATTCATATTTTGAGAAGAACTAAAATATGGGTCAAGTGAAATGACAAGAAATGATGAGTGTATTTGATTACAAGTTGCTAGCTTGCTTATTCCATTAAAATATTTTTGTCAATAAAATCATTCAAAATTTAATAACAAAATATTTAAAGATTAAAAAAGTATTTTGGGTTGATTTTTACATTAAGTCTATATCAGCAAAAAATGCGTGTCGAAAGAGTAAAAAATGCATTTAGTGTATTAGTAATGCAACTGACCTCGAAAAAGGCGCTTAGTTAACGAGTTTAATGTTCCGGAATAACACACGGCTGCAAATTGTTTTAAATGATAGAATAATATCTATATTTTAATTTCCGTCTGGTCGTAAACAGTTTCTTTGGTCACATTTTTTGTATTTTAGCCCTTAAATGGGGTACCCCTCAATTTACGGTTTTGGGTGGTCACCTTAAAATCCAAAAACAAATTTATTTTGTTAAATTTCAGGCTCTTTTCGTAAATAGTTTCGATGCACATATCATCAAGGATCATCGGAATGATGAAGACATAAATATAATACCATCCCCGAGTAAAACTCTTAAACTTAAAGTTGGCAGTTTTTAGATGGAAATTTAACGCATTCTTCTCTGAAAACGAGAAAACTTATGATTCAAAAACAGTATTTGACATTTGAGAGGAAAAAGTACATTATTGCGATACTGCATGCAAATTTCATTGGGCAAATTCCCAAACAATTTTGTCAAAAACTCAAAAATAAAATCATAATTTATACCTTTTTTTATTACGGAAATTTCATATCCGTCAATCAGCTCCATCATTTACTTTTTCCTTCACAATGAATTTGGTAGTTTCGATGTGATTATGTTCATTTTCTTGGATAAGTTAATTAATTATGAGTTTTTTTAAGAGTGATTTGATTAAATATAGTAGTTCTTTCGTGTGTTTTCTGTAAAAAAGTTATATTTTTGTTGATAAAATTTTGACTTTTTATAAAAGTTAACCAAATCCTTCGGATAAGATGTTTTTTCCGGATATTGACTAGTTGTGGAAGTCCTGTAAAGTTTACTCCTACTAGTCCCAAAAGGAGAAGGCTTGACAATGTGTGGAAAAATATATTGTATGTCAATGTTCAACCTCAGAGCAATTATTATGCATGCAAGCTGTCGGGGAAAAAAGTACTTTTGATGTTTTGCAGAGATTTGGTGTGTGACAAGGTGATGCTACAACTAACTTCTCTTGATATTCAGCTTTTCTTGGACGAACGAGTTGTGAATCATCAGTGATGTTATAAGACTTACACCAGAAGGCAAAATTGTAGCGTCTTCAAATTAGAAACAACAGAAAGCCAAATATGTGATCAATCTGATCCACATGTATCCTCACAACCTGACACTTTCATACGATCTTGCGCTCAGTTTCCTCCATTCCCCCTTGTAGTTTGGATATGAAAACATGTTTTTTGTGTAAAAGCAAAACCTTTGAAAAGGATAGAAAACTTCACAAAATTGAGTCGCCTGAACGTGTTGACAGTCTTTTGAGGTGTGCTAATGAGAGTAATCATTTATCCATGGTAAAGAATGGGAGTACAGATTTATTTTCAAAAGCAGTCTACCTGTCAGCATGCATTACCAAGTACTTATTGAAGTCAACACCTGTGAAATCAGGTAAAACAGTAACTGAAGAATTAGAAAATGAATTTGCTTTCAATTCATTGATAACGATTGTTAATGATGATATTTTCTTCCATAAATAGGCCTTTCTCATGTAGCACATCCTCGGCATATACCGATCACTTTTACCCAAGAATGTCTCTGATGATTACCCATCTGCCAAACTCCAGACCAAACTAACTAGTTGTTATGACACCTTACAATTCAGACACAGCAGGGACAAGGGATGTCAAATATAGAGTTCAGCTCTGAGCTCACTATAGGGGATACCATATCTGCTGCAGGAAAATTGAAGTCTATGTTAAGACTTTCAGAATTACACCCAGGTGTGTCTGAAGATATCAAGGATACATTAAAAGAAGAAGAATTACTTCACTCTGCCGCAAGCGCTCTTAGAAGCTCTGTCTTCGTCGGGTGCTTTTATGGAAAAGATGCCCGCATCGCTTTTTTGAAAAATCACACAAAGGCGCTTCTGAACCGTGTGTTGTCTCTAAAGATAAAAAAGAATCGTAAATGTATGGCTATTACAAAATCAATCGTTTCTGTAGCAAATTCAACATTTCGCCCATTGCATTTGGGATTGGCCGTGCAGTTATATCATGACTATGGGAATATGGGTCACGAACATTGATAGAAACTTTGTACTCACATGGCTTTTGTGTTTCCTATGCAGCGGCAAGACTATACCCGACAAGCATTGCCATGCACGAGTTTGACCGAATCAAGACGGTATTTACTCTCCAGATGGCATTGTTTCAAAACACCAAGTGGGTGTTTGATATAAAAAGGTACCGACAATAAAGTCATCAACACGGAGACAATTAAAAGTGAGGAACGTTTCATTCCATGGCACAAGCAGACTTTCAGGTTTGTCAATCTACAATTGATTCCAGTTTGCATCAGATTAAAGTGAAAAGAGGTCAAGATAACACTTTTCAATTTACTGACAGTGCATCATCGTTGGCGGCTGTTTCATTATACTAAAGGTAAGAGAGGCCTTCCTCGCGTTCCGAATGTTTCAAATACATTTCAAATTGTGCTGAAAATATGGAAAACACATCAGATATTCCTTGGGTAATTTTGCGCTCCATGTTAAGATATATCGGAAATATTACTGTTAAGTCAGAAACGTTTGACCATCAAGTTATTTCATTTGAGACCAGATATAACAACGCTTTCTGACTTCAGGCTTGAATTTTCGGCCGGGAAGACAAAAATGAATAAACCCCCAACATTTTTCAAGGGACAAATGTCATCAGATTACTTACAAGATTGTATTGGTACCTGCAAAGGTAAATCTCTGTGCTTAAAAGCGGTGTTTGCTTTGAACAAACTCTGTCCTGCACCGAACTAGTTTGTGTCATGAACAGGAAGTGTGTTGTAGTGCAAATACGCATACCATGACGAAGAGATTGATCCATATCCCTCTATAATGAAGACTAGAGCTATTGTATGTAGCTTTTAAAAGACAAGTTATATAAGGGTCTTGACCGATTTTAAATTACAACATTAGCAAATTGGCATTAAATTGTATTTTTCATTACTTCCCTAAAAAAATGATGAGTCTACACTTATTTACCAGGATAATGCAACTAAGACAATGTTCATGCACCAAACTGAGTTTGTTTTACACTCAACCAACCGCTAAATCAATGCATGTCACACTTATGATTTTTTTTAACCTCGCATTCGCCTCGGTGTACTATGATTTTTTTTGTGTTATAACTGATCTGTCCGGACTTTGCAAATACACAATATTTATAACTAGATCCTAATTTTCCCAAAATACACATCATTTTAGATGCAAAATTAAAAACATTGTTTCAGCGCTTGAATTTTGTTTTTTTCAAAGATAGAAAAAATATTTAATAATTTGATAAACTGGTGTTTTATAGTTTAGAAAATAATTCTGTAATATACTGTAGTGAAAAACTATAAGAAATATGAAAGTTGATGGATGTAAAAAGGTCAAGGCCACTTCTACTTTTGCTATGTCATAAATGGAAAAAATCAGGAGGTTCCAGATTAACGCCATTTTGTAATAGCAGCTCTTCATATAAATAGTCAAATTTGTCGTTTTAACATCCTTTGCAGCATATGCTTATGATTGAACCGTTTTTGCAGCATTCTAATGAATGAATATCAGAAAATTTCTCCTTTTTGTCCTTGTGGTTGTAATACTGATATTTTTAGGCCTGACCTTTGACCCCAATTTCACAAAAATGTGACCACTCTGAAATTTTACGACCAAACTTTTCTTTTTGTACACGTTTTCCTCTTTCCATCGATATATAATTTAGGTGTGTGTTCTTCCGGAACATTAAAGTTTTAAAAAATTAACTCTGGTTGCAGTACTATATGCTCCCCTCCGTCATGCTTCAATGCAATAGGACGAAATACGTTGAGTTAGGTCGGTTATGTCGAGTAAAGTCATTTTATTGGAAATCTCTGATGAAACCTGCACAGCCGGTCGATTTCACTTGCTCCCAAAACTTCATAAAGAAGGGATTCCGGGAAGACCGATAGTATCTGCCAATGGCCACCCAACCGAAAAATTATCTGAGTTCGTTGATTACCATCCTAGATCACATGTTAGAACAATGCCATCCTACATTCAAAATACAACAGATTATTTGAAGAAAATGGATTCAATAAATCCCTTACCAAACAACACAATTTTGGTATCGATGGATGTGTGTTCTTTATACACCAATATTCCAAAAAATGAAGGAGTAGTCGCTTGTGAAAAAGTATGGAATAATCGTAAGGATGAAAATCCCCCTACCGACTGTCTGGTTCAGTTGCTGAAACTAGTGCTCGAAAACAACAATTTTGTATTCAACGACCAGCACTACTTGCAGATTGACGGTACCAGTATGGGAACCAAAATGGCACCTTCTTTTGCCAACATTTTCATGGGGAGTCTCGAAGAACGCATCCTTTCGAGTGTACAATACAAACCCTTGTCTTGGCTCCGTTATATTGATGACATCGACATCAAATGGAACGAAACTGCAGAACATCTACAAGATTTTTCTAGATTTCTGTAATAAATTTCATCAATCTATTAAGTTCACATCTGAAGTTTCAAATGAGAAAATTGCGTTTCTCGACACCCCCATAACTTTAGAAAACGGAGTCATGACAACCGACCTTCACACCAAAAAAACTGACAAACACCAATTTCTCTCTCCGAAGAGTTGTCACCCAAAACACTGTTCCCGAAGCATCCCGTACAGCCAAGCTATCAGGTTAAAGCTGATTTGCTCATCGGAATCAAAATTAAACCACCGTTTGGGACAACTCAGACAGCAACTTAAATCAAGAGGTTATAAGAGCAAAAACATTTCAGAAGCTTTCGGTAAAGCTAAAGAAAAAGACCGAACAAACCTACTTGAATACAAAGAAAAGACGGCCCAGACAAATACAATCCCGTTTGTTGTCAGCTTTCATCCTGACCTGACAAATCTTTCATCTATTGTCCACAAACACTGGCGCCTTATTGATAATCATCCTTCCTTAAAAGAGATTTTTCCATCACCTCCCGTCATGGCTTACATAAAACCCAAAAACCTCAAAGATATTCTAGTAACATCTAAAGTATCTAAACAGGAGATATCGACAATAGGAGGTTATAAACCATGCGGAAGGGGCAATTGTAAGTGCTGCAAAGTCGCCAACATTGAAACCCGATTCGTCAGCACAGTCACAAAGAAAAAATTCAACATATTTATAACATCCAATTGCAAAACGCAAAATTGTATTTATGTTCTAACGTGTGGAACTTGCAAGTTGCAATATGTTGGTGAAACAGAAACACCATTTAACATCCGACTAAATAACCATCGGTCATTTTATACGAAAGAAAGAAACTGCCCAATCACAAGACATCTTTTAAGAGAAGGGCATGATTTTGAAAACGTCACATTTAAAATCATTGAGAAAAACCAAAATTGGGATACACAATGAAGACAAAAGAGAGAGAGATTGTGGATGCACCTGTTATGAACTCTTGAACCTGATGGACTCAATGAGAGAGACGAAAAAAGATTAAAAAACAAATCAAAACAATAATCTTGAAATCATACAATTTATAGAAATTCATACAATTTATCGAACATCAATAAATATGTTAAACTTTCACTCCAACTTTATGTAGTTTAAGCTACAAACATATATTTGTTTTATGGAACATCAATAAACATGTTAAACTTTTACTCAAATTTTGGGTAGTTTAAGCTACAAAAATATTTGTTTTGTCATGCATCCAATTTCACCTTGAGAGATGCACACGCCTGATGAAGCTAGTTTGTCTAGCGAAATATTGCGTATTTCTATTTAAAATCTAATAGAACTTTTTAATGTATCAATTATCGTGTTTTCGCAAATTTTTTGTTCTTCCCTCACCGGGATTCGAACTCATGCTACTGAGATATCGTGACGCCAAATCGCCTGCACTGTATCCGACGCGCTAGACCACTCGACCACCTAGGCTTCACATAATAAAGCTTTCGGTGGCCGGGTGTTACTTTTCCTCGTCAGTTTTAATGTAGCGTCGTAATACAGTACATGATGTATAAGGCATGAAGATGGAATTGTTACAGATCAGCTAAAATATCTATTGTAAAGGATCCTACAAATTAATGCAAGATACAGTCACAGAAATAATTATATTTACTGGCGTTGTCAGTTTATTTTTCGACTGATGAGTTTAAATGTCCCTTTGGTATCTATCGCCTCTCCGTAAAAAATAACTAGAGTCTCCCAAGAACCTGTGTCGCTCACCTGATTCTACTTTGGTTTTGGAAATCATGTAAAAATAGATTAAAATCATAACAGATACCCCAAAAATGATTGAGGCCAAATTTGGTTTATTATTGTCCCCGTAATTTAATCAAAAGCAGAAGACTTTTGTAAAGTTTACAGAAATTACCAATAAATTCATTTAAAATGTAGAAAATGACTTTATAAGGACAATGACAAATCAGCTACAAAGTAACAACACTTGGTCAGCACCCCAAAAGAAACATTCATGCCATGCTTTATTTCATTCCATTTAGTGGTTCCCTAAAAGAAGACATGTGTATGTATTTTTCATAGGGTCCTATGTTAAACTAAGTCCCTCTCTGGTGGCCATCTTGAATCATGGATTGGCTTCAAAGTAACAACACTTGGTCAGCACTTCATAAGGAACATTCATGCCATGTTTGGTTTCATTCCAATTAAGTGGTTCTCTAAAAGAAGACATTTGTATGTATTTCCATAGGGTCCTATGTTAAACGAATTCCCCCGCTGGCGGCCATCTTAGATAGGGGGGGGGGGGGGGTGACACAGGGGTGTTCATTTCCCAAATCCTTCTCTTTTTGGGAAATTTTTCCCACTTCCTAAATTTTTTAGACCATTTTTCCCACTTCCCACTTTTTTCCAATTCTCCCAATTCCCAGATTTTGGTTTTCCATAATGCCCTATTTGGAGCCATCCAGAGCTGTCTTCTTGTCTTGTTTGTTCTTCAGTATGTACAGAACTTATGAATAAACACATATTTGCCTTACCTATACTTTACTGGTCCAGATTCTTACTACAACCTCAAGAAACAATGTCATTTAAGGCTTTTGTGAAAAAAAATAATAGAAAAAAAACCACCAAAGGTGATAAAGCATTCCTGGATGACTATGAAAATAAATGCCTTCAATGCTTAAAGCAACTCCCGTTTAGTCAACAGAACACAAAACTTAACTGAATACAAAACCAACAGAACACAAAACCCAAAGCAGGGAATCTTGATATCAGACACAAAGTGTGATACAATTGATGAACAATTGTTAATTGATGAACAATAATTACTGGTGTACAAGCATGACCAATAATGATTCCAATTGGAACGTTGATACTACTGTCTGTTGAAGTATGGAATTTAATCAACAATAAAAAACATAGAAAATGCCACCTAAATATATGCAAAACCATGGAACAAACACCTTTTAAATCGGACGAAGTTTGTGAATTCTCCAGGAATACCCTCTGTTTGTAACACTATATTTACTGTATGACAATAAGCATAGACCATGTGGTTAAGGAACTATCTCTGAATGCGAAGCTAAATGTGAATTAAAATAAAACAGTTAGTTTTTCTAAAATTCTTTACGAGGAACTTATTGACTCTTATTGGAAAACCCCTGTACAAAAAAAGCAGTAAATTCAAACACGATGAAGACAGCAACACAAATATGGAGATATAACAATCTTCCGGGACAAGATAATTAATATATAAAGTGATCTGAAATGGCTAATAATAAATTTTAAAAAAACATTGATTGATGATCATTGATTATTTTTTTAAGCAAAATAGTCTTTTAAATAACGTGTCCCGAAAGATTGTGTTATCCCCATAACTGCGTTGATGTCTTAATCCTGTTCGTCTCCGATGATGTTTTTGTCCTGGGGTTTTCCAATAAGTTCCTCGTAAAGAAGTTCAGATATACTGAATTCAGATATAGTTCCTTCACCACATGGTATATGCTTATTGTCATACAGTTAATAGTTTTACAAATAAAGGGGTTTCCTGGAGAATTTACAAACATATCCCCACGTACATCGTCCGATCCAACAGGTGTTTCTATAGTTGTTTTGAATATGGTTAAGTCGCATATCCTTCTTTCTTTTTTGTTGATTAGATTCCACACTTCAACAGACAGAAGTAACAATGTTCCAGTTGGAAACATTATATTTGATGCTTGTTTACCAATTTCTTTTTCATCAATCAACATTTTTTCAAAGTCAATTGTATCAACACTTTGTGTCTCTTTCAGATATGCATACAATGGAAGTGTTCCTGCTTTGAATTTGGTGTTCTGTTGTCTAATAGAGAGTTGTTTTACGCTTTGCAGATATTTCTTCCTATAATTATCCAAGAGTGTTCTATCAGCTTGAGTGATTTTGATTTCTTTGATTATTGGCATTTTCACAACTGCCTTAAAAGGCACCAATCCTTCAGGGCGTTTGTAGTAAGAACCTGGATTCGTGAACTAAAGATATGGCAAAGATGTGGGTTTTTTCATAAGTTCTGTACATACTGAAGAGAACGAAACAGCAAATTCAAAAATGTAGATTTATATATACTATGCTGTATTCGACTCCATGACTGGGGACACCACTAATCAGACACATCATGACCATTCCTGCATTTTCACCATTCTTTTTTTTTTCTTTTTTTATGGGTTTTTCCCACATCCCACATTATGGTCATATCCCACTTCCTTCTTTTATTTCCTTCTTTTTCCCAGATCCCACTTTTTTTACCCCCTATATCCCTTATCCCAAAAGTGTGTCATTCCCCTCTTAGATGATGGATCGGCTTCAAAGTAACAACACTTGGTCAGCACCTCATAAGGAAAATTCATGCCATGTTTGGATTCATTCCATTCTGTGGTTCACTAAAAGAAGACATTTGTATGTATTGTACATAGGGTCCTATGTTAAACGAAGTCACCCGCTGGTGGCCATCTTGGATGATGGATCAGCTACAAAGTAACAACACTTGGTCAGCACCTCATAAGGAACATTCATGCCATGTTTGATTTCATTCCATTCAGTGGTTCTCTAGAGGAAGTTCAAAATGTAAAAAGTTAACGACGACGACGGACGCCAAGTGATGAGAAAAGGGCCCGGTGAGCTAAAAAGGTGTAAATACTAAAGAATTGATAAAAAGAAAAAAAAAAAAAACAAAAAATAGAAACGTCTGCCGCCTAGAACCCCAGTTTCTTTTGTTAAGCGTGTATGCATGCAGGAAATACGTAAATGAGTTAAAACGGGAGAATAAGATTAATAAAAAATAATAAAAAATTCAATTATTAAAAGATAAAATAACTTGACATTTAGAGAGCTGTGTATGGGTAACGAAGTGAGAACTAACAAATTGCCGAATTACCACAAATCTATGATAAGTATGAAATTTGATAAAATTAAAATTAAAATAAAGTATATATCTGTGATCTCAATCCCTACATGATTTAATCAGCATAGGCTAACTGTCCGAAGTAAGGGCGAATGATGATAAAATTAATGTCCGGACTTGCGCTTATATATCCCTATTTCAGGTTCATAGAAACGAAAATTACACTTTTACTTTCACTTTCAAATTGAAAGATAAAAAGTTAGGTTGGTTTTATCTCTGGTGATATACTCATTTTATGATCACGTGTATATGTTCATTTTGTAATTGATTGATTTATTTCAATAAAAAATACTTATTTACTTACTTGCACTATTAAATATATCTATTTCCTCTCATTGTGTAATAAATCGGTATCATCTCGTGCACTTACTCCTGCGTACAATTACAGATAAAATACTTCAGTTTGTTTTATTTGACACTAGCAAATAAAATGTGTAATAATAAACATTTTCTACATAAAGATAATGAAAATGAAAATCTTTGAAGAGTACCAAGAAAGCATTATATTTTTACTTTTTTTGATATAGTTTTAAAATAGTTAAAAACGTCTGAAAATTGAACCTAATGGTGTTTAGTGACAGAATGAGAATTTTTACGTGATACATCCTTATTTTTCCGTGTTGTTGTTCATTGCTGCCTTATTCACGTATTTCCAAAATTATATTATTTATAGCATGTCGAATATGAACATTGATATCACATACGACATAGAACAGGAAAAAATTATCCTTCAATTCTCACAAATCCAAACAATCTTTTTGACGTTTTTACCTATTATGTCTGTTTGTTTTGCTCACACATTGTTGTCAATATAATTTAATTCAGAAGTGAGAGGTTTAGCTAGCTATAAAACCAGCTTAAATCCACCATATTCTACATAAGGAAATGCCTGTACCGAGTCAGGAATATGACAGTTGTTTTCCATTCGTTAGATGTGTTTGAACTTTCGATTTTGCCATTTTATAAAGGACTTTCCGTTTTGAATTTCTCTTGGAGTTCGGTATTTTTGTTATTTTACTTTTTATGTTTAACAAAATGGCCTTCAATAGAAGAGGATAAAAAATATGATCAATCAATTGGATAACTATTTCCAAAAGAAATATCTGCAGCAGTTCACGGATTCTAAAGTTGATAATTTGATCTCTAATGATGTGTTTGTTAGATGTACATCATTTTGCTTTCGTCTTTTGCGCATAAATAGTTTGTCAATGAATCATGTGAGATTAAAACTGCCCCAACAGAGCTATGGTGAAGAACGACTGAAATCGACACTGATCAAGTTTTACGGTCACTATCACAAATTGGTTGAGCGGTACAATATGTCTGTGTCTCAACTCTCTAGCGACATGTTTAAGTCTTAGATTCTAAAATACACAAATGTACCAGATAGTCGTCTAATCCGTAATTTACTGATAATGTCCATTCCCGATTGTGACAATTTGACTGAATCTGGATTCCTATGGCAGGTGATGCATGCATAGCAGTAGACGCGTAATTTATCGACGCAACCGGTTTTCTCCTTTGGGAGCCGGTTAGTGCGATTCTCTCGGTTTTGATTGTTCCATTGATTTATGTTCTTAATCGATTTATGAGATTTGAACACATCGGTAAACTACTGTTACCTTTATACGTCAATTCAAACTGTTTCTAAATGTTGGTGTTTTATTTATTTCATAATGTTTGTATATGTTTATTTTATAAACAGTAATAATTCATTGTTGATCGAATCCTTTTTATCAAATGCCATTGTGATTTTTTTTTTTGATTTTTAATAATAAAATTCCAGATGTATCTGGCGAATATTAGATGTGATATAAAAAAGATTTGCTAAAAAAATAGTTACGAACATTTAACAAACTGTTTTACCAACTTCCTCATACAATCAATATGTATTTTGGATATTAAAATTGTGTTTGATTCATTCCCCATTAGTATTCTAAATACCTCCATTTACTTCATATACCGCGAAACAGAAATGTAAACTATCTGTTCAAAACAATTCATATAATTATAAGTCCTTGCATCCATGCAGTTATCAAAAATTCTAAAGGTTATTTGATGCTTCACGAAACATAAAAATCAATAAAAAAAATTTAAATTCAGTTGCACAATATAACATTTTTTCAATAATAATTTCATTGAATATCATACATATAAGTATGGAGATTTCAACAAGCTTTTCCACAAAAAATATATTTAAAAGTCCAAATCGTATCCCAATCCCGTTAGGCAGTGCTTCGTTGCTGGTATTGTTTAGATAATGCAATGTGACATAAAACAATTTACTTTAGTAGTTAATGAACCAATTAGTTTAAAATGTGTATCATATGTTTAATTCAATTAATAATTTTATTCTATATACTTCGTTTTTTTTAATTGTATAGCTATACAAATAAGGAAAAATAATCCACATACTATATGTTACTTGTTGAGACTAGTTTTAACCTATCGATATTATTTTCCCTTCAATGATTTCTGTTTAAATGACATGATCCACCCATCAAGTTGACTTTTGTTTGATCAATAATGAAAGCATATATAATAAAACTCATAAAAGTATCAAGTGTATATTGTGTAAGCAAGACGCGCGTTCCGTCTACAAAAGACTCATTCATGACGGTCGAATAAAAAAAAGTTCAAAAGCCAAATAAAGTACCAAGTTAATGTGTATGGAAAATGCCCGTGTTTCAGTGTTCCTATTTTTCTCAAATGTTATCCATATTACATTATGCATTAACTAAGATACATATTTTGAAATTTCTAATAAATGATGACATTTTTAAAAAAACGAATAATCAATTCTCAACATCTAGTGATTGAGACTAACTCTGGCTTAATTCATGAACAATTCTTCGAATGGTCAAGGGCTATGGTAATCTATAAGAGAATTTATATCAGCCAGTCAAAACTTAAATATTATTCGTCATATTTATAACTAGTCAAAAGGCACTGGTAACCCATAAAAGACTGCATGTTAAGTTTTTTTTTGAATTAATTGACAGACATTTTTATGTTATCTTTAATTAGTTTACTTAAATATATTACTTCACTTACTTGTAAATTCCATCTTTTCAAAGTATATAATGTAACACTTCCGTGTGTGTTACCATTGATTTTCTGGAAATGCCTTTTTAAGATATACTATTTTTAACTACTGATTTGTACACAGGGTATAATTATTATCTGTTATGGCCAATGGCCAATAAGTTCATGCATTGCCTATTCACAAACTACTACGAAAGCCATATCATAGTATCGCCATATTGTAAATACGTGAAAATGTAGTAATAATCACTATTGATTTAAATTGCTATAAAATACATTTATAGTAGGCTTGTAACATACACATAAAGTGAAGTTTATACACATTTATGAGAGTAAAAAATCAATGCTGTGCTACTCATGCACGAATTATTTCTTTGTATCATTTTACAATATTATAAATTCCTGGCCGAAAAAATGAAAACAACACGTTATAAATTATATGTGTCATAAGCACTTTTCTGGATTTACCTTCAGCAGGAAAGCTCAAAGCTGGAATATTAAAAGCAAGGGATATGTAAGAACCGAAACAGTTGAAGAGCTATATGACCAAAAAGGACCTAGAAAAATAGCCGGATCCATCAAATGTACCGAAGTACTGACTACTGAGCTGATGATAACCTCGGGGAACGCGCGTCTGGCGTACGAAATCTTAATCCTGGTATATATGATAAGTTTATTTACTGCAACAGTACCTTCCTCCGAGGTACGTTACCTTCGCCAAACACTAAACTTGTAACTGTCAGAAATCACTAAGTTATCTTATGCAAACTATTTAGATTAGATAGTGAAGTTACAACTTGTTCTTGTTAAATTTATAGTATATTTTTGAAATTCCTTGAGTTTGCTTCAAAATTGTAACCTTTGTTACAAACATACACACAGCAAATGGATATTGGCAAAAGTGAAAACTATGTGATGACATCTGGATTTTTAAAAATAAAGAGCCTAAAAATGAGTATTTGAGAATAAAATGCATGTCCTGTCTTCGGTATACGTAGGTTTGTCGTCAGTTGACACTGGTATATTTAGACGGCATCTTCAATACGTTCATTGGTATCAGACAAGATATTGTTGATCAAAAGAAAAGAGGAAAGAAGATAACGAGGAGATCAAATGTGACACTGATAGTCCATAACAGTCAGCCAAATCATGATGGTATCTGTAAAAACTCACAAAAAATACCAGGTTAATTTCAAGGGTATGACTTCAATCATGATAAGAAACGGAGGTCCTGAAATATCGTATCTAATGGGAGAAATATATTCCATATGAAGGTGCTGCTGGAATATTGTTACCAAGAAAAGAAAATTTCACAATATGAAAATGGGAAAGAAAGAAATCGTTTTTAATGTGAAAGAGAGGCGAAAGATACCAAATGGATATTCAAACTCATAAGTCGAAAACAAACTGACAATGCCATGGCAAAAAACGAAAACGACGAAAAGACAAACAGTACACAAAACACAACAAAGAAAAATAAATACTGAGCAACACGAACCCCACAAAAAACCGGGGGTGATCTCAAGTGCTAAGGAAAGGTTAGCAGATCCTGCTCCACATGTGGCACACGTCGTATTGCTCATGTAAGTACAAATCCGGTGATAAGTCTTATTCGGTAGGTTACATTCGAGATTGCGGTTATGACAATTGGAACATATCCGTCGTCATCTGTGAAACAGATATTCCATAACGGTCAACTAACTCGTGATGGCGTCCGTAAAATTTGCAAAGGAATGATTTCAACTTCACCACTTGGAACTCTTGGTTTAATAGCTTCCCTGTAAGCAACATTCCTCTATCAAGGAAATCATGACAGGAAATGCAAGCTCTGGAATATCGTATCAATTGGGAATGTGTGTCTCAAAGAACCCTCTTTGTCAATTTTAAATTGTAAATCATGATATGAAGAAGGATCAACTGAATATGTGATATTCTTTATTTCAAGATCGATGTGATCAATGCGATCAAAATAAGTACAAATAAAATAGTTGCTCTTTGACAGGGTCGGTTCTTATACATCCCTGGCTTTATAATGTACGGCTTGGATTGGTCCTGATGAAGGTAAATCCAGAAAAGCACTTCGGACACGTTAAATTTATAACATGTTGTTTTATTTTTTACGGGACCCTGTCGATACCACTGCTGGAGGACTATCTGTCACCGAGTGTATCATCAGCTTAGTAATCAGTACTTCGGTACTGACATGATTTATAACAATCTCTTTCTAAAATTTTCCGTTTAAAAATTTTAGAAATAATAAAGAAACTAAGATTGCAACTCCCTCAGGCAAAGTTGATCTAAGATGGATTTGGCTAATTTTAAGGTCCTTTTTGGTAAAAAAAAAACTCTTCAAATGTTTCGGTTCTTTTTAATTCCTTGGCCTTCAAATATTCCGCTTCCTGATGAAGATAAATCCAGAAAAGCGCTTCGGACGTATGAAGTTATAAAGTATTGATTTAATTTTTACCAAACTTTAACGTAATTATTCAATAATAGGACATTATCCATAAACTTGAATGATGTTAAAGGATAATTTTAAGATTCTAATTCGTCTTATCGAGGAGCTCCTTAATGATGTCTGCCTCAAGCGAGTGAGTGTTTAAATAGCTTTACATCTCTTGTTACAAAGATGCAATAACTGTGTGATCTTTAATTAAACAAACCTGAACTCATCTACTTAGTGATTATAAACAGCCTTGAAAGCAACAATAGGTGTGAAATATTGTCTTTCAAGAAGTCCGTTCATTGAGGAAGCCCCTTGAGGAAGTTAGATATAATTTTAGAATTTTTTTCAGAAATTTTAAGAAATGAATATTCCACTTTTCATTACTTCTTAAATAAGTATAAAAAATATAATTTAATTTGGATTAATTTTTTAAAAGTCCTAGGAAAACAACACGATAGAAATGTGACACGTTATAATGTTAGTGCATATGTATATTAAATGAATATTTGACAAACAATAAGGTTAGTCAGAATATTCTCAAGTAAAAGTAAAAGAGTATGAAAACATATTTTTTTCTCAACTTATGTTTTAGGTACCGCTACGTGATTAGATATAAATTAAGGCTATATTCGACTGCTCTGTGCAGACTTCCACATCGCCATGCTAAAAATAAACTGATAAAACAGGATTGATTTTTTTTATCTATGAATCTTTCTCCGCGTCTGGTTATTGTTGTGTATAGATTACAGAATATTAAACGCAGTCACAGTGAATGGTGTGTAACCACGAATCGCTTATTCTTTCGAGCACGTTTCATGGTAAATTCCTGTCACTCCACTTTAACTGACTTCTCGTCTTCGTGGTTGGTTTTTTATGTCCTGTAATTTCATCTGCAAGAAAAGTAACTGGTTCTTTAAAAATGGTTGAATGTTGCTCCATATTACAGAATATATAAAGGCTCCTTTCATTTTGTAGTTTTTTTCATACATTGCATGTAGCTTATTAATAATTGAAATTAAAGGCTTAAAGATATTGATTTCTTTTTACAAACTAACCCTGTCTTATTCTATATCATATCACGCAGAAGAACACTAAACAGAACTGAAGATAAATTGATTAATTAGACAAATATCCTTTTGTCTTATATTATATAAAATGTATTCCACTCTTTTCCAATATCTAAATTCACAGTTCATTTGAAGTGTATGAAAGTTTGGACGGGAAAAAGAATGTGAGGTGGAATTCCCTCGGTAAAAGTTAACCTTAGAGTATTTTGGCTGTTTTGTGTATGTTTTTTTTTTTTTTTGGTTTTAATGTTTTCAATTTGTTTGTGTACTTGCATTTCGTTACAATATCATTGTGTATTGATCGAGCGTACCTGGTTGAGTTTATTCAAAGAACAACTCAGTGTCGAATACATTGAAATTGTTATCGTAATCATGTTTATATCATATTTTTCAGAACATGTGCTCAACCCATTTCTTTTTGTCTTCTTAACGCATGTTAGAGAGAAAACATTGATGGCGATATATGTTCTAAAAACATAAGAGACTGAAGATACCAAAGGGACAAACCATTATCAACAACTTTAATCACTCAATTCAAAGGGTGTGTGACATGGAAAACTATCTGTTTTTACAAGTTGAATGTAAAACAGAGTATATATTTTGCAACATGAAAGGATTTACTTCAAGTCATTGGCTTCATATAATATAAGTTCTACAATTCCCTTTTAGAAAGCAATTACGTGTACTTTAAGATCAAAACTGTTTTAAATAAACTCATCATAGATACCAGGATAAGAATTGTGTACGTAAGACGCGCGTTTCGTCTGGTCGTCTGATCACCCCCAGTTTTTAGTGGGGCTCGTATTGCTCGGTCTTTAGTTTTCTATGTTGTGTTTTGTGTACTGTTGTTATAAAAAAACTTTGTCTGTTGGTCTTTTTCTTTTTTAGCCATGGCGTTGTCAGTTTATATTTGACTCTTTCGCCTCTCTTTTAAAGACTCACCAGGGACGCTCAAATCAAAAACGTTAAAGAGACCAAATAAAGTACGAGGTTGGAGAGCATTGAAGACCCAACATTCAAAAAGGTTTTGTCAAATACAGCTAAGGTAATCTATTCCTTGGGTAGAAAATCCTTAGTATTTAGAAAAATTCAAAGTTCTGTAAACAGTTAATTTATAATTATGACCATATCAATGATAATTCATGTCAACACAGATTTGCTGACTCAGAGACACATAGAATTTGCTTCTATTTTAAAGTTAGCAAAATGGGGGAAATTTCTATCGACTGCGAAACAACCTTCAAACATGATACAGAACTATGTGCAGAATCCCATACGTTTCATTCTGAGTTGCAATGGGAGTGATATGTGTAGGAATATGTTGAAATAAAAATAATATTGGTTAAAGGCGCAATAGAGCCTTTGTTATGCTCTTGTTTTTGTATACACTATGACGACTCTATTATTATTTATTTATTGTAAAATAGAATTAGGCAGGCGGGAATTTACATTTATTGGCACTTTGAAAACAGCTACTTTAGCTTAGATTAGATAAAGTGATTTTTGTTAAGTTTCCATGATCAGCTATGCATTTTGTCCAAAAAGAAAATTCCATATTCAGTGAAAAAATATACTACTGAAAAGTGTATACTTTTCTTGGTGAGCGGTTGATCATGTTCTCATGACAGAATTGCTGAGCATTGTATTTTTTCAGCTTACGGATATAGCATAATTATTTTTGTTGAAGTTGATTAATATATCAATTTTTTTAGGGTTACAAAAATATTATATATGGACAGATTGATTGAAATAATTGTTGCTGGTGACAGAATATTATGGACGCGTACATATATGATTCTGGATTACCAATTACATTGCATGAATTATTTTTTTAAGCACAACTAGCCTATATTATATACTTGAAGAAGAAGAAGAAAAAGAAGAAGAAAGGAAAGAAGATTTATATTTGTATAAAATGAAGCTGATCTTAGAATATCAATCGTCATAAAATATAACATTTACCCTAAGGAAAATTTAGCTTCAAGGGGTATTGTGGGATCCTGAGTTTGCATTCACCAGTTTTGTGAACATTTTCAATCTTATATATGACATTACCATCCCCATCAAAACTAGACTTACTATGTTTTGGCTACGTATACAATATAATCTAAAAACTGAAGAAAAAAAACATCAAAGTTCGATTCAACTCGGCTTCTGGAAAGTGTTCTACAACTAATCTGTCTGTCCTTTTTACTAGTTTCCTTACTATAATCATGTAATAAATTTTTGTTAATTTTTTTTTTGTAATAAAGCAGATGAAATTAATGAAATTAAGGTTCATCTTAACTATTTGACAAAAATCTGTGTTTAACACCACAGAATTTACTCCGAGTACAGACAAACCTGTGCAAACGGAAAACTATTAAGGCCTAGCAACTCCGTTTATAAGTATATGAAAGAATCTAATAAAGGTTTGAAGTTGTCTGTGGTAACTCAACCATACCTTATTGGAGCAACGTATTTTCCCGGTCTTTTTTGAACGAAGAAGCTCAAATTACCAACAAATTTTGAAGTTCGTATATGTTTATCATATGCCTACAGAGGACTACAGATGCGGTTCAGGGATTTATAAATGCCCCGGGAGCAAACTAGGCAACACTGCATGATTGTATAATGTTCAAAACTCATATTAGTTATGTTGTACACTTGGATTACGCAATGTTATACATTACATGTGCTTTACTTTTATCGAATAAAGTACAATGTATTTCAATTTGTAAAATTAATTTATCTGGCTATTTCACAAAAATCAATTAAAAAAGTCTTTCAAGATCTTACAATCGTTAGGGAGCTACCATTAGATTTTTATGGGGGTCACAGGCTAGGATGAAATTTGAAAAAAAAGGCAGGACAGGAGTTTTGAGTAAAAAAAGGCAGGATGAGCAACTTGGCAGGACAGGAGTTTTGATTTTAAAAAAAGGCAAGATGAGCAACTTGGCAAAAAAAAAGGCAGGATGAAAATTTATGTAAAAAGGTCAGGATAAACTAATAAAATTAAAAAGGCAGGACCGAATAGAGTGAAAAATAAAAAGGCAGGACAGATTACAACTAAAAAAAATGCAGGACAAAATTTTACATTCTAGCCCCCATAAAAATAAAAAGGTAGCTCTCTTAATAAAAATTATAGTAAAATATGTCACAGCTTCATATATGTACAAATAATTTAAATTTGTATAACAATATGTCGAATTTTTAAACATACAATCAAATATCAGTGGCGGTTCAAGAAATGTTCATAAGGGGCACTGACTGCCATGTGCATAAGAGGGGACCCGCTTCAGTCATGCTTCAGTGATTCCGTAAATAACCAACCAAATCTAAATCCGCCTCTGCCTTACGGCATTGTTATTCGGCTTATTCAACGTTTGTGGCGTGTTTTATTGGTCTCTTCTGCACATCTCCAGAATGTCTTCTGGTGAAGAGTCCAAAAAAATGAATCTGGACCTCTTCTGGAGATATTCTACGGAAGATCAATAAAACAAAAATTCAATTTGCCGTCGAATATAGCAGATTTTTGTTATGTTGGACGACATAAATGAAGTTTACGATGATTTTATAGAAAAGATACGTCCGCGGTAGACATGACTGTAAAAGTGTGCTCTGTTCGTGACATTTTTCTTTGTTCTGTCCTCTAACTCAATTTTGATAGACAAATCTGGCTTAAACCCCACTATTTGATTTTTAAGAATAATCTTAAACTGCACACAAATTCGTCAATGTTTGTCTCGAATATGATCAAAAAGGACATCTTGTCTATCCATTTTTTTTTAAAGTAAGTAAACTGGATTATTTTTGTATAAAGCAAAGATATCGGAAAGTTCTCGAAATCATTTTTCTCTGGTGGTCCTTGAAGAAAATCTTCTGGTCCTAAGTATTATTTCTATTGCAAAATTTCGATGGTCAAAACCTTCGGACCACCACTTTTCAAACATTTTCATTGTATATGTATCAATATGCAAGCGGTCTCACTTATTAGCGACAAGAAGAATTTTATAGCGACAAGAAGCGTCAAGAAGCGACAAGAAGATTAATTTTAGCGACAAGAATCGACAAGAAGCGACAAGAAGACTATCTAGCGACAAGAAAATATTTTTTTTTTATTAAAATTACTTATTCCAAATAAATATTAAAAGAATATGCAAAAGAAAACAATTTTAGCGACAAGAAAGTTAATATTCTATCAATAAATAGATAGAAAAAAATTTGAAACATAGATCTAATTGCTACACTTATTTATGATATTTTATTATTTATTATGTACAACAGCAAGTATTACGTTTACCCTGTCGTTAATTATTTTACTTCTGTTTTAGAACAATAATATATTTATCTAATTATTTGTTTTTAAAACTCTCTTTGTACACTATATAATAAATTTGCAAAATGCATTATTTGTGCATCATTGTCCAGAAAATACAGACACAAATTGTGAAATACAAAGAACTGAAATCAAACAAGAGGAAAACATTAATGTGAATATTTTTCATCATTTTATTTTGTGTATTGCCTCATTTAACGATATTTATCATGTTTATGAATAGTTTAATGTTGATTGAAGATTAAAGGAAATTAATGACAATCTTGAGTTTTCAACAGGTGTTCACTGTATTTACAATGATTGTATATTCTGGCGCGTGTTATTGTATAGTCTGACGCGTGTACAAAGTTGAAGGTGTTAATTGGATGTTATTGTAGCAATAAAACAAGGGACACGCGCCTCGTTAATCTCATTTGATGTTTCACATTGTGTGTTATGTTATTACATTAGGGTGAAGCCACATCTAATGTTGTTCCTATCAAGAACAATGAATTGTACTGTTAGAAAGGAAATAATATTTCATGTTTTTGTTTCAATAAATTCTTCAAAGGAAAGTTGAAAAATCTTTGTTTTTATTTCTATTTTATAGCGTGTGCATTTCCTTTGCTCTAGCTGACTGAAGCCATTCAACTTTTATGTTTTGTATAAAGTAAATTGTCAGCATTTCAGTCTTATTCTTGCAAAAGTACGTGCTCTGTGAAATTGCTAGAATCCGAAACGCATCTTGGTTTACCTTTGATTAATAAATCAGTATATTTTGTACGTCTTTGGTACTGCGCAGTATCAAACAAACCCTTTGGTACAGGGTTTCGATTTCCCTTTGGGCAAGGGAAAAAAGGTTACGACTCGATCTTCGATAAATGCATATTATCTATCAATATAATAAAAAAAACTACACAATCCCTTTCTTCCTCACAAATGTTTAATTTCTTCATCTATCAATAATAAAAAAAAAATATCAATTTATTCCTGCCCATATATTAAAAAAAAATCAAATGCATATTTTTTAATATTTATTTGGAAAAAGTAATCTTAATAAAAAAAATGTTTTCTTGTCGCTAAATAGTCTTCTTGTCGCTAAAATTATTCTTCTTGTCGCTTCTTGACGCTTCTTGTCGCTTCTTGTCGCTAATTAGTGAGACCCATATGCAAGTATACAATGTATACCAGACATTTCTCAGACTGGTTTTTTTTTTCTTTTTTTTTTTAATAAATCCGTTGGTTGTGTACTAATTGATACTTCAGTCTGGGAGAACAAGATTTATTTCAGTACTAGTTGTTATTAGCTTTGTATTGTTCAGCGAAAATATTGAAGATTTACAAAAGATGATTAATTGTTTAAATGTCTATTCTAATAAGTACAATTTATTTATTAATTGCTTAAAAACAAAAATTGTTGTATTCAGAAACAGAGGTCAAGTTAAAGCAAATGAGAGATGGTATTTAAATGGAAATTCAATAGATATGTGTGATGAATTTGTATATCTGGGTATTTTATTTAGATATAATGGTTATTTTACATATACCCAAAAATCATTAGCAAACCAAGGTCGTAAAGCATTATTTAGTTTGTATAGTAAATTGCAGGATGACTGTTTTAATTTTGAAACTATGCTGTCATTGTTTGACACGTATGTAGCAAGTATTTTGAATTATAGTTGTGAAGTTTGGGGAAATCACAAATGTGATGATATCGAACAAGTTCAAATGAAATTCTTAAAACGTATATTAAAGGTGAAAGCATCTACTGTTAATTATATGGTTTATTGTGAGCTGGGACGATACCCTATGTTTATAGAAAGATATTGTCGAATGTTAATTAAAATATTGGTTTAAGTTATTATGTACTGATAACTGTATTCTTAAATGCTGTTATGAAGATATGCTTGAGAGATGTAATAAAAAACCAAACGACAAATATAACTGGGCCTGTCGAATTAGAGACATATTATACATGTATGGGTTCCAGGATGTATGGTTACATCAGGGTGTTAATAATGTGGATTTGTTTTTAATTGAATTCAAAGATAGAGTAAAGGGTAGATTTCATAGTGAAATGAACTCATTTTTTGAAGATTCGCCAAAATGTATGTTGTATAGATATGTATTTGATCCCAACATGTTACAATTTTATTTAGATCATGCTGTAAATTATATTTATAAACCATTTATTTGTAAATACCGCATATCTGCTCACTGTTTGAATATAGAAACTGGTCGATTTTATAATATTGAGAGACATCTGAGACTTTGTAATATGTGTGATAAACAAGTTATTGAAGATGAATATCATTTTATTTTAGTATGTGAAAAGTATAATGAACTTCGAAAGAAATTTATCAAACCATATTATTGGAGAAAACCTTCGAATTTTAAACTCGTACAACTGCTATCTGTTCATAATGTAAAGGAACTTAACAATTTAGGGAAGTTTTTATTTCTGGCCGAGAAGGCACGTAATTAACTTCATTTATAAATGCTTAATATGTGTTATATTTTATCATACTCTGCTGTACTGTTATATGGGTATACTTACTGATATGATTATTTGACTAATTGTTTAAATGTAAATATATTTCACTGATGTAATTGAATATTTGTAATATTTATATTCTATAAGTTGTATTGCTTACGAATAAAAGATTATTATTATTGAACAAACTTCCAGTAATTGCAAATACTCTTATTTCGGTGCTTTGTGTCTATTGTCTATATGTAAGTTTTTTTGTGTGTGTCTCGTACCGATCTTTTGAGTTAATCTAATTGCAATTGATTTGTGCAGGTTGTTCTTATATTGTACTGTTACACCAATGTCCCAGCTTTCGGGAAGGGTTGAGCGCTCACAAACATGTTCTTGTACTGTTACACCACTGTCCCACGTTATGGGGGGGGGGGGGGGGGGGCGGCTTGGGCCGGATCCCGCTAACATGTTTAACCCCGCCACATTCTGTATGTCATGTGCCTGTCCCAAGTCAGGAGCCTGTTATTTAGTGGTTGTCGTTTGTTGCTGTGTTACATATTTGTTTTTTGTTCATTTTTTGTACATTAATTAGACCGTTAGTTTTCTCGTTTGAATTGTTTTACATTTGTGATTTCGGGGCCTTTTATAGCTGACTATGCGGTATTCGCTTTGCTTATTGTTGAAGGCCGTACGGTGACCTATAGCTGTTAATTGCTGTGTCATTTGGTCTCTTGTGGAAGGTTGTCTCATTGGCAATCTTCGTTTTTATATCAACCCTGCCATGTTCTTTGTGTGCCTGTCCCAAGTCAGGAGCCTGTAGTTTAGTGGTTGTCGTTGGTTTATGCCTCCACTCATATTTGATATTTTGTAAATTATTTTGTTATGTATAATTAGGCCGTTAGTTTTTTCGTTTGAATTGTTTCTCACACTTTTCACGTCGGGCCTTTTATAGACGACTTTTAATACAGTATCGGGTTTTGTCATTGTTGAAGGCCTTAATTACGGTTGCCTATAATTGCTTACATCCACTTCATATTTGAACTCCGGTGGATAGTTGCCTCATTAGCAATCATACATCTCTTCGTTTTTATATTATATACCTGACTTTTAAACTCGTGTTTTCCTGAACCGAGTCCTAAACATGCATGACATATTTTTCACTGGGCGTTAAAAATTAGCAACAAACAATCAATCAATTTAAACTTGTGTTAAATAAGAAGAAAAACTATTTGATATTTATTCATTTATTGGGGTGGGGCCGGGACAGGAGGATTTCATATATGAATATGGTTGCCTGGTAAGAGCTGAAAAATAGGCATAATTAGCGACAGATTAAAAAAGTTAATAATGCCCTCTTCCCTTCCCCATCCTTCATCTATAAATTTAAACTGACCACCACGGAATAGCCCAACTTAGTGTTGAAATTAGCGTTAAACACCAATCAATCAAAATCCCTTCCCTAGAATATCAAATAGTCGTCCCTTAACTGTTATTGTCCGTGTAGTTCTTATATTTATCCAGCTTATCGTCCTACAGGGATGTCCTGCTAAGACTGTCATACCATAAAAAAGTTTATAACACAGCTCACATTCTAATATAACACAGCTCACAGCTCACATTCTAATATAACACAGCTCACATTCTAATTCACAAATTTATTAATGTCATTTAGACTAAACGACGCCATATTTGTTATGTGACTCTGCCGTCTAAACT
Organism: Mytilus californianus; assembly: GCF_021869535.1. Lineage (NCBI taxonomy): Eukaryota > Metazoa > Mollusca > Bivalvia > Mytilida > Mytilidae > Mytilus > Mytilus californianus. The sequence goes on along the minus strand of NW_026262581.1, from coordinate 52,196,160 downwards.
ACCTATCAAAAAAGAAGAGGTGGAAGAGAGCCAGAAGATCTTCCCTATTCAAAAAAACAGAAATGGACCTCTTCTGGCTCACTACCGAAGAACAAAAAAACACGCCCTTGGTGTGATCGATGGATATTTTCCCGCAAACTTGTCGGACTTGTTCGGTATGTTATAAATAAAGTTTTGTCAAACATCTGTCGATTGGCTGACTTCGTCCAATTATTTTCGTTGTAGATTCTCTATACATATTTATTTTCAAAATGGAGACTATCGACACTGCAACACCCGACAAAAAACTGAAAAATTTGTTGTCATCATTCATTTCTAAACCAAAATATGAACAGAGTTCCAAAAGGTATCTGTCCTTCCTTCTTTTTAAGCGGATTTATCAAGAAACATACTGGAAAGAATTGAATGGAATAATAATGTATTGCTAACCACAGCGCACTTTCACTTCAACACTTGTCTCTAACAATTTCTTAAGTTTCATGTGGACCCTTTTGCTAAAATGGCTGTTTTTACACTACAAAATTTACTCTGAGTGCTGAGATGAAATTCTGAAGCTGATACTAATGAATAAAATTTCAGATAACACCATTTTATTTTTAATCTGACAAAATAATAATATTACATCAAGGATCATATTACAGCAACAACAAAAAAAAAAAAAAAATAACTACTACATCAGGTTTAATACTTGTATCAAAAGAGAAATCTGGTCATTTGTAAAAGTAATCCATCATTAGAATTTCTAGTCCTCATCTGTCATAAATGACTCATTTTGTTTTGAAAGTATTTGGTGTCACAATTTCTTTTCTACCCTCTTCTGGCTGAATGTAATTTATAAATTTCTTTTTTCTCATTTGGAACCTCATATTGATACATGTACATGTATGTAATTCGTTTGAACACCACTTTTAATATTTGCATTATTCAAAATAATTGGGATTTTGAAGTGAACATTGCTATTAAAACCCTTGATCATTTTGATTAAGAAAAGTATCAATGCACATACATGAAGTATTGCTAATTAATACAAATGCTATAGAATAGTAATTTATAGATTCCTCATTTCGATTGAACCAAAGTTAACACACATACATGTACTTTTAAACAAAATACTTGTGAAGAGAGAATGGGTCTTTTGATCATTTTCCAAAATGAAAATTTCTAGTCTGAATCAGTGTCATAAATGACCCATTTTCTTTTGCAAGTATATTTCTGAAATTCTAATTAATGTGGTTACATTTAGTATCATGCCAGGAAGTACAGCAACTGGACGTCATATGTCCAACATCGAATGATGTCATGCCCGGTATGCAATTCACCTTTTCAGAAATCTAAAGTACTATGGGTAATCTCATTGTTCGTACACCAAATTGAAAATAACGTTAGGTCATTGGTTGAATTTCCATTGTTTAGAACGTTTTACACCAATCACAACATTTTGGTGTACGCTTTTGAAAATATTACCCATAATGCGTTAGATTCTTAAACGGCAAATACCGGTTTAGCTATGCAATACAGGGTAAATGAGAATCCATGACAACTCGCCCCACTTATGAAAAAAGGTAAAATCCCGTTGAATATAGGTCTGCCAAATCGCCCCACTTATGAAAAAGGTTAAAATCCCACTGAATAAAGGTCTGCCAACTCTTGGGGGTAATTGCCTCAAAATTTTAGGAATAAGGGGCAAAAAACAAGCATTTTTCTATTTTCAGGACAATAACTTGTGTGTAAGTGTATGGATCTTTATGAAATTGTATAACAAGGTTCCATATCACAAAGGGAAAGCTGGGTTTGAGTTTGGGGGTAATTGCCCTAAACATTAAGGAATTTGGGGCCAAAAAACAAGCATTTTTCTAGTTTCCAGACAATAACTTGTGTTCAAGTGTATGGATCTCTCTGAAATTGTACTGCAAGGTACCATACCACAAAGGGAAGGCTGGGATTGAGTTTGGGGGTGATGAATCATAGGAAGGTTCAAAAAATTGGGGGGTGGGGATTTTTTTTTCCTTTTTTTCTTTTTTTTTTTCTTTAAAATTTTCCATTTTAAGTTGGTTATTTCTGATTAATATATAAAAGCAAATAATAATGATATGGTTTGATTTCATCAAAAATTTGATATGCTGAATCTTACCGTGTATTTAGATTCTTAATTTTTGGTCCCGTTTTCAAATTGGTCTACATTAAGGTCCAAAATTAAACTTATTTTGATTTTAACAGAATATTGAATTCTTGGGGTTCTTTGATATGCTGAATCTAAACATGTATTTAGGTTTTTGATTATGGGCCCAGTTTTCAAGTTGGTCCAAATTGGGGTCCAAAATTACACTTTGTTTGATTTCAACAAAAATTGAATATATGGGGTTCTTTGATATGCTGAATCAAACCGTGTATTTAGATTTTTGGATTTTGGGCCTTGTTTTTAAATTTATCCACATTGAGGTTTGAAGGGCATGTGAAGGGTCCAAAATTAAACTTTGTTTGATTTCATTAAAAATTGAATCATGGGGGTACTTTGATATGCTGAGAGTTTGGTCCCAACAGGAATGTGGGGCCAAAAAAGGGCACAAATAAGCATTTTTCTAGTTTTCAGACAATAACTTGTGGAATGGTGTATGGATCTCTCTGAAATTATACCACAAGTTTCCATACCAAAAGGGATGGTAAGAATTGTCTTTGGGGTGTTATGGCTCAAACTGTTAAGGAATAAGGGGCAAAAAAGGGGGAAAAACAAGGGTTTCCAGGTTAATGGACAATTACTTAAGTACAAAACATAATTTAAAAGCAGTGTAAGGTTGGTAATTCAAACTCATTTGAATATCTCACCTACACTGCTTTTAAATTATGTATATCATGTATATTGGAAATTTGCCAATAATTTTATTATAATAAATTCCATTGGAAATTTGCCAATAATTTTAGTATATTAAACTCCATTGGAAAGTAAGAAATGGCATTGGGGGGTTATGGCTCAAACCTTTAAAGAATAAGGGGGAAAACAAGGGTTTCCAGGTTAATAGACAATTACTTAAGTACAAAACATAATTTAAAAGCAGTGTAAGGTTGGTAATTCAAACTCATTTGAATATCTCACCTACACTGCTTTTAAATTATGTATATTGGAAATTTGCCAACAACTTTATTGTTAATAAATTTCATTGGAAATTTGCCAATAACTTTCAGTCAGGGGTACTACTTGTACAAGTAATTTTTATTTACTTGAAGAAGTAATTATAATATACTTATATAAGTAAATTTGTAGGATACTTATACAAGTGTATTTTATTTACTTGTATAAGTAAATTGTTTTTTGGCCTAGTTATGTCCCTTAGGCGTTCAGATTTTTTTACTTATACAAGTAAAAAAGTCATCCTATCTTCTTTTCTTGAATTCTTAGAACTTCTTTGCTCTAACAGAATTTTGAATTGTCTGTCCTTTGCAGATGTCTTTACTATTCATTTAAGTGTAATTTCATGGACAATGAAAATCTCATTTGTCTTTTATCTTTAGAACACTGCTCATTTACAAGCCCCCAAGGAGCAATTTTTGAAGGCCTTGCGCAAATACTTAAGATCTTTGCTCAATCAGTTTCTTTGTTGAATTAATGAGATGAAACATTGAACTCTTATCAAAAATTATGAGCTAACCTGAGGAAAATTATTAAAGGCATGATTTTACATCTCAAAACTTGAGAATTTTTGTGGGATTGTAAAAAAATTTACTTATACAAGTAAATTTTTTAGAAAATTAAGGGGAGATTATTCAAACAATATAATTAACTTGTATAAGTATATTTTATTTACTTCTTCAAGTAAATAAAAATTACTTGTACAAGTAGTACCCCTGACTGACTTTATTGTTAATAAATTCCATTGGAAATTTGCCAATAACTTTAGTATAATAAACTTCGTTGGAAATTTGCCAATATAAAATATTGCTGATGAAGGTTTTTTGTTTATTTTTAGCTGTGACTATGATGTCATTTTCTATTTTAATACCTTTATGATGTATTTAAATGGGCTTTTATGGTTACAAAGGAATTTTATTTTTAGATATTACTGTAAAATGTTGCTGATTAAGGTTTTTTGTTTATTTCTAGCCATGACTATGATGTCATTTTCTATTTTAATACCTTTATGATGTATTTAAATGGGCTGTTATGGTTGCAAAGGAGTTGAGTTTGATAGTTAATGATCCAAGAGAGATTCAAAAAGTTTGAAAGGGGGGTTTTCCAATATTTATTAAACAGTTAAAAAAATATTGAAAAATATCAAGAAGTAATCTTTAATTGCACAGTATGGCACATTAGATTTGTAAAATCTTTGACCACATTTATTTCTTTGATATGCCGAATCTAACTGTGTATTTAGATTTTTAATTTTGGGTCCAGTTTTCAAATTGGTCTTCATTAAGGTCCAAAGTGTCCAAAATTAAACTTACTTTGATTTTAACAAAAATTGAATTCTTAGGGGTTCTTTGATATGTTGAATCTAAACATGTATTTTGATTTTTGATTTTGGGCCCAGTTTTCAAGTTGGTCCAAATTGGGGTCCAAAATTAAACTTTGTTTGATTTCATCAAAAATTGAATATATGGGGTTCTTTGATACGCTGATTCTAACCATTATTTAGATTTTTAATTTTGGGTCCCGTTTTTTAAATTGGTCTACATTAAGGTCCAAAGGGTCCAAAATTAAACTTAGTTTGATTTTAACAAAAATTGAATATATGGGGTTCTTTGATATGCTGAATCTAACCATGTATTTTGATTTTTGGACCCCGTTAACAAATTGGTCCACATTGATGTCAAAAGGGTCCAAAACTAAACTTTGTTTGATTTCATCAAAAATTGAATTCTTTTGATTCTTTTGATTCTTTGATATGCTGAATCTTAATTATTTTACTTCTGTTTTAGAACAATAATATATTTATCTAATTATTTGTTTTTAAAACTCTCTTTGTACACTATATAATAAATTTGCAAAATGCATTATTTGTGCATCATTGTCCAGAAAATACAGACACAAATTGTGAAATACAAAGAACTGAAATCAAACAAGAGGAAAACATTAATGTGAATATTTTTCATCATTTTATTTTGTGTATTGCCTCATTTAACGATATTTATCATGTTTATGAATAGTTTAATGTTGATTGAAGATTAAAGGAAATTAATGACAATCTTGAGTTTTCAACAGGTGTTCACTATTTACAATGATTGTATATTCTGGCGCGTGTTATTGTATAGTCTGACGCGTGTACAAAGTTGAAGGTGTAAATTGGATGTTATTGTAGCAATAAAACAAGGGACACGCGCCTCGTTAATCTCATTTGATGTTTCACATTGTGTGTACTGTTATAACATTAGGGTGAAGCCACATCTAATGTTGTTCCTATCAAGAACAATGAATTGTACTGTTAGAAAGGAAATAATATTTCATGTTTTTGTTTCAATAAATTCTTCAAAGGAAAGTTGAAAAATCTTTGTTTTTATTTCTATTTTATAGCGTGTGCATTTCCTTTGCTCTAGCTGACTGAAGCCATTCAACTTTTATGTTTTGTATAAAGTAAATTGTCAGCATTTCAGTCTTATTCTTGCAAAAGTACGTGCTCTGTGAAATTGCTAGAATCCGAAACGCATCTTGGTTTACCTTTGATTAATAAATCAGTATATTTTGTACGTCTTTGGTACTGCGCAGTATCAAACAAACCCTTTGGTACAGGGTTTCGATTTCCCTTTGGGCAAGGGAAAAAAGGTTACGACTCGATCTTCGATAAATGCATATTATCTATCAATATAATAAAAAAAACTACACAATCCCTTTCTTCCTCACAAATGTTTAATTTCTTCATCTATCAATAATAAAAAAAAAATATCAATTTATTCCTGCCCATATATTAAAAAAAAATCAAATGCATATTTTTTAATATTTATTTGGAATAAGTAATCTTAATAATAAAAAATGTTTTCTTGTCGCTAAATAGTCTTCTTGTCGCTAAAATTATTCTTCTTGTCGCTTCTTGACGCTTCTTGTCGCTTCTTGTCGCTTATTAGTGAGACCCATATGCAAGTATACAATGTATACCAGACATTTCTCAGACTGGTTTTTTTTTTCTTTTTTTTTAATAAATCCGTTGGTTGTGTACTAATTGATACTTCAGTCTGGGAGAACGAGATTTATTTCAGTACTAGTTGTTATTAGCTTTGAACAAACTTCCAGTAATTGCAAATACTCTTATTTCGGTGCTTTGTGTCTATTGTCTATATGTAAGTTTTTTTTTGTGTGTCTCGTACCGATCTTTGGGCCGGATCCCGCTAACATGTTTAACCCCGCCACATTCTGTATGTCATGTGCCTGTCCCAAGTCAGGAGCCTGTTATTTAGTGGTTGTCGTTTGTTGCTGTGTTACATATTTGTTTTTTGTTCATTTTTTGTACATTAATTAGACCGTTAGTTTTCTCGTTTGAATTGTTTTACATTTGTGATTTCGGGGCCTTTTATAGCTGACTATGCGGTATTCGCTTTGCTTATTGTTGAAGGCCGTACGGTGACCTATAGCTGTTAATTGCTGTGTCATTTGGTCTCTTGTGGAAGGTTGTCTCATTGGCAATCTTCGTTTTTATATCAACCCTGCCATATTCTTTGTGTGCCTGTCCCAAGTCAGGAGCCTGTAGTTTAGTGGTTGTCGTTGGTTTATGCCTCCACTCATATTTGATATTTTGTAAATTATTTTGTTATGTATAATTAGGCCGTTAGTTTTTTCGTTTGAATTGTTTCTCACACTTTTCACGTCGGGCCTTTTATAGACGACTTTTAATACAGTATCGGGTTTTGTCATTGTTGAAGGCCTTAATTACGGTTGCCTATAATTGCTTACATCCACTTCATATTTGAACTCCGGTGGATAGTTGCCTCATTAGCAATCATACATCTCTTCGTTTTTATATTATATACCTGACTTTTAAACTCGTGTTTTCCTGAACCGAGTCCTAAACATGCATGACATATTTTTCACTGGGCGTTAAAAATTAGCAACAAACAATCAATCAATTTAAACTTGTGTTAAATAAGAAGAAAAACTATTTGATATTTATTCATTTATTGGGGTGGTGGACAGGAGGATTTCATATATGAATATGGTTGCCTGGTAAGAGCTGAAAAATAGGCATAATTAGCGACAGATTAAAAAAGTTAATAATGCCCTCTTCCCTTCCCCATCCTTCATCTATAAATTTAAACTGACCACCACGGAATAGCCCAACTTAGTGTTGAAATTAGCGTTAAACACCAATCAATCAAAATCCCTTCCCTAGAATATCAAATAGTCGTCCCTTAACTGTTATTGTCCGTGTAGTTCTTATATTTATCCAGCTTATCGTCCTACAGGGATGTCCTACTAAGACTGTCATACCATAAAAACGTTTATAACACAGCTCACATTCTAATATAACACAGCTCACATTCTAATATAACACAGCTCACATTCTAATTCACAAATTTATTAATGTCATTTAGACTAAACGACGCCATGTTTGTTATGTGACTCTGCCGTCTAAACTACCTATCAAAAAAGAAGAGGTGGAAGAGAGCCAGAAGATCTTCCCTATTCAAAAAAACAGAAATGGACCTCTTCTGGCTCACTACCGAAGAACAAAAAAACACGCCCTTGGTGTGATCGATGGATATTTTCCCGCAAACTTGTCGGACTTGTTCGGTATGTTATAAATAAAGTTTTGTCAAACATCTGTCGATTGGCTGACTTCGTCCAATTATTTTCGTTGTAGATTCTCTATACATATTTATTTTCAAAATGGAGACTATCGACACTGCAAAACCCGACAAAAAACTGAAAAATTTGTTGTCATCATTCATTTCTAAACCAAAATATGAACAGAGTTCCAAAAGATATCTGTCCTTCCTTCTTTTTAAGCGGATTTATCAAGAAACATACTGGAAAGAATTGAATGGAATAATATGTATTGCTAACCACAGCGCACTTTCACTTCAACACTTGTCTCTAACAATTTCTTAAGTTTCATGTGGACCCTTTTGCTAAAATGGCTGTTTTTACACTACAAAATTTACTCTGAGTGCTGAGATGAAATTCTGAAGCTGATACTAATGAATAAAATTTCAGATAACACCATTTTATTTTTAATCTGACAAAATAATAATATTACATCAAGGATCATATTACAGCAACAACAAAAAAAAAAAAATAACTACTACATCAGGTTTAATACTTGTATCAAAAGAGAAATCTGGTCATTTGTAAAAGTAATCCATCATTAGAATTTCTAGTCCTCATCTGTCATAAATGACTCATTTTGTTTTGAAAGTATTTGGTGTCACAATTTCTTTTCTACCCTCTTCTGGATGAATGTAATTTATAAATTTCTTTTTTCTCATTTGGAACCTCATATTGATACATGTACATGTATGTAATTCGTTTGAACACCACTTTTAATATTTGCATTATTCAAAATAATTGGGATTTTGAAGTGAACATTGCTATTAAAACCCTTGATCATTTTGATTAAGAAAAGTATCAATGCACATACATGAAGTATTGCTAATTAATACAAATGCTATAGAATAGTAATTTATAGATTCCTCATTTCAATTGAACCAAAGTTAACACACATACATGTACTTTTAAACAAAATACTTGTGAAGAGAGAATGGGTCTTTTGATCATTTTCCAAAATGAAAATTTCTAGTCTGAATCAGTGTCATAAATGACCCATTTTCTTTTGCAAGTATATTTCTGAAATTCTAATTAATGTGGTTACATTTAGTATCATGCCAGGAAGTACAGCAACTGGACGTCATATGTCCAACATCGAATGATGTCATGCCCGGTATGCAATTCACCTTTTCAGAAATCTAAAGTACTATGGGTAATCTCATTGTTCGTACACCAAATTGAAAATAACGTTAGGTCATTGGTTGAATTTCCATTGTTTAGAACGTTTTAAACCAATCACAACATTTTGGTGTATGCTTTTGAAAATATTACCTATAATGCGTTAGATTCTTAAACGGCAAATACGGGTTTAGCTATGCAATACAGGGTAAATGAGAATCCATGACAACTCGCCCCACTTATGAAAAAAGGTAAAATCCCGTTGAATATAGGTCTGCCATATCGCCCCACTTATGAAAAAGGTTAAAATCCCACTGAATAAAGGTCTGCCAATTCTTGGAGGTAATTGCCTCAAAATTTTAGGAATTAGGGGCAAAAAACAAGCATTTTTCTATTTTCAGGACAATAACTTGTGTGTAAGTGTATGGATCTTTATGAAATTGTATAACAAGGTTCCATATCACAAAGGGAAAGCTGGGTTTGAGTTTGGGGGTAATTGCCCTAAACATTAAGGAATTTGGGACCAAAAAACAAGCATTTTTCTAGTTTCCAGACAATAACTTGTGTTCAAGTGTATGGATCTCTCTGAAATTGTACTGCAAGGTACCATACCACAAAGGGAAGGCTGGGATTGAGTTTGGGGGTGATGAATCATAGGGGGGTTCAAAAAATTTGTGGGGTTGGGATTTTTTTTTCCTTTTTTTTTTTTTTTTTTTCTTTAAAATTTTCCATTTTAAGTTGGTTATTTCTGATTAATATATAAAAGCAAATAATAATGATATGGTTTGATTTCATCAAAAATTTGATATGCTGAATCTTACCTTGTATTTAGATTCTTAATTTTTGGTCCTGTTTTCAAATTGGTCTACATTAAGGTCCAAAATTAAACTTATTTTGATTTTAACAAATATTGAATTCTTGCGGTTCTTTGATATGCTGAATCTAAACATGTATTTAGGTTTTTGATTATGGGCCCAGTTTTCAAGTTGGTCCAAATCGGGGTCCAAAATTACACTTTGTTTGATTTCAACAAAAATTGAATATATGGGGTTCTTTGATATGCTGAATCTAACCGTGTATTTAGATTTTTGGATTTTGGGCCTCGTTTTTAAATTTATCCACATTGAGGTTTGAAGGGCATGTGAAGGGTCCAAAATTAAACTTTGTTTGATTTCATTAAAAATTGAATCATGGGGGTTCTTTGCAAGGCTTCCAAAACGGTCATATATGCCGGACATTTGTATAATGTCCGGTAAAAGTCCGGCTGGGCAAAGCATGAAACGGTCATCTACTTTTTAGTTTTCAAGGCTTTAAGAGACGGTCATTTTAACATAATTCGCGATCTTTTTGACCCAACGTTTTGCCTTTAACAGCCACACATTTCCGGTCATAAAAGTGACATGATCATTAAGTACTATCAAAACAACCCCTACTTTAATACCTTCTCATTTTAATCAAGGCTAATTAGTTGTCAAACAGCTGAAATTTACCTGTTCAGGTGACAGGTAAACTATTTTGAACCGGACATTGATCGGTCTATTCAAAGTTATTTTCTTAAGTTTCAGCGGTTTGCATCTAATTAATTTAGTCAAAAAGATTTAAATTATCAGAAATACGTTTACAAATATGATTTGATGAAAAAATAAAAAAGGTGAAAATGAAAAATCGTCATAACCACGTTGTTTGAACCTAGAGACATGTCTCTGTTTGAACTAGTACACGTGTGCGCATGTGCGCAGGTGTGAAATTTAATTATGCATCCTAATTTCTTCAAAAGATGCTTAAATTGTCATTGATACCTTTATCTCACGTTTATTTCGAATATTTTCTTGAAGAAATAACGTAGAAAGAGCTACTTCCACTCATTCACGCTTTGCAAACGTACACGGAATTTACGTATCCGTCTCTGGTCCATGTTTTACCATTGTCAAGATAACATCCGGTATAAAAACGAAAGTAAAGTTTTTGACAACGTTATTTTGCACAAATAAAGAGTCTTAGGCAGATATAAGTACGCTGATGTTGCACACTTCAAATGATGCACTGCCAATTTAACAGTTTACGTCAGAACTTCGAATTTGAATCAAAGAAAGTTTAATATCGTTTTTTTATTTAATATCAATCATTGGGATGGCCAACTCGGCAACTGATTACCATAATTGCCTTTTGTTTATTTAGTCTTAAGGGATTAAAATCGGGATAAAATATAAAATGTCCGGCTGGCTAAAAATAATTTTGGAAGCCCTGGTTCTTTGATATGCTGAGAGTTTTGGTCCCAACAGGAATGTGGGGCCAAAAAAGGGCCCAAATAAGCATTTTTCTAGTTTTCAGACAATAACATGTGGAATGGTGTATGGATCTCTCTGAAATTATACCACAAGTTTCCATACCAAAAGGGATGGTAAGAATTGTCTTTGGGGGGTTATGGCTCAAACTGTTAAGGAATAAGGGACAAAAAAGGGGGAAAAACAAGGGTTTCCAGGTTAATGGACAATTACTTAAGTACAAAACATAATTTAAAAGCAGTGTAAGGTTGGTAATTCAAACTCATTTGAATATCTCACCTACACTGCTTTTAAATTATGTATATTGGAAATTTGCCAATAATTTTATTATAATAAATTCCATTGGAAATTTGCCAATAATTTTAGTATATTAAACTCCATTGGAAAGTAAGAAATGGCATTGGGGGGTTATGGCTCAAACCTTTAAAGAATAAGGGGGAAAACAAGGGTTTCCAGGTTAATAGACAATTACTTAAGTACAAAACATAATTTAAAAGCAGTGTAAGGTTGGTAATTCAAACTCATTTGAATATCTCACCTACACTGCTTTTAAATTATGTATATTGGAAATTTGCCAATAACTTTATTGTTAATAAATTCCATTGGAAATTTGCCAATAACTTTATTGTTAATAAATTCCATTGGAAATTTGCCAATAACTTTAGTATAATAAACTTCATTGGAAATTTGCCAATATAAAATATTGCTGATGAAGGTTTTTTGTTTATTTTTAGCTGTGACTATGATGTCATTTTTATACGCCCGTTTACGGGACGTATTATGGTATACCGTTGTCCGTCTGTCCGTCCGTCTGTCCGTCCGTCGTCAACATGTCGGACATTAACTCAAAAACGCTTCAACCAATTTGCATAAAACTTTGGTGAATTGTTTATATCTATTGACGTGAGCTCCCTTTCGTTTTTTATAAATTTTCGATATTATGTTTTCGAGTTATGGGGTTTTATTCATTAAAAAAAGGGGGATTTTCCAGTTTTTGAACAATAACTCAAGAATGTTTTCACCAACTTGCAAGAAATTGTGGTGAATTGTTTATATCTATTGACATGAGCTCCCTTTTGATTTTTATAAATTTTAGATTTTTACGTTTCTAAGTTACAGGGTTTTATTCATTAAAAAAAGGGGGATTTTCCAGTTTTCGGACAATAACTCAAAAATGCTTTCAGCAGTTCTTATGAAACTTTGGTGAATTGTTTATATCTATTGATGTAAGCTCCGTTTAGAATTTCATAAATTTTTCATTTATCATTTCTAAGTTATGGGGTTTTATTCATTAAAAAAGGCGGGCTTTTCCAGTTTTCGGACAAGAACTCAAAAATGCTGTCAGCAATTCTCATGAAACTTTGGTGAATTGTTTATATCTTTTGATGTAAGCTCCCTTTACATTTTCATAAATTTCTAATATGACATTGAGAGTTAATTGAACTTTATTTGTTTATAGTCTGACAACAAATTTACTAAGTATTGCGCAACAGCACAGTGTATTGCACAACAGCAAGAAATCTTTAATTGAATATAAATTCAATTCATATAACCAATTTCAAGTTCTTTGACTACATTTATTCGGAAACCTATATTATGTCAAATATTAAATTACAATCCAAATTCAGACCTGTATCAAGCTTGAATATTGTGTCCATTTTTGCCCCAACTGTTCAGGGTTGGACCTCTGCGGGCGTATCCAGCTGCGCTCAGCGAAGCAGTTTATCTATTTTAATAGCCTTATGATGTGTTTAAATTTTTATACGACCGCAAAAAAATTTTTGTGGTCATATATTGGTATGACGTTGGCGTTGTCGTCGTCGTCCGAAGACACATTGGTTTTCGCACTCTAACTTAAGTTTAAGTGAATGGATCTCTATGAAATTTTACCACAAGGTTCAATACCACAAAAGGAAGGTTGGGATTGATTTTGGGGTTATGGTACCAACAGTAAAGGAATTAGGGGCCAAAAATAAGCATTTTTGTAACTTCCAGACATAACTTGTGTGTTAGTGTATGGATCTCTCTGACATTGTACCACAAGGTTCCATATCACAAAAGGAATGCTTGGATTGATTTTGGGGGTAATTGCCTCAAAATTTTAGGAATTAGGGGCCAAAAAAGGGGCTAAAAACAAGCATTTTTCTAGTTTCATGACAATAACTTGTGTGTAAGTGTATGGATCTTTCTGAAATTGTACTACAAGGTTCCATATCACAAAGGGAAAGCTGGAATTGAGTTGGGGGGTAATTGCCGTAACGTTTAGGAATTGGGGGCCAAAAAAGGGGCCAAAAATAAGCATTTTTCTAGTTTCCAGACAATAACTTGTGTTCAAGTGTATGGATCTCTCTGAAATTGTACTGTAAGGTACCATACCACAAAGGGAAGGCTGGGATTGATGATGGGGGTAATTGCCTCAATATTTTAGGAATTAGGGGCAAAAAAGGGGCAAAAAACAAGCATTTTTCTAGTTTCAGGACAATAACTTGTGTGTAAGTGTATGGATCTTTCTGAAATTGTACTACAAGGTTCCATATCACAAAGGGAAAGCTGGGTTTGAGTTTGGGGGTAATTGCCCTAAACGTTTAGGAATTTGGGACCAAAAAGGGGCCAAAAAACACATTTTTCTAGTTTCCAGACAATAACTTGTGTTCAAGTGTATGGATCTCTCTGAAATTGTACTGCAAGGTACCATACCACAAAGGGAAGGCTGGGATTGAGTTTGGGGGTGATGAATCATGAGGGGGTTCAAAAAATTTGGGGGGGGGGATTTTTTTTTTTTTTCCTTTTTTTTTCTTTTAAAATTTTCCATTTTAAGTTTGTTATTTCTGATTAATATTTAAAATCAAATAATAATGATATGGTAGGAGATACACACCAAACAGGATGTGTAAATTATTATATAATAAGTATTGTGCAATAGCAAGAAATTTTCAATTGCACAGTATTGCACAATAGCAAGAAATCTTCAATTGCACAGTATTGCGCAATAGCAAGAAATCTTCATTTGCACAGTATTGCGCAATAGCAAGAAATATCCAATAACACAATATTGTGCAATAGCAAGAAATTGTCAATTGTACAGTATTGCGCAATAGCAAGAAATATTTAATTGCACAGTATTGTGCAAAAGAAGATACTTCGTATAAATTGCTTATTTCTTGACCAATTTCAATGGGGTTTTATTCTTGAATTCTTGGGGTTCTTTAATATGCTGAATCTAACCGTGTATTTTAGTTTTTGGATTTTGGGCCCCGTTTTTAAATTGGTCCACATTGAGGTCCAAAGGGTCCAAAATTAAACTTTGTTTGATTTCATCAAAAATTGAATTATTGGGGTTCTTTGATATGCCGAATCTAACCGTGTATTTAGATTCTTAATTTTTGGTTCCGTTTTCAAATTGGTCTACATTAAGGTCCGAAGGGTCCAAAATTAAACTTCGTTTGATTTTAACAAAAATTGAATTCTTAGGGTTCTTTGATATGCTGAATCTAACCATGTATTTAGATTTTGGATATTGGACCATAATAGGTGAATGTCCAATTTAAAAATTTTAAGTTCTAAGACCACATTCTTTTTGTGTCAGAAACCTATGCTGTGTCAAATATTTAATCACAATCCAAATGCAAAGCTGTATCAAGCTTGAATGTTGTGTCCATACTTGCCCCAACTGTTCAGGGTTCGACCTCTGCGGTCGTATCAAGCTGCGCCCTGGGGAGCATTTTATTTAATACTTTTATGATGTATATAAATGGGCTTTTATGGTTGCAAATTTATTGGGGTTGTAATTCAAACTCATTTGAATATCTCAGCTACACTGGTTTTAAATTATGTATATTGGAAATTTGCCAATAACTTTAGTATTAATAAATTCCATTGGAAATTTGCCAATAACTTTAGTATAATAAACTCCATTTGAAATTTGTCAATATAAAATGTTGCTGATGAAGGTTTTTTTGTTTATTTTTAGCCATGACTATGATGTCATTTTCTATTTTAATACCTTTATGATGTATTTAAATGGGCTTTTATGGTTACAAAGGAATTTTATTTTTAGATATTACTGTAAAATGTTGCTGATTAAGGTTTTTTGTTTATTTCTAGCCATGACTATGATGTCATTTTCTATTTTAATACCTTTATGATGTATTTAAATGGGCTGTTATGGTTGCAAAGGAATTGAGTTTGATAGTTAATGATCCAAGAGAGATTCAAAAAGTTTGAAAGGGGGGTTTTCCAATATTTATTAAACAGTTAAAAAAAAATTTTTAAACATTTTTCAAATTTCAAATATTGAAAAATATCAAGAAGTAATCTTTAATTGCACAGTATGGCGCATTAGATTTGTAAAATCTTTGACCACATTTATTTCTTTGATATGCCGAATCTAACCGTGTATTTAGATTTTTAATTTTGGGTCCAGTTTTCAAATTGGTTTTCATTAAGGTCCAAAGTGTCCAAAATTAAACTTACTTTGATTTTAACAAAAATTGAATTCTTAGGGGTTCTTTGATATGTTGAATCTAAACATGTATTTAGATTTTTGATTTTGGGCCCAGTTTTCAAGTTGGTCCAAATTGGGGTCCAAAATTAAACTTTGTTTGATTTCATCAAAAATTGAATATATGGGGGTTCTTTGATATGCTGAATCTAACCATTTATTTAGATTTTTAATTTTGGGTCCCGTTTTTTAAATTGGTCTACATTAAGGTCCAAAGGGTCCAAAATTAAACTTAGTTTGATTTTAACAAAAATTGAATATATGGGGTTCTTTGATATGCTGATTCTAACCATGTATTTTGATTTTTGGACCCCGTTATCAAATTGGTCCACATTGATGTCAAAAGGGTCCAAAACTAAACTTTGTTTGATTTCATCAAAAATTGAATTCTTTTGATTCTTTGATATGCTGAATCTAACCATGTATTTAGATTTTGAATATTGGACCATAAAAGGTAAACTAAAAAATTTTAAGTTCTTAGACCACATTCATTCTGTGTCAGAAACCTATGCTGTGTCAAATATTTAATCACAATCCAAATTCAGAGCTGTATCAAGCTTGAATGTTGTGTCCATACTTGCCCCAACTGTTCAGGGTTCGACCTCTGCGGTCGTATCAAGCTGTGCCCAGTGGAGCATTTTATTAAAACTGTGTCACTGAGTGGACCATATCAAATGAAGCTCAAGTGATTGTTAATTTTATCTTCTTCTGCAGGGAGGAAAAAAGTGCACAGCAAAATCCAGTTACATTGATACTTTTACTTTTGCAGAAAGCGATCTTTCACAGAAGAGTTAACGGAGACCAGTGTTGCTGCTTCACATGATAAAGAAATTCCACAGTGTGCACCATCTGGAGAAAAAAGGAAGAATGTTGATTCCCAAGATGAGGAAGCTTTTTTCGAGAGGGTTGAATCATATGATGTATCCTTTATGTTTAACAATATGAAATAAGAAGAAGTGCCACTTTTCTCCCCAGAAATTTTAGATAGCATCATATTTGGCGTAAAAAAACTGTATTTCTTTTCAATGTCATTTGTCGCATCGTGGCTATATATGCTCTATTCTCTTTAAGTTATGTTTATATTGTTCAATTCATAACTGAGAATACAATTAAAGTATAACAGTTGTTTCAGTTTATGTCTTCTATATTCATTTATAGTTACAGAATTATATTTCTCCTCTTGTCAGAAACTACCAACTAAATATCTAGTACAAAAAAGGACTGTTTTTTATATCAAAAAGGAAGAGAAAGTATCATATAGCAATAAAATTTCAATTAAAAAACTATTCTGTTTATCATGTCTATGAAATTCATTATTTCCTGGGACTCAATGTATTAGTCCCAGTTGTTTCTTATAAAAATGATACATATTTTTAACAAAGTTAAGCTACTTTAATCAGTATATTGAAACAATGCATTTACAAAATGAATACATTTAGCAAGGAGATCTAACAAATAGTCTGTTAATGCGTGTGGAATGCATAGTTTTCTCTTTTTTGATCATTATTATTCTGTCAGCTGTGCCAGTTGTGTGTCTGTAGTTATTATCGTAAAAATGCAGATTTTGGTCATAGCTGGTCCGATTCCGATGAATCCCGCATCCGATCCATAGTTTTTACAAATAATTCAATGGCAGTCGAAGAAAAAGTAACGAAAATAAACAATGTTTGACAAGCGATTAGGAATGAATATGATGCTTTTAATGCAATAAATGGATGAAACATTAACTAAAGACAATTTTGATCACTTTCTAATGAAGTATCAAACTTATTTTGCCAAAAATCAAAATGTTTAATATATGCTCTCGAGTAACAAGTACCGGAACTTGCGGAAGGGAAAGATAATACTTCTTTTAAAAGTTGTTAGTTTGAAATAACATACGAACAAACCTCTTTTCTAAAGAAATAAATCGTTTATATCTTTAAATTTCTTTACTTATAAATGAAAAATTGCTGTTAAAACGACATGTAAACAATTGCCTAATTGTACAACTTGGTTTAGTCAGCCAGTTTGTCAACATCGACGTACCCCGCATAGTTTTTGATTCAGCCATGCTGGATCTGTGCGATCACTCTGGTTTTGGAGATGGTGCAGAATGCTAAGTTGAAGACATATCATGAAACTAATTATGGTTTTTTTATGACTTGCAGAAACTTTCTACACCAATTTAATCATCAACTGCAAACTTTTGACATGTTATTTGCCCTTAAATTAAGAAAAGATTGGTCGAATAGTGACTTTATTTTAGATATACACTTGCATATAGTTCCTTTCTAAATCAAAATTTATGATGATTTACTATTTATGAATTAATTTGAAAAAGTATTTGTACATCAATTGAATCAGTTGATAAGAATTTTGAAAGTATTATATTAGTATCTTGTGCTTGTGTAAATTATTATTCAATGAAACGTATGTCAACATGTGTATTAATATATCTAAGTTGATTTCCACACTTTTTTGAAATGGTATTACTCCAATTCTTTCCATAGGCAAGTAAGAGTCAGAATGATTATTAACTGTCATGATTTTCAACTAAGTATTAATGAGAAACAACCCCTGGCTTAATTCAAAACAGTTAATATCTCATGACATGTTACATAATTAAATAAACACAATTTACTACACACCTAACTGAATACACACATTCTTGACCTCAATAGTAAACCTACAAATGTATTATTTATTTTGATCTACACTGCATTAAAATATTCTGTTAATTTTGCTAGCTAGCTGAATGATTAATCTGATGTGTTTTTTTTTAAAAGAAAATACTTAAAATGAAAAAAATATGTATAAAAAATGCAAGCAAATTTGATTTTACTTGTAAAATCAGTGCCATTATCATCTGACATAAGTCAATAATCAAGTTCTAATTAATAAGTTACAATTATCAGAAATTTGGTTGAAATATTAAACAAAATGGCATAACTCTTACCTGAGCATTTTCTGCAATAAAATTTGTTTGTTTTACATTTATATCCCATTATATTGCTATTTAACAGTAATTGGAAATATCTCAGCATTAGGTATTTGTACATTCAGATTTGAATACAGGAATTGTATTTTTTCTTAATGAAGAATGAACACCAATTTAGATAAAAAATAGTTATTAATTTTTGTTGTTGAGAAACTGCATTTATAAGGCCTCTTTCTGGAAATTATTAAACCTGTCATTATTAATGGCATTTAAAAAATATATTACATGTTTGACGATTTTCCTTTCCATTCTTGTCAAAAGTAATATCTGACAGAGTCTAAAATTGAAAGATCAGTATATATATTTATATTTGCTTCAATATTGCGAAATTCCCTACTTTTGGACAATAACATAGAAATTTTACAGTAAGATTGGAAATGAAAAGAGAAAAAAATTTAGAAAAAAGTATGGTCAGAAAGAATATCAGACTAGCTATGAATATGGCTGGATCACAACATCAACGATGCTTTGATTTCTTCTCTTAGAAGACGGTTATGCCATGATGCAAACATTGAATTGTTTATGATTTTCTGATTACATTTTCTCGTCAAAATTTGCGATTGGACCATGTGTTACTAGTCAAGTCATAAGTGTCAGCTTGGGGTATTCGTATCCAAACAGTTATCACCCAAAGGGCAATTAACACCTATTTAATCACTCTTAATTGCCTCTATTGTCCGACTTGAAGGGATTACCAGTTAAAGGTGATATAATTTTTATGATCACAAGCGGTAATTAGATGAAAGTTCAAAAAAAAGGGCATCGTTTTGCTGTATAGAGACAAGAAAAAATAGCATCCTCAAAATAATTATAGCGTCACGGTGCCGCAACGCTGAAATGGCCTGAGGAGATCACTGAGTGGTATGATTGCCAATAAGACAACTATCCAACAGAGTCCAAATGAAGCAGATTAAGGCAACTACATGATACCGTACAGCCTTCATAAATGGGCAAAACTCATACTGATTAGTCAGCTGTAAAATGTCCCCACTTGACAAAATGTGAAATAATTCATATGAAAAAACCTACTGCCTGAGATAAGTGAATTATGTCAACAATAAATGAAAAACAAATATGATACATAGGAACCAAAAACAACCTCTGAATAAAGTGAATTACAGAATTCTGACTTGGGATAAGCTCATATATAATGTGGAGGTGTTAAATATCTTTGTTAGTGCTCAACCCTCCCCTAATCTGGGACAGTTTTGTAACAGCACAACATAAAAACAAACAGTAAAATTTATTTGGAAAAGTCTTGATTAGATGGGCACGAAGCAATATATTTTTTCTTCTACCAACTTGTAGTGTGGCTTCTCTCCTTTATAAGCCTTAATTTAACGTCTTAAGACATTACAGATTTAACTTTTGGAACAGCACAAATGATGTAAAGTTCAGTCAATTCCTTTAAAATTGCAATCTTAATATCATGGTATAGAGATTGTTTGTGTACAAATTATAAATGTGTTCCTTATTTTGAGGCCCATGAGAGTGTTGATGCAAACAACATTCAGTCCGTATCAAAATAGTATTGCTTACAAAGTGTCTTGGATAGGGATGAAATTATCCCTTGCAACAGGCTTTCAATGAACACATTAAAGTTATTCAACATGCAGGTTTCTATTTTTATACGAATTTTTGGGATCGTATAATGGTATGATGTCAACGTCGTCTGTGTCATCGTCCAAAGACACATTGGTTTCCCTGACAATAACTTTAGTTTAAGTGAATGGATCTTTATGAAATTTTTTAAGAAGGTTCAATACCACAAAAGGAAGGTTGGGATTGATTTTGGGGATGATGGTCCCTACCGTTTAGGAAAAAGGGGCCCAAAACAAGCATTTTTCTAGTTTCAGGATAATAACTTGTGTATAAGTATTTCGATTGCTCTGAAATTGAACCACAATGTTTAATACCACAAGTAGAAGGTTGGGATTCATTTTAGGGGTTATGGGGCCAACAGTTTAGGAATTAAGGGCCAAAAACAAGCATTTTACTAGTTTCCAGACAATAACTTGTGTGTAAGTGTATGGATCTCTCTGAAATTGTACTACAAGGTTCCATGCTACAAAGGAAAGGCTGGGATTGAGTTTTGGGGTTATTGTTCCAAGAGGGGGGGGGGGGGGGGGGGGTTTTCCAATTTTTTTAAAGGGATTCATATTTTTTTTTCAAAATTTTTAAAATTTCGAATTTTTGAAAAGTTTCAAGAAGAAATGTTCAATTGCACAGTATTGCGCAATGGATTTATAAGATCTTTGACCACATATATTTTGTGTCAGAAACCTATATTATGTCAAAAATTTGATTACAATCCAAATTCAGACAGTATCAAGCTTAAATATTGTGTCCAAATTTGCCCCCACTGTTCAGGGTTCGACCTCTGCGGTCGTATGAGGCTGCGCTCAGCGAAGCATTTTATTATTAAAATGGACTTATTTACATGATATTTCTCTTAACTAATGTCAGATGATGTCATGGTTTGCCAAGCCATTAGACTTATCTCCGCTGATTTGTTCAAGATATGGATGGAAGAATAAAGAAACAGACATGTTGCAATGTGTTGGGTGTAAAGCAGTTCTGTGTGGTCAGCTACCAAAAAGAGCTAACAGTCTTATATGTAATTCATAATCATATTTTCAGTTGTATTATATATAAGTTAAAGGTATGACAAGTCCACTTTTAATTAAAAAATCAAAGAGAGATATATCTATGAAATACATGTACATGTACCATCCTTTAAATGTTCTCATAAGATCAGTTTGTGCCAAACGTCGTCGGTCTGACGGTCATGACCGATGAAAAAGACGCAGGTCCGTCAAATCATATGTCAATTCCGGTCCGTATGTCCGTTGTTTTCACTGTCTCAGTTCTGTTACTATAAATAACTTATTTGATAATTGATTTGGTTGAGATCCCGTTGCGTTGATTGGTCTAAATATCAAGTCACGCTTGCAAGAGTTCGCTATGCATGTTTTTGATTTGTCAAGTTATCAAGTCACGTTTTTCAAGAGTTCTCATCCCATGACCATGATGTTGTTTGGTCCAAATAATAAGTTACATCGGTGACGAGATTTCGATTATTAGAAATACATTATAAAAGTTAAAATGATCTAAAATGGAAGATTTCTTAACAGTTACGTTCCTAAGGCCAAAGTGATCAAATTAAATAACTCCAGAATTTGTAAACTAAACAGTTTATGAAAAAGACGATCGAAATAGGAAATATTTACTTAAATGGGAGACTGCAGTTATTTACATTATCTCTCATGGGTGAACAAGGTCGGATGGCCAAGTTTGTTCCAGTTGAAAATTATTAAAAAAATTGCATGCAAACTATCCAATAAATGGAAATGCTTGACTGTTACTGTACCTTAAATTGAATATCTATATCCAAATTAAATCAATAAAAGCAGGAATGTTACAAACAAACTATGATCACATGCAACAATTGTGTGTTTACTTTTTTGACAGCTATGTGCTTTTTGGCGGGAAAATAAGGGAAATCCCAGTACTGTTTACACTGTATCTAGTTATTTATAGCCAGTTAAGGATTTCAATTTGATAAATAGCTGAGTTTGGAGTGCCACTTAAATTTATTAAAATAATGAATATTTTCTGGGGGAAAAAGCAAAACTGCAAAACTTGTATAAATACATTCTTTACATACATTTAATTTAATTTTTATAAACGGGTTGTCTTAATGTCATGTTTTATTAATATGAATATTACTTTGAAACAAATATTTTTATTTAATAAATTTATCAACTGCTTTCCTGAAATGCAATTTTTACCATGAATATCATCATAAAACAACACAGTACATTTAAAAACATAAACAACACAACAAGCTGAATTGATTGATTTTTTTTCGGACAGACAAAAATCTGTTCGGTCAGACAAAATCTACAACAATGTCTGATCGAATGTCAAGATAGAAACCAAAAGAGTTTGGCACAGACTGTAAGACATATAAAGTTTGTCAGATATCAGTATTTTCATTTGCAAATTTTTGCCTGACCTATTTGCTTTAGGGCTACACACTTCTTTCTTTAAATACAAAACCAGAAAAAACTGTTAATGTATCCTTATATTGAGAGCTTGTAATAAATATTTAGACATCAGCCATGTCCAAAAATTACATTTTGCTACAACAAGATGTCATACAGAGTAGTGGGTAAAAAATCTTTGGTAAAGACCTTGGCTCATTATTGATGTTACCAAGAACTGTGTAAAATTGTCATTTCAGGTCAATTTGGTAAATTTCAAAGTGAGTTTACAATGGACATTTCTGTACAGTTTCTAGATTATATCATGATTTTCATTTATCTGTTAAACTAATATAAAATTGAAAGAAATGATGAATTCCCCTCCTTTGTATTTTATGGCAATCATTGAGGGTAATGTTTCCTACTGAGAGTAACCAAATGTTAGTGCACATTTAATATATTCTATGATATAATTTAATACCAAGCATTTTCCATAGATTTCTTTGCAAAAAATAAGTACAGTATAAGCCAATATTTTTAGTAGTTATTCTTTAAAAGTATACCTAAGAAAACTTACCGTTTAGTAATGAATTATATATGGAACTCTTGAAATAATTGCATGCTTACTATAAACTTCAAAATATTAGAACATATGAATATTGCATAATTTTCAACAATTTCTAAAATTTTGATTAGAGATGTCGTACATGGAAAATGCTGGAAAGAATAGCTGAAAAAAATAGTACTCCAGTGTAAAATAAGGATATGTGTTATGATTGCCAATGAGACAACTATCCCAAAGAGACTAAATAACATGGATTTAAGCAGTTACAGGTCACTCTACAGGTATATTTTGAAATCACTACTTTGACAGTTAATTGTGTCACCACATTGAAGGACCACAGGCTACCAATCTACCAATAAGAGATTGTTTTAAATAAAAAAACACATACATTCTGAATACGTCTGGATTCATATGTACAAGTAATGCAGATTCAAGCATCTTTTCCATTGCCCTCATATTCATTGTTTAATAATGTAACAAAACCTTTTTTCCAGATCATGAAAGCTGCATGAAGCTAAAAGATAATCTCAGAAATGCACATCTGAAGTCTTGCTTTTGGCCAGCTTATCCAAGTCCAGGTATTTATATGTTGAGAAATAAAAACATTAGCCATATTGAAAATCTTACATTAAAGGTCCAAGTTTCAGTAAATGGGCTATGTCACAGATTTTCTTAAAATTTTGCATACACCTTTGG
The DNA here is from genome assembly GCF_021869535.1 of Mytilus californianus. Taxonomy (NCBI): domain Eukaryota; kingdom Metazoa; phylum Mollusca; class Bivalvia; order Mytilida; family Mytilidae; genus Mytilus; species Mytilus californianus. The sequence goes on along the minus strand of NW_026262581.1, from coordinate 52,172,284 downwards.
CTCGTTGAACTGTATCTGAAAATTGAAAAAATAATGCCTTTATCTCTTTTTTTTCTGAAATATTTCTGACTGAATTCATTCAAAATAGGCGCCCATTTGTATAGAAAGCACAAAAAATCAGCGAAAAAGTTCTTAAATTTGTCTTTAAATCATCAAATTTCAAATTTTAAGTTCATAGATTTTTCTTAAAAAACTATGTTGTTTGTACAAAAAATTCCGTTTTAATGATGTAAAATAATAATAGGGTTACCAACTTCATTTTTACGGTAAAAATCATTCAAAGTGGTGTACTAAGTGAAAACTTACCAAAAACATTGAAATAATCGTAACGTCATCGGTAGACCGTAAAACGTTGATTTTTGACGTTTTTCACTAACTACAAGTAACGGATTGGTTAATACACAAAAAACGAATTCGATGACCAAATGATTATTTTACATCATTAAAACGGAAATTTATGTATCAACAACATATAGTTTTTGTCGAGCCTGCGACTTTTGTCGCAGAAAGCTCGACATAGGGATAGTGATCCGGCGGCGGCGGCCGCGGCGTTATCTAACTTCTTAAAAGCTTTATATTTTAGAAGGTGGAAGGTCTGGATGCTTCATACTTTGTATATGGATGCCTCATGTTACGAAGTTTCCGTCAGTCACATGTCCAATGTCCTTGACCTCATTTTCATGGTTCAGTGACTACTTGAAAAAAAAGTTAAGATTTTTTGTAATGTTAAATTCTCTCTTATTATAAGTAATAGGATAACTATATTTGGTATGTGCGTACCTTGCAAGGTCCTCATGCCCGTCAGACAGTTTTCACTTGACCTCAACCTCATTTCATGGATCAGTGAACAAGGTTAAGTTTTCGTGGTCAAGTCCATATCTCAGATACTATAAGCAATAGGTCTAGTATATTCGGTGTATGGAAGGACTGTAAGGTGTACATGTCCAACTGGCAGGTGCCATCTGACCTTGACCTCATTTTCATGGTTCAGTGGTTATAGTTAAGTTTTTGTGTTTTGGTCTGTTTTTCTTATACTGTATGTAATAGGTCTACTATATTTGGTGTATGGAATGATTGTAAGGTGTACATGTCTACCTGGCAGGTGTCATCTGACCTTGACCTCATTTTCATGGTTCAGTGGTCAAAGTTAAGTTTTTGAGTTTTGGTCTTTTTTTCTAATACTGCATGCAATAGGTCTACTATATTTGGTGTATGGAATGATTGTAAGGTGTACATGTCTAGCTGGCAGGTGTCATCTGACCTTGACCTCATTTTCATGGTTCAGTGGTCAAAGTTATGTTTTTGAGTTTTGGTCTTTTTTTCTAATACTATATGCAATAGTTCAACTATATTTGGTGTATGGAAATATTTTATGATCTATATGTCAGTCACGCAGGTTTTATTTGACCTTGACCTCATTTTCAAGGTTCATTGCTCAGTGTTAAGTTTTTGTGTTTTCGTCTGTTTTTCTTAAACTATAAGCAATAGGTCAACTATATTTGTTGTATGGAAGAATTGTTAGCTGTACATGCCTGCCTAGCATGGTTCATCTGACCTTGACCTCATTTTCATGGTTCATTGGTCAATGTTTAGTTTACTTGGTTAATGTTAAGTTTATGTGACAGTTGTAATAAAGCTTTATATTTATGACTATCAACATAATATCAATGATTAGTAAAGAAGGCGAGACATTTCAGCGTGTGCACTCTTGTTTAAGAAAAATCTCTGTTGTAAAAATTGGAAATTTGATGATTTTAAGTAAATTTATGAACATTTTTCGTTGATTTCATATACTTCCTATACAAATGTTCATCTATTTTGAAAGAATTCAATCAGTAATATTTCAGAAAATAATAGAGATAAAGGTATTATTAGGGCCCCGCTGAATGGCGGCCGCCCTATAGTGATCAGTCTGTCTGTCCGTCTGTCCGTCCATCCATCCATCCGTCCGTAACAAATCGTGTCCGCTCTATATCTAGAGAACTGTTATGATTTCAAAGTTTATACTTGACTTGTATATTAATCAACACCAGAGGGTGTGTCATAATGTATGTTCAACTTCCTAGGTCAAAGGTCAAGGTCAAAAACTTTGGTTTTAGTTGACAACCCCATGTTCTATGGTAAAGATCGTGTCTGCTCTATATCTAGCGAACCGTTATGATTTCAAAGTTTATACTTGATATGTATATTAACCAACACCAGAGGGGGTGTCATAATGTATGTACAACTTCCTAGGTCAAAGGTCAAGGTCAAAAACTTTGGTTTTAGTTGACAACCCCATGTTCTATGGTAAAGATCGTGTCTGCTCTATATCTAGCGAACCGTTATGATTTCAAAGTTTATACTTGATATGTATATTAACCAACACCAGAGGGGGTGTCATAATGTATGTACAACTTCCTAGGTCAAAGATCAAGGTCAAAAACTTTGGTTTTAGTTGACAACCCCATGTCCTATGGTAAAGATCGTGTCCGCTCTATATCTTGAGAACCGTTATGATTTCAAAGTTTATACTTGATATGTATATAAACCAACACCAGAGGATGTGTCATAATTTATGTACAACTTCCTAGGTCAAAGGTCAAGGTCAAAAACTTCATTTGACAACCCCATGTCCAATGATAAAGATACAAATTTTTACCACACATTATTCACAGCGGGGCCCACAGAGATAGCTCCCATCTCAATGATATCTAGTTTTTTTTCAATTTTCAGATATAATTCAACGAGCCCAAGTTGTATGCAAAATTTTACCAAAATCTGTGACAAAGCCCATTTACTGTTCCTCATTATAAGCAATCATTTTACTCACATATTGCACAAGTATGTATGTTCTTGACTTCAGGAAACACCAGTTATTCATCAACTGTATAATTAGTATATATAGCATTACAATGTTGCCAACTAATCAATTTGAAAATATACCAAAACAAACAGATGGTTGTTTTGTGGTGGTAAAAATAAGAGGCTGGTGGGAGCATATTTTTCATGTATATATATACTTATTATCAGTTGTGATATTCCTCAGTTTTAGAATTTGGTGGAAGAATCCATTTTTTGAATCATGTCTAATCTCAGTTCAACAAATAGGAATTTACAGATTTTAAGAGTTTGTGTGTCAGTAATAATAAACTTTTTTTTTTATTTGTAGAAAGATATTCTTATATTCCAATCAAAGACAGAAAAAAACTTGTGTGCTGTATAAAAGAATACATAGATAGTCTACAAAAAGTTCAAGGTCGTCTTCCTGAAATCTCACTGAAATCGTTTGAAGAAAAGGTTTGTTATTTTCTAACATAAGAACACTGTTTTCTTGTTCACCCCCAAAAAAGTGTTAAAAGGTTCCAATCTTGTCCCTTTTTTCCCTTAAAAGGATTATTCATTTACTGTTTTACCATTCTGTAATCTTGTCCTTAAATCTTGTGTAATCCCAGGTGCAATTCTAACATTGCTAAATGTAACCAGTTAATCCAAAAGTCATTATTGGCAAAAGATAAATAATTCTTTAACTGTTTCCAAGGTATTACTGAGCAAAATTTTGAAAAAATAAAACAAGAAGATAGGTATTTATAGAATTGTAGAAATAAAATGATAGAAAGTAGCAAATTTGTGAATGTTACAAAGGTAATTGAGAAATAAGTTAAATACAAAGTCTATTATCATAATGATATAAAAGAAGAAAAAACTTTTCCAAGACCCTATAATGAACTGTGGGTTCATATATAATAATTTAAAGAAACTTTTTGTGGCTTACATGGTTTTAACAATTTCTGCATTCAAGCCCTTAGAAATTCTGTATTCTGTGGAACACTTATATCTGTGGTTAACCTTTACCCACAAATCCATGAAAATTAGAACCCCACAAATAATATTGAATCAACAGTGTGAACTAATAACTTCATTATTTTCTCCTGCAGGGTTTATCAGCAAATCATTTGGAAGAGATGAAGTGTACTGCAGAGAAACATTTAGAAAACCATAATTTAGACAATATTGATCTAGGAACATTTAGTATGGCCATTACTGGATGGAAAGTTAGGTAAGTCACTAGTCTCATAACAAGCTCTCTAGACGAATTATACAAATAATTTAAAGATGAAAAACAGTTGCCTGGACTTGTGGATCTATTCTAATGATTGATTTATTATTTTTGAAAGATAGGATTAAATATTAAAGTTACTTATTCTTTTCAATTTTCCATAGAGTGTCATATAGACAATTTACCTGGTGACCAAAAGGTACAAAATTAGGTCAACATACACAATTCAATTCAGGTAGGCGTCAATAGTAATATTTTCATCAATTCCTTAATGCAAATGATTTTAAAAACATTTGCATGATATTAATTTAATCATTCGCTTGTTTTGACACTTTGAATTTTAGTTAATCTTTCATCATTAGCTCACCGGGGCCCAAAGGGCCCCATGTGAGCTTATGCCATCACTTGGCGTCCGTCGCTATCGTCTTGGTCTGTCGTCGTAAACTATTTCAAAAATCTTCTCCTCTGAAACTACTGGGCCAAATACCTTCAAACTTTAACTAAATGTTCCTTAGGGTATCTAGTTTATAAATTGTATCCGAAGTTTTGATCCATCGACAAACATGGCCGCCATGGCTAAAAATAGAACATAGGGGTCAAATGCAGTTTTTGGCTTATATCTCAAAAACTAAAGCTTTTAGAGCAAATCTGACATGAGGTAAAATTGTTCAATTGGTCAAGATCTATCAGCTCTGAAATTTTCAGACGAATCGAACAACCCATTGATGGGTTGCTGCCACCGAATTGGTAGTTTTAACAAAATTTTGCAGTTTTTTGTTATTATTTTGAATTATTATAGATATATATAAACTGTAAGCAGCAATAATGTTCAGCAAAGTAAGATCTACAAAAAAGTTAATATGACCATAATTGTCAATTGACCCCTTAAGGAGTTATTGCCCTTTAAAGACAATTTTACACAATTTTGCTAACATTTAAAAATCTTCTCCTCTGAAACTACTGGGCCAATTACCTTCAAACTTTAACTAAATGTTCCTTAGGGTATCTTGTTTATAAATTGTATCCAAAGTTTGTATCCATCGACAAACATGGCCGCCATGGCTAAAAATAGAACATAAGGGTCAAATGCAGTTTTTATACGCCTGTTTACGGGACGTATTATGGTATACCGTTGTCCATCTGTCCGTCTGTCGTCAACATGTCGGACATTAACTCAAAAATACTTTAACCAATTTGCATAAAACTTTGGTGAATTGTTTATATCTATTGACGTAAGCTCCCTTTCGTTTTTTATAAATTTTAGATTTTACGTTTCTGAGTTATGGGGTTTTATTCATTAAAAAAAGGGGGATTTTCCAGTTTTCAGACAATAACTCAAGAATGCTTTCACCAACTTGCAAGAAATTGTGGTGAATTGTCTATATCTATTGACATGAGCTCCCTTTTGATTTTTATTTATTTTAGATTTTACGTTTCCGAGTTACAGGGTTTTATTCATAAAAAAAGGGGGATTTTCCAGTTTTCTGACAAAAAATCAAAAATGCTTTCAGCAGTTCTTATGAAACTTTGGTGAATTGTTTGTATCTATTGATGTAAGCTCCGTTTAGAATTTAATAAATTTTACATTTTACATTTCTGAGTTATGGGGTTTTATTCATTAAAAAAGGGGGGATTTTCCAGTTTTCGGACAATAACTCAAAAATGCTGTCAGCAGTTCTCATGAAACTTTGGTGAATTGTTTATATCTATTGATGTAAGCTCCCTTTACATTTTCATAAATTTCTAATATGACTGAGAATTAATTGAACTTTAATTGTTTATAGTCTGACATCAGATTTACTAAGTATTGCGCAACAGCACAGTGTATTGCACAACAGCAAGAAATCTTTAATTGAATATAAACTCAATTCATATAACCAATTTCAAGTTCTTTGACTAAAATTATTCAGAAACCTATAATATGTCAAATATTTAATACAATCCAAATTCAGACCTGTATCAAGCTTGAATATTGTGTCCATTTTTGCCCCATTTTGTTCAGGGTTGGACCTCTGTGGGCGTTTCCATCTGCGCTCAGCGAAGCAGTTTATTGGCTTATATCTCAAAAACTAAATCTTTTAGAGCAAATGTGACAGGGGTGAAATTGTTTAATTGGTCAAGATCTATCGGCTGTGAAATTTTCAGAAGAATGGAACAACCCATTGTTGGGTTGCTGCCACCGAATTGGTAGTTTTAACAAAATTTTGCTGTTTTTATACGCCCTTTTACGGGACGTATTATGGTATACCTCTGTCCGTCCGTCCGTCTGTCTGTCCGTCGTCAACATGTCGGACATTAACTCAAAAATGCTTTAACCAATTTGCATAAAACTTTGGTGAATTGTTTATATCTATTGACGTGAGCTCCCTTTCGTTTTTTATAAAATTTAGATTTTACGTTTCCGAGTTATGGGGTTTTATTCATTAAAAAAAGGGGGATTTTCCAGTTTTCGGACAATAAGTCAAGAATGCTTTCACCAACTTGCAAGAAATTGTGGTGAATTGTTTATATCTATTGACATGAGCTCCCTTTTGATTTTTATAAATTTTAGATTTTACGTTTCTGAGTTACAGGGTTTTATTCATAAAAAAAGGGGGGATTTTCCAGTTTTCGGACAAAAACTAGAAAATTCTTTCAGCAATTCGTATGAAACTTCGGTGAATTGTTTGTATGTATTGATGTAAGCTCCCTTTAGAATTTTATAAATTTTACATTTTACATTTCTGAGTTATGGGGTTTTATTCATTAAAAAAAAGGGGTGATTTTCCAGTTTTCGGACAATAACTCAAAAATGCTGTCATCAATTCTCATGAAACTTTGGTGAATTGTTTATATCTATTGATGTAAGCCCCCTTTTTATTTCCATAAATTTCTAATATGACATTGAGAATTAATTGAACTTTATTTGTTTATAGTCTGACAACAGATTTACTAAGTATTGGGGACTATTGCACAACAGCAAGAAATCTTTAATTGAATATAAATTCAATTCATATAACTAATTTCAAGTTCTTTGACTACATTTATTCAGAAACCTATAATATGTCAAATATTTAATTACAATCCAAATTCAGACCTGAATCAAGCTTGAATATTGTGTCCATTTTTGCCCCAACTGTTCAGGGTTGGACCTCTGCAGGCGTATCTAGCTGCACTCGGCGAAGCAGTTTATTTGTTATTATTTTGAATATTATTATAGATATATATAAACTGTAAGCAGCAATAATGTTCAGCAAAGTAAGATCTACAAAAAAGTTAATATGACCATAATTGTCAATTGACCCCTTAAGGAGTTATTGCCCTTTAAAGACAATTTTACACAATTTGTTCATCAAGTTTGCTAACATTTAAAAATCTTCTCCTCTGAAATACAGGTGAGCAATTCAGGCTCTTGAGAGCCTCTTGTTTATTATTGTTTCATGTCAATAAAAACTTTTAGTAATGAAGTCATATATTCAGTGTTTAGGCAGGAAGTAAACAATTTTTTTTACTTTGGTGTGTAAATACATGAACTGTGTGCAAAGTACTGTTTTGAATATTATATAAATATTACTATTTCGACTTTGTAGTCCAGAAATTTTTTTTAAGCATAATTTTTATTATTTTTTAAAGTATATGTTTCCTGTCCTAAAAATTTCTCTTTTCAAGGGAAGTTTACTTGACAATTTTTAGGACAGAAAAGACTCCGGCCTTTTTTCAATCAGAAACCCTCTTTAAAACAATTATCTAATTTTATGCAAGTTAACTTTATTTTCTTTATTTCAGTGATCCAAAGACAGGACTTATAGTTTGTCATTTTTGTAGACGAAAAGTAGGTTTATGGAATTATGCATGTAAAAATGCTGAAGACAGTTATATAGATGATTCAGTTTCAAGTGAAGAGTCTGATGTGGAAGCAACAAATTCAACAAAGACTAATGGAATTAAAGTTGATGAAATATCTAGTAAAACAGACAGTAAATCTTCATCAGATGAAGAAGTAGCTACTGGAACAAATGGAAATTCAGCTGATGATCAACCAATTGTTAGTCATCAGGGTGACCAGCAATCACTGGAGAGTGGATTTAATTTTTCACAGCCAAACTTTTTGGACCCTTCAGCCAGTTCTGAATTACAGCCATTATTATTTGACGACAATCAGTATATTTTTTCGCAGCCAAGCTGTGTTGTTAAAGATCTTAATCATGTTAATGAGATGGATACATATGAATCAAGTCTTGGTGATACAAATGTTAAGTGCAATAGTGAAAATAAGGAAAGCCCGGTGAAAACAGACTTAGGAAGTCCTGCAAAGGCAGAAAGTGTAGAAACATTAAGTTGTGAAAAACTTGATGGGGATAATGAAAAATGCAAGGACTCTTATTCAGTTGACGATGCACTAACGCTGAAATCGACAGGTCAAACAAATCAAGACTCAATTAGTTTAAGAAACAATCTATCTGCCCAGAATGATGGTCAATGTCCAGTACAGGACACAGAAAGCCAGCCTAGAAGGAAGAAATTGAAAATAGTAGGTTGAATGGTTATAAATTATTTTCATCTATGAATGAACCGTAGAATTATGTATCTAAAAATCTTTGGTATTATTTTTAAAATATTTAGAGCAATACAAGACAACTGTTATCACCAATGGAAAAATTGCAGGATTTTTATGCCCCACCTAGGGGCATTATGTTTTTCGGTTTGTGCGTTCGTCCGTCTGTCCCGCTTCAGGTAAAAGTTTTTGGTCAAGGTAGTTTTTGATGAAGTTGAAGTCTAATCAACTTGAAACTTAATACACATGTTCCCTATGATATGATCTTTCTAATTTTAATGCCAAATTAGAGTTTTGACCCCAATTTCACGGTCCACTGTACATAGAAAATGATAGTGCGAGTGGGGCATCCGTGTACTACATGGTACTATGGACACATTCTTGTTCAGTCTTTAATTAATTGAAGAGTTAATTTTTATCAACGTGATCAATTATTGTCATCTAATGATTAATTGTCTTGTTGCTGAATTTTTTTATTTATAATTTTCAAGATCCTTGATGGCATATGATTGCTCATAATGAATGATATTAAGCATCCAAATTTCCTGGAAAACACTGATGTTATCGAATTAGTTGCATGAATTTAAAGAAAGTCACAAAGAAAAACTTACATTTTTCTTGCAACTATGAAAAATCTCTTGATTTCAAAAGAGTTTCCATAAGTTTGATTTTTGGCTAAAAGCAGAAAACCTATTTTTTTTAAATAGTTAATGTTAATGCCCCATCGTCATGTACATGATGTAAGCATCCCCCCACCTAATAAAACTATCGAAAATTAATTTTAATTTGAATGTTTTGCTATTTTTACGGCTAAGTATAGAACTATTACCTCAAACAGACAACACACAAAATTAGAACTAAAATATCACGACAAGTAAGTCATGAAGGTATATTTTTATTGCATATTTCAATATAACATATATATCAAAGTTGGCTTTGTGTAAATTTTTAAGGAAGAATCAACAACTGATCTTTTCTGTAACCTATGCCCTTATTTTTTCCCATGTTTCACTCCCCCCCCCCCCCCCCCCAAAAAAAAAAGAAAACAAACAAACAAAAAACAAAAGAAAATTTCATAGTCATTGATAGTCAAGTAAGCAATAATGAACAGTAATGATTATTTAGAGATGTATTGAGAATGCAAATAAAAAGTTTTTATGTGTTAGAACGTCATTTATTTTTGATTTAGCATTTGTTTAGAATTCTAGAAGCTATAATTTTTTTTCAGGTGAAAAAGGATCATTTCAACCCTTTGGAAGAACACAGGTATTGGTGTCCTTGGATAAACAAATTACCAGAACAAATAAGTTACTCTCCACAGAAGATTTCAGAAGTGTCCCAAAGTGAAGGAGGAAAAACAAGCTATCCATGGGAACATGTCTTGCAAGTAATATGTCCATCCTTCTTTGATGTGCCTCAGGAAGATTCCATGTCGGAACATTTCAAGCAAGTAAGTTACATGTAACAATGGTGATTGATTATTTAGCTGCATAATCATATGATAATGAATAATGAAATCTTTAAAAATATACTTAAAATGGGAAGCATAAAAAATGAAAAGGTTTCGGTGTAGTACTAAGATAAATGTTAAAAACTTTGTTACTAACAGTCTTTCTCTGATATAGTGCAATATGATTTTAGTTCACCTACAAATGTCAGTTCAACTTCACAAAGTTGACATTTTACAATTTTACTGTCAAAGACTTATTTAAGTATTTCCAAACGAACGATTTTTGAGGTATTTTAACTGTGATTAATCAGAGATTAAAAAAATAAGAACAGAAGGGGATAATATCCTAATAGAAAACTGATTAGTCAAGTATCATTTAGATATTCAATCAATCAATACTCTGTACTACCAAGTGATACTCTAGTACTCGTTGACATGTACCTTATTATTTGTCCTTTGATCGGCATGTAATCAACTATAGTATACATTAAATGTATTTCCACATTTTTGTAAAAATTGTGTAAAATTCCAAAGATAAACAAATGAAGCAGATTGTACTTCAAAATGCTTGAAAATGTCATCTGTCTTTGTTTCCTGCTTCTGACAGGTTTACCCTGTCAAAATGGAAAAATATACAAACTTTGATACATATGAAAGTTGGGAAACGATATTTTGTTATTTGTTGTTTCATGAAAAATAACCTTTTCACACATAAGAGAACCAAAAAAAAACTTTTAGGTCTTTCTAAATAGTCAACTAATCAATAACCATACCTGCTGATATTTTTCAGTTAAATTCTTTTGTATTTTACAGCATTCTCCAGTAGCAGGATTGAGGCAGCTTAGAAAGTTGATGAAAGACTGGTCAAATTGATTTAACAGAAAAGACATTTACTACTGGTGCAGTTTGGATCTTTTGAGGGATTTGATTTTGGGTTGTGTAATTAAAAGCATTGACTGATTTAAAAAAAACAAAAATAGGCATAATACTTATATGTTGTATGTACAATTTGCAACAAAAAAATACTATCTTGTACACTGACAATTTTACACTTTTTTTAGCTTAGAATTCATTGTATATCAGCATTTTCATACATTTCTTGTGCCATTTGTGTATTTCATAATTTAGTGCTATTTTTCAAATCATCTCAATTTCATTATATGACTTTGTTATTTAAAAACTCTCAGATATTTTGTTATTGCCATATTTTTGTCATTCGGGAGCAAATTGGCAATATTTTTGTAAGTCAGGAGCACATTTCATTATGAATACTGTTGATCATTATTATTCATGGGATACCAATTTTTGTTGGACATAGGTAAACCACAAATTTAAATGTAGAAAGAAGTACACATTTCTAAAGGCTTGTAAATAGACTATGGCAGATCCACAAATGAATTATCCACGAAAATACAAGTTTTCCTCAATTCACGAAAATTGGTATCCACAAATATAAATAAATACACAGTATGTTAAAATAATAATGTTCCATCAACTCCATTTATGTTTACTTTTTATACCTCTTCCTATCCAATAGCTTACAAAATTAATTAATGCCCAGCCCATTATTGCATAACACAAGTTGTAAAGATTGATAAGTTTACCTATGTACCTCCAAGGTCAAAGTAAATAATTACGGTTTTAATGTCGAACAAAAAAAAACAAACATCATGGTCACAGTCTAAGTTTATGTAGTTAGCCCTGAGTCTAAATATAGAAGATTTTAAATACCGACACAATGTTTGGATATGTTGATATATATGGAGGTTTTTAACGACCTTGACTGGCTATACAGCCCTTGCACGGTTGGTGAATATGTTGATGGATGATGATGTAACTTTTATAGTCATGACTCATGAGTTAAGATTACAGGTCAAGGTCACAAATGTAATTCTTAATCTACTTTACAGTGTCTACTAGGCGTGCTGTTTTCATGTAACTTATGAGTCACTAAAAGATTTATGGAATATATAGGCGTTCCTTTTTTTTCCCATAGGTTATATTTTAAATCAGAAAAGAACAGGTCTAACACTGGACAGGGTTTCAAAAGCTCTGTTCTTATAAATTTATTAGATAAGACCCTCAGTGTCATCACTTACTTTTGTTTTTCTGTTCAAAAAAAGATGCCATTTTGTAATACTTTCCATAGATGTCATATACATACAGTACTGAGTAGCTGAAATGAAAAAAAAAAATCTTTGAAGATTCTTTTACTTTGAGGTCTTTTCAAACAAGAGGTGGATGTCAAACACTAAGGAGTGGTATTGATTTCAATGCATTAATGATGATTGTATATCTTTTTACAATTTGTGTAGAAATTGTCTCCGAAGGAGAAGTGTATTTTGATATCAACAATAAATTTCTAATCTATACTTTTTAGTGAATTATTACACTCTTTAATACTGTAATGACTGTTGATGTGTATTTGATCCATTGTGAAAGCAACATTCTAATTTTAAATATTTGTAAGTTGTATGTACAGAAAAGGCATTCCATAAGATATATAAGGGATTGTAGATTGCAATATCGTCCTGTAAAAAAGAAATGGGAATTATAAAACTTTT